>NC_067495.1:22667412-23267412 GCF_947179515.1 Apodemus sylvaticus
AAGGAAGGCAAAAAGATCAAATTTCTGAACAGAATTATTTTTCTAAGAAAAGTTTGAAAGTTAGCATTAGGAACAAATGTTAAACATCTCTGTGTGGTTATTTTCCTTTACCTGGAACATATTTTTCTAAACTGTTAAATTAACAGTTTAGATAGACATATTTTGATGTTATAATAGGGACAACAGTGTTCCTTGCATGTGGCAGGCAAGTTGGAATCTTTACAAAATAAAACACAGTAACGTATATAACTGTTTTTATATTATCTTACTCATTATACTGTTGCAAATATTTGGAAGGTAATGGAATTAATTATTTTTAATGTACAACATGTTGGCTCCTATCAAATAATTGTATATTGACATTGAAAAAGATTGTGAAACACATGACTTTGGCTTCTCACATTGTCAAGGAGGAAAGTCCTACCTATCAAAACAATTTCCCACCATTCATTGTTACTGAATTAGAAATTCACAGAAGTTCAGGACTGGTTTTCTGATGTTTCATCTAGTTGTCTTTTTTTAGTGTGTATATGAATGTGTTTGTATGTATGTAGGTACACCTATGAATGTGAGTCTCCATAGATTTGTAAGTGCATACATGTGCGGAAGCCAGATGAGAACCTTGGATTCCAGCCTCAGGAATGCTGTTGACCTCTTTGGAGACAGGCTCTCTCACTTGTCTGGAGCTAACCAATTAGGTTATTAGAATACTCCTGTCTCTGTTTCCTCAACAACATGATTATACATGTGGAGTTTCATGCCTGGCTCTTTTTAGATGAGTTCTGAATTCATACTTATACTTTTATACTTGCAGAGCAGGCATTTTTCTCACTGAGCTATTGCCCAGTATCTATTCATCTTATCTTAAAATCTCTTAATCTCTTAATCTCTTAATCTTTTAATCCATCTCTTAGAACATATTATTATTTTTGTATTATGTAATATTGTTAACTTGATGCTCTGTTATAACTCCATTTCAGACTTTTTTGATATCTTAAATCCAAAATGGACTCTTTAAGCCCTGCTTGTCTTAATTCTCTACCCAGACCCTGAGAAAGGATGGGTTAACCCAAGCCCTTTGACAGTAAGACATATCTAAAATGAAAACACCTCCAAGAAAGGGTTCATGTAGAGACTCCAGATGATAACACATTCTAAAGTCACTCTCAGTCCTAACCATAAGGTTAAATCTAAGTCTAGACTTTTTAACATCAGCCCTATTGAGTTCAGGACTAGATTATTCTTTAGGTTGAGAACTAACCTAATCATTGTAGGATTCTTGGGAACATCCCTGGCTTCTTCTACCTACTAAATTCCACTAGTATGCTACTCCTTATAGAGGGCCAAATCATCCAAAATTAAGAACCACTGGTCAAAACCCTTCTGTGACTCCATAAACCTTGACACACAATAGGAGTCAAAGTGACACAAAAGGGGAGAGAAAAGGGAACTCATTAATACTTTGTATTATCATCAGTCAAATTTCAAAATGACCTAATGAATCTACTTCTTACTTATATTTTTTCCTCTTAGTTGGCTTCTATAGGCAGAAGTTAGGGAAAGGGAAAGAATGAGAGAAGAATGAATTGTGCCCTTGGCAATGACTTTATCCTGATGCTAGATCACAGTATAGACATTTTAAACCTCCAGCACCTGTCAGCCAAAACTTCAGTGATTTATCTGTTCCTTGTATCATCGGCTCAATGCTTATACCCAAAATAAAAGAGGAAAAAAATTAAACCAAACCTGGGTAACAAATTGTCAAGACTCAACATCGGTGATCATGAAGGAAGAAAACTAGATAATAATCACTCCTTACTCAAGAAGAGATATGAGGAGGTGGAGATGGTTCAGTTGGTAAGGTGCTTAGCATGTACACAGGAGGACTTGAGTTGGATTCCCATAATCCACTTGAAGAACATCCATGTATACTGTATTCTCTTTGGATCTCAGTGCTGGGGAAATGGAGACAGGCAGATCCTTGAGGCTCAGTGGCCAGTCAGGTAGCCTAGCACATGCCAAGTCCAAGGCCAGTGCAGGCATTGCCTCAAAATTAAAAAAATGAGGAATGACATTCAAGGTCATTCTCTGGCACGTCTATGTGTGTACCATATACACACAACCATACAAAATTACAAATTGGCTGAGGCATGCAGGCAGGACACTGAAGCAGGAGAATTTGTGTGAGTTGAAGATCATCGTCAGCTACATAGAGTATAAAGTCATCCAGGGCTAAATAGCAAGATCCTGACTCAGAGACAAGCAGGGAAAGGACTTATGGTTTTATTTTGTCATAGTTTGTACAACTTCCTTGAATATACCTATGATTGCCACACTGTAAAAATGTTAACAGAATTGCTTAATATATATAATTCTTGTATAATTTCTTCTCTAGAATTTTATATATTAGGATATAATGCTATGATAAAATCCTCAAATCTGAAGTATGAAGCTTATGGATTTTGCATGTGCATATGTGTATGTTATCCTCTCTCATGAGATCAAATATTCTCCTTACTTTAAAATGTTTTCCTTGTTTTGATTTGCATTTACTTGATGACTAAGGATGTTGAATGTTTCTTTGAGTGCTTCTCAGCCTTTCGGGATTCCTCAGTTGAGAATTCTTGTTTAGCTCTGTACCTCACTTTTAATAGGGTTATTTGGTTCTCTTGAGTCTAACTTCCTGAGTTCATTGTCTATATTGGATATTAGCCCTCTATCAGATGTAAGATTGGTAAAGATCTTTTCCCAGTCTGTTGGTTGACATTTTGTCCTATTGACAGTCCTTTGCCTTACAGAAAATTTGCAATTTTATGAGGTCCCATTTGTGGATTCTTGTTCTTAGAGCATAAGTCATTGGTGTTCTGTTCAGGAAATTTTCCCCTGTATCCATGTGTTTGAAGTTTTCCCACACTTTCACTTCTATTAGTTTCAGTGTAGCTGGTTTTAAGTGGAGGTCCTTGAACCATTTGGACTTGAGCTTTGTACAAGGAGATAAGAATAGATCAATTTTTCTATATGTTGATCCCCAGCTGAACCAACACCATACATTGAAAATGTTGTCTTTTTCCACTGGATGGTTTTAGCTCCTTTGTCAAAAATCAAGTGACCGTAGGTATGTGGCTTCATTTCTGGGTCTTCAATTCTATTCCATTGATCTTCATGCCTGTTACTGTACTAATACCATATAGTTTATATAATGATTGATCTGTACTACAGCTTGAGGTCAGGGATGGTGATTCCCCAAGAAGTTCTTTTATTGTTGAGAATAGTTTTTGATATTATGGGTTTTTTGTTATTCCAGATAAATTTGAAAATTTCTCTTTCTAACTTTATGAAGAATTGAGTTGGAATTTGATGGGGATTACACTGAATCTATAGATTTCTTTCAGCAAGATGGCCCTTTTTACTATATTAATCCTGCCAAGCCACAACCATAGGCTATCTTTCCATCTTCTGAGGCCTTCTTTGATTTCTTTCCTCAGAGACTTGAAGTTCTTGTACAGATCTCTCACTTGTTTGGTTAGCTTCACACCAAGACATTTTATATTGTTTGTGACTATTGTGAAGGATGTCATTTCCCTAATTTCTTTCTGAGCACACTTATCCTTTGAGTATAGGAAGGCTAATGATTTGTTTGAGTTAATTTTATATCTGGCCACTTTGCTGAAGTTGTTTATCAGTTGTAGGAGTTCTCTGGTGGACTTGACATCAGTCAGAATGGCTAAGATAAAAAACTCATGTGACAGAAGATATTGGCAATCATGTGGAGAAAGAGGAGCACTTCTCCATTGCTGGTGGGATTGCAAACTGGTACAACCACTCTGGAAATCAGTTAATGGTTCTTCAGAAAATTGAACTTAGTACTACCTGAGGACCCAACTATACAATTCCTGGGCATATACCCAGAAGATGTCCTCACGTATAATAAGAACACACGCTCTACTATGTTCATAGCAGCCATATTTATAATAGCTAGAAGCTGGTAAGAACCCAGATGTCCCTCAACAGAGGAATAAATATAGAAAATGTAATACATTTACACAATGGAATGCTACTCAGCTATTAAAAACAATGACTTTATGAAATTCACAGACAAATGGATGGAACTTGTAGATATCATACTGAGTGAGGTAACTTGGTGACAAACGAACACACAGGTTATGTACTCACTGATAAGAGGATATTAGCCCAAAAGTTCAGAATACCCAAGATTCAATTCATAGACCATATGAAATAAAGCCCAAGAAGGAAGACCAAAATGTGGATGCTTCAGTGCTTCTTATAAGGATGAACAAAATACTCACAGTAGAAAATATGCAATCAAATTGTGGAGCAAACATGGATCGGCAGGATCAATATAGTTAAAATGGCCATTTTGCCAAAAGCAATATACAGATTCAATGCAATACCCATCAAAATCCCAACTCAATTCTTCACAGAGTTAGAAAGAGCAATTATCAAATTCATCTGGAAAAAAAAAACAGGATAGCTAAAACTATTCTCAGCAACAAAAGAAATTCTGGGGGAATCAGTATCCCTAACCTCAAGCAATACTACAGAGCAATGGTGTTAAAAAACTGCATGGTATTGGTACAGTGACAGGCAGGCAGATCAATGGAACAGGATTGAAGATCCAGAAATGAACCCACACACCTATGGCCACTTGATCCTCGACAAAGAGGCTGAAAACATCCAATGGAAAAAAGATAGCCTTTTCAACAAATGGTGCTGGTTCAACTGGAGGTCAGCATGCAGAAGAATGCAAATTGATCCATCCTTGTCTCCTTGTACTAAGCTCAAATCCAAATGGATCAAGGACCTCCACATAAAGCCAGACACTCTGAAGCTAATAGAAAAGAAACTGGGGAAGACCCTTGAGGACATCGGTACAGGGAGAAAGTTTCTGAACAGAACACCAATATCGTATGCTCTAAGAGCAAGAATTGACAAATGGGACCTCATAAAATTACAAAGTTTCTGTATGGCAAAGGACACCATCAAAAGGACAAATTGGCAACCAACAAATTGGTAAAAGATCTTCACCAAGCCTACATCAGATAGAGGGCTAATATCCAATATATATAAAGAACTCAAGAAGTTAGACCAAACAACCCTATTAAAAATGGGGTACAGAGTTAAAGAATTCTCACCTGAAGAACTTCGGATGGTGGAGAAGCATCTTAAAAAATGCTTAACTTCATTAGTCATTAGGGAAATGCAAATCAAAACAACCCTGAGATTTCACCTTACACCAGTCAGAATGGCCAAGATTAAAAATTCAGGAGACAGCAGGTGTTGGAGAGGGTGTGGAGAAAGAGGAACACTCCTCCACTGCTGGTGGGGTTGCAAATTGGTACAACCACTCTGGAAATCAGTCTGGCGGTTCCTCCGAAAACTGGGCACCTCACTTCCAGAAGATCCTGCTATACCACTCCTGGGCATATACCCAGAAGATTCCCCAGCATGTAATAAGGATACATGTTCCACTATGTTCATAGTAGCCCTATTTATAATTGCCATAAGCTGGAAAGAACCCAGGTATCCCTCAACAGAAGAGTGGATGCAAAAAATGTGGTATATATACACAATGGAGTACTATTCAGCCATTAGAAATAATGAATTCATGAAATTCTTAGGCAAATGGATGGAGCTGGAGAACATCATACTAAGTGAGGTAACCCAGACTCAAAAGGTGAATCATGGTATGCACTCACTAATAAGTGGATACTAACCTAGAAAACTGGAATATCCAAAACATAATCCACACATCAAATGAGGTACAAGAAGAACGGAGGAGTGGCCCCTTGTTCTGGAAAGACTCAGTGAAGCAGTATGGGGCAAAACCAGAACGGGGAAGTGGGAAGGGGTGGGTGGGAGGACAGGGGTAGAGAAGGGGGCTTATGGAACTTTTGGGAAGTGGGGGGCTAGAAAAGGGGAAATCATTTGAAATATAAATAAAAATATATCGAATAAAAAACCAAACAAAACAAAAAAATTTGAATACTTGATCCCCAGTTGTAGAACTCCTTAGGAAGGATTAAGAAGCATTGTTTGTTAGAGGAAGTGTGTTGCTAGGACTTTGATATTCCAAAAACCTACCCCTCCCCCTTCTCTAACTTGTAGACCAAGATGTACTCTCTCAGCTAACTGCTTTAAAGCAATTTTCTGCCTGCCTGCTGTCATTATTTCCACTATGCTAAGCCCCAATAAACTTTTTTCTATTAAAAAAAAAAAAAGAAAGAAAGAAATTAGGGAAATGACACCCTTCACAATAGCCACAAACATTATAAAGTATCTTGGCGTGACTGTAACCAAACAAGTGAAAGATCTGTATAACAGGAACTTCAAGTCTTTGAAGGAGGAAATTCAAGAAGACTTCAGAAGATGAAAAAAACCTTCCATGCTCTTGGATCGGCAGGATTAATATAGTAAAAATGGCCATCTTGCTAAAAGCAATCTACAGATTCAATGCATTCTCCATCAAAATCCCAACCCAATTCTTCATAGACTTAGAAAATACCCAAGGCACAATTAGCATAACAAATGACTCCCATGAAGAAGTAAGGAGAGGGTCCTGATCCTGGAAAGGCTTGATCTAGCATTGTAGGGGAGTACTAGGACAGAGAAAAAGGAGGGAAGTTATTGGATAATGGGTGGAGAAAAGAAGGCTTATAGGACATATGGGGAGGGGAAAACTGGGAAAGGGGAAATCATTTGGAATGTAAACAAAGAATATAGAAAATTATATATATATATATATAAAGAAAGAGCAATTCTCAAATTCATCTGGAATAACAAAAAAACCCAGGATAGCTAAAACTATCTTCAACAGTAATAGAACTTCTAGGGGAATCAGTATCCCTGACCTCAAGCAGTACTACAGAGCATGGTATTGGTACAGTGACAGGAAAGTAGATCAATAGAATAGAATTGAAGACCCGGAAATGAACCCACAGAGTCATGGTCACTTTTTCTTTGACAAAGGAGCTACAACCATCCAGTGGAAAAAGGGTAGACTTTTCAATAAATGGTCCTGGTTCAACTGAAGCTCAGCATGCAAAAGAATTCAAATTGATCCATTCTTATCTCCTTGTACTAAGCTCAAGTCCAAGTGGGTCAAGAACCTCCACATAAAACCAGACACACTGAAACTAATAGAAAAGAAACTGGGGAAGACCCTTGAGGACATGGGCACAGGAGAAAATTTCCTCAACAGAACACCAATAGCTTATGCTCTAAGATCAAGAATTGACAAATGGGACCTCATAAAACTACAAAGTTTCTGTAAGGCAAAGGACATTGTCAAAAGAACAAATCGGCAACCAACAAATTAGGGAAAGATCTTTACCAACACTACATCCGACAGATGGCTTATATCCAAGATATACAAAGAACTCAAGAAGGTAGAACCTAGAGAACCAAATAACCCCCTTAAAAATGGGGGTACAGAGCTAAACAAAGAATTTTCACCTGAGGAATATCAAATGGCTGAGAAGCACCTAAAGAAATGTTCAACATCCTTAGTCATCAGGGAAATGCAAATCAAAATAACCCTGAGATTTCACCTCATACCAGTCAGAATGGCTAAGATAAAAATCTCAGGAGAAAACAGGTGCTGGCAAGGATGTGGAGAAAAATGAACATTCCTCCACTGCTGGTGCGGGTGCAAACTGGTACTACCACTCTGGAAATCAGTCTGGCAGTTCCTCAGAAAACGGGTAATGATACTTCCTGAGGACCCTGCTATACCACTCCTGGGCATATACCCAGAGGATTCCCCAGCATATAATAAGGATACATGCTCCACTATGTTCATAGAAGCCCTATTTATAATAGCCAGAAACTGGAAAGAATTCTGATGTCCCTTAATGGAAGAATGGCTATAGAAAGTGTGGTATATATACACATTGGAGTACTATTCAGCCATTAGAAACAATGAATTCATGAAATTCTTAGACAAATGAATGGAACTGGAGAACATCATCCTAAGTGCGTTAACCCAGTCTCAAAAGAACACTCACGGTATGCACTCACTGATAAACAGATATTAGCCCAGAAGCTTGGAATACCAAAGACACAATTCAGATATCAAATGATGCCCAAGAAGAAGGAAGGAGTGCCCCCTGGTCCTGGAAAGGCTCAGTGCAGCATTGTAGGGGAATACCAGGACAGGGAAGAGGGAAGGGGTGGATTGGGGAACAGGGGGAGGGAAGAGGGCTTATGGGACTTTCCAAGATAGGGCATCCAGGAAAGGGAAAATAACTTGAAATGTAAATAAAGAATATATCGAATAACAATTAAAGAAATGTAGATGAAAAATCCAATAAAAAACATTGTGGAGCAAAGACTGATGGAAAGGCCATCCAGTGACTGCCCTACCTGGGGATCCATTCCATTTACAGCCACTAAAGCTGGATACTATAGTGAATGCCAGGAAGTGCTTGCTGACAGAAGCCTGATATGGCTGTCTCCTGAGAGGCTCTGCCAGAGCCTGACAATTACAAAGCCAGAAGCTCACAGCCAACCATTGGACTGAGTGCTGAGTTTCTGATGGAGGAGTTGGAGAAGGGACTGAAGGAGCTGAGGGGGTTTGCAACCCCATGAAGGGAGCAACAGTGTCAACCAACCAGACTCCGTGGAGCTCCCAGGGACTTGAACACCAACCAAAGAATACACATGGAGGGACCCATGGCTGAGGCCGCATATGTGCCAGAGGATGGCCTTGTTGGACATCAGTGGCGGGGGGGGGGGGGGGTGCTGTGTGGAGCTTGGCCATGAGGGTGTCTGATGCCCCAGTGTAGGGTAATGCTATGGAGGGAAGATGGGAGTGATTGGGTTGGTGGGGGAGCACCTCATATAGAGCGGGGATCAGATAGGGGGTTTCAGAAGGGGAGACCAGGAAAGGGGAAAATATTTGAAATGTAAATAAAATATCAAATAAAAATTAAAAAATAAAATAAAATGTTTTCCTTGTACCTCCCAACCTAGCTAATATCACTTTCACCAAAGCAAGCAATTCTATGATTTCTGCAAAGAGAATTAGTTTTGTTCTGTTTCTTAGTCTATAATTAAGTTGCACATTTTCTTATTCATTCAATGTGGCTAAAGTTCATTGATGTACTTTTATATCAGCACCTTGTTATTTTATGTTTATTTTCTATTTTGCTTCATATAACACAGACTTTTGTCAATTGATGTAATCACAAACTGTTATGAATAAAACTACAATGAGAAACATTGTTCAAATCATTGTTTAAATATTTGTAGCTATTTTTCTTAGCTATATAAGTAAAAGTACAATTCTAATGTTAAATAACAGACAATATTAACTATCAAATTGATATTTTTCTTGCAGAAAGACTTGAAGGACACAGTGATATTTTCTCATTTATTGTACACAAAAGAACAAGAAATGGATGAAATGTTTGTTCATTATTTATATGCCAGCACAGTTTTGCATTAAACCAAAGTATAATTTCTTTTGAAACCGTGAGACTTTTAACTTTTACACTGGAGCTACTTAACTTGGATTTTATTGAGAAAACTGGTTCTTCCAGCTAATCACTGGAGCTCTGACTGAGAAGACAGGATCTGGGATCATATATCTAATCCCAACTTCAGTATTAAATTGGTTTTTGACCTTGGCCAAATTGTTTAAACTCTTGTCTTCTAATCGAGACATTGGTCAGAATCTTCTCCACTGAAATTTTATAGGGGCTCCATAAATGGCAAGCCATAAATCCTAAGATTGCAAGCCAATAAAGCTGTCGAGGAAGGATTGAGAGCTAGAGTGCAGACTCCAGAGTTGAGATGTATGCTTACAAGAGCCAGGCTATACCTGCATCTAAAATGCCACCAAATTAATTTATGAGGTTCTCTCTACCCTTTCATTTTCCCTTCCAATTCTGAAAAGATTCTGACTTACAATAACTCTCAGCTAGCCACATATGCTCTATGTTATTTCATTGAAAAGAAGTGAGCTGCAAATTACATCAGCGGTTCTGACACATTTGGCAGTACCTTCCTTCTTCATGTTTCAGTCACTGGGCTATGTGATGAGAATCCCAGAAGGCCAGTGCCACAGTCCCTGAAATTTTATCTAAGCCAAATACTATGAAATTATTTCACACAGCTGAATCTCAACATTGGGTTGCCTTCATCAAAGCTAGTTTTCTTAAATTCATGATAGAGCACTTTTTTTATTTCTGCCATGCTTAAATGATTAAAAACAAGAAATAGCAATAACCACAGAGTAGAAACGCTTTTGAAACAGGAGAGACTGATTATTTTGAAGGCATTTAAAACAATATACATCAGTAACCTGAGAAAGTAAAGTAGAAGAAAGAAGAAAGTAAAAAAAAAAAAAAAAGATGAAAAACAACATATATTGTCTATTTTACCACCTCCTGACACCATTTTGTTGAACTATTTGCACATGAATGGTCAACTTAGGTGAACTAATGATAAGGTGCTACAAAGGATAGTGTTTCCTACCACAGGAATTCAATGTGAATTCACCAGGAGCCATACTGCAACACACAACTATAGGTTAAGACAAAGACAAGAAGTACAGTATAAAAATTAAAAACAACTGATATATTTATATAACTACTATAACATTTTAAACATGAATTTTACGGAGAAAAACTTGTTTTATAGAACTATCATCACTTTAATGTTAAAGTCATGTTTTCACCTAACCACGTTGGGATGGATATATACCATCTGGCTAATATTTAACAATTAGCAAATATATCGAATAAAGAAAGTGGAAAAAAACAATTAGCTAATGTAATAGTTTGAATTTAAAAAAATCTACATCCATACTAAAGTATATTCCAGTAATCACACTTTTGGCCAGTTATTTAAACAAAAGTAAAAGTCTACATATTTTTATATAAATGTTCATAACAGTTTTATTTGTACCAGTTAAAAAGTGACAACAGCCCCTCATCACCTGATGAAGAGATAAAGTGTGACATATCAACACTATAGAATACAATTGTGCAATAAAAGGTAACACACTCTTAATGCCAACAACAACTGGATGGTTATCCATGGAAATATACCGAATATAAATAAAAGGTCATCTTGAAAGGTCATAAACAAATATGATTTCATTTCTATGGAGCATTTAGTGCATTTATACTACTATTACAAAATAACTGGTATTAGGTAATTGTTCACAGCTTGGATCAAGGTATTAGCTTGTTTGATGTCCGATAAGAGCTCTGATCTCTATTTACAAAGTTCCCCCCCCCCCAAAAAAAAGAAATAAGAGTGAAAAAGATCATAAAAAAATGTTTTTTATGTGGTAAAAAAGCAGAACATGAACCCATTCCCCAAAGTTGTACAAGAATCCTAATCCCATTTGTGAGCACTCTGCTCTTATAACTTAATTATCTCCTATAGCCCCACCTCTTCATTCTATCACAGTAGCAGTAAAATTTCATTCTAAGAACTTGGGAGAGCCCATTAAGACTGGGACATAAAGTGACCAAAATAACAAAATATGTGATGCAGTAAAAGGTAGTGGTAGTCAAGACTTGAACCCATATTATGTGACACATGTCTATAAAGAAAATCATGAGGGAGTTTTGTGATAGAATAGTTTTATATATTATTATAGTGGTGGTTACACATTTATAGGTGATAAAAATAAAAAATTAAGAAATGAATACATTATACCAGTGTCAATTCTCTGGATTTGATCACATTTTGTGTAAATTAGAATACATGAGTACATGTAATCATATTTTAGCAACTGCCTATACATCTACAACTACTTTAAATAAAGGATTTTTAAACTATGTATCTTTATTAACCTCTAAATACACACACACATCACTCAAACATATAAATATAGGCACACAGGAAAGCAACCTTCTATTTTTACTTTCCTTTTCCTTCTTTGTTTTTTCCTTAGAGACAGAATCTCACTGTGTAGTCTTGGCTAGTCTAGAACTCTGTAGACCAGGCTACCCTCAGATTCACAGAGACATGTCTATCCCTGCCTCCCAACTGGTTAGTTTTAAGTTGTATACCACTATGCCTAACTTTCTCTATTGAAAATCATTACCTTCTGGAAAAAATATGCTTCATAAATTAATTTATTTTCATAAGAAAAATATAACATCATTGTTAACATGAAATGGAAGAGTTTTTTTTAAGTAGCAGCCAGTCACATTAACATAGAAACATTGATTTCAATATTTGTTTTGTGCACATGTACATATATGCACATGTTGGTGCATATATGTATATGTACATGTGCATCTGTAAACCAGAGTTTCATATTAGTATCTATTTTTTTACTGTCCATTATTTTTTCAGGCAGAGTCTATTCACTTTCAGAAGGGCTAACTGTTCAAGAAGTTCCAGGCAACCTCCTGTCTTTGTTCCTTCAGCACAAGGATTATAGTTATGTGCCATTACATAACATTTTACATGAGAGCTAGGGATCTCAACTCAAGAACACATGTTTGCAAATTTAATACAAGTTGTTATGATAAAACAAAGAAATGGTACCTTGTTTAATCATTAATATGAATATCTTATGCCTATGTACCACGTCATTTGTTATTCTGGAAATTATGTATCATACATGGAATAAGCCTATGGCCATACTACATGCATTAGACCTTTAATAATTTCAAACTGCCCATTTAATTAAAAGTAAAACAAAAACAATAAAACTATATGTGATAAATATGTAAATGATGCTTAAATCATCATTGTTCAAAACTAGCTAACAAAGAGTTCTATTGAAAAGGGCATTTGGTTCCCTGGGGTCTAACTTCTTGAGTTCTTTGTATATATTAGATATTAGCACTCTCTTGGATGTAGGGTTGGTGAAGGTCTTTTCAAAATTTTTAGGGTGCCATTCTGTCCTTTTGATAGTGGCTTTCGCCTTACAGAAACTTTGTAATTTTATGAGGTCCCATTTGTCAATTCTTGATCTTAACGCATAAGCTATTGGTGTTCTGTTCAGGAAAATTCCCCCTGTGCCCATGTCCTCAAGGCTCTTCCCCAGATTCTTTTCTATTAGTTTCAGTGTGTCTAAAATGGGGTAAAGAGCTAAACAAAGAATTTTCACCTGAAGAACTTCGGATGGCTGAGAAGCACTGTAGGAAATGTTCAACATCATTAGTCATTAGGGAAATGCAAATAAAAACAAGCCTGAGATTTCACCTCATACCAGTCAGAATGGCTAAGATTAAAACTTCAGGAGACAGCAGGTGTTGGTGAGGATGCGGAGAAAGAGGAACACTCCTCCACTGCTGGTGGGGTTGCAAGATGGTACAAATACTCTGGAAATCAGTCTGGCGGTTCCTCAGAAAACTGGGCATGACACTTCCTGAGGACCCTGCTATACCACTTCTGAGCATATACCCAGAGGATTCCATGGCATGCAGTAAGGACACATGCTCCACTATGTTCATAGAAGCTTTATTTATAATATTCAGAAAGTGGAAAGAACCCAGATGTCCCTCAGTGGAGGAATGGATACAGAAAATGTGGTATATTTACACAATTGCTGAGGAATGCTACTCAGCAATTAAAAACAATGAATTCATGAAATTCTTAGGTAAATGGTTGGATCTGGAAAATATCCTAAGTGAGGTAACCCAATCACAAAAGAACACACATGGAATGCAGTCACTGATAAGTGGATATTAGCCCAGAAGCTCTGAATACCCAAAACACAATTGGCATATCAAATCATTCCCAAGAAGAAGGAAGGAAAGGTCCCTGGTCCTGGAAAAGCTTGATGCAGAATTGTAGGGGATTTCCAGGACAGGGAAGTGGGAGGGGATTGATTGGGGAATGGGTGGAGGGAAGAGGGCTTATGGGACATATGCGGGGGGGGGGGCAGGGGGGAGAGCTGGGAAAGGGGAAATCATTTGTAATGTAAACAAAGAATATAGAAAATAAAAAAACAAAAGGGCATTTGTTGCTATGAAACCAATAATTACACCAACAGAAACATTAGCCACCCATATTTTTGTGCCATCTGATAAGCAAAATTCTCTTTGACCCATCTCCCACTTAACTCAAATCATCCAGACTGAATTGGTCTTGCCTAGTGTTCTTTAAAGACAGCCCAGCAGACACAGGAATGCTGTCTGCAGAGACTAGTGAGGACTTGATCAAAGATGAGGTGAGTTTTGAAGCTGTTCCACATTAAGAGTTGTCTAGATAAGGCAATAGAGTAAAGGAACAAAAATATACTGTTTTAGTTAAAGCAAAAATATCATTCTTTGTGTTAAACACATGTGGCCATGTGTGCTCTGATGCATCCAATTACAGTTATCAAATGCTGCCATGATATTGGCTGAGCTAGGAGAGTTTTCATTGAGAGGGAGTAAAGCCAAGGTAAAAAACATAACACTTCCTTTGATACACAAATTTTGCCGCACCAGGAAAAGTGGTATTTTTGTTTTGTTTTGTTTTGTTTTTGCCTAGGATCATTAAAATCTCCAAGAAATGGAAAAGTAGGAAAAATGTAAGGGACACAGGAAACCTAGGGCTAAGATGTCACAGTAACTTCAGATAAAAAGTTCAAACCCATGGAGAATAGGGTTACAAGAGGGTCAGTAACAGACATGCTCTTAGACATTCTTTTCTCTGTTTTTCTGACTAAGGAGGGAAGAATCAAAAAGGAAGGCACTGGAGTAGCATCTGTTCATTTCCACAGGTTTCTGACATTCATGTCCTTTTAGCCTGTGGGTCATTCTATAGGCCATTATTTTTATTCACACTTAAGTACAAATCTCTGAAGCCAGATATTGATATGACAATGTAACTACAGTGCATGACAAAAAAGCAGTAGTGGAGCAGAATAGAGTAAGAGTCATCTATGGTGAGATGTCTTGAACTAGAATTCGTCAATCAGTGATTTTCAGGCAGGAACAATTTGATCACTAGGCAATATAGAATAGAGTGTGGTGCTATCTTTCATTGAAGCTGTCAGAACTCAGCAAAACTAGGGGGAGATATCACTGGATTCCTCTAAATAGAAACTAAAAAACCATTATCCTAGCCAGGTGGTGCATGCCTTTGATTCCAGTACTCTGGAGACAGAGGCACGTGGATCTCTTTGAGGTCAAGGTCAGCCTGGTTTATAGAACAAGTTACAGGGCAGCCAGGGCTACACAAACATACCTATCTTTAAAAAAAACCAATAAATACATAATACATAATACATACATACATACATACATACATACATACATACACACATACACACATACATACTTATATATATAACATATATACATATGTATATATACATAATCCCAATTGAGCATAGTGGTATATGCTTGTATTCCTAGATTTCAGGGCATGGGAGCAGGGATATCAAAAGTTGAAAGTTGTCCTTCTAGCTCACAATTCTGCCTGGGGAAAGGCCAGTGGTGCTCCAGATGACCTTCCACACTCAGAGATAGATTGACTCTCAGGATGTCCATCATAAGCAGTTTCACAGGTGAGACAACCTCCTTGCCCCAATATCTGGCCTAGTGATGACCCATACAGGGAGCCTAGGATGCAGGACCTATCTCGCTCTACAGGAGACACATCATCCTTCAGGTCTGCAACTGTTCCTGGAAACAGACAAGTTGTTCCAGTACCCCACCACACTCAAATCCAGAAAGTGCTTAACTCTCAGCTGGTCTATCATAACCAGACTCTCAGGTAAGATACCCACACAGCTCAGTACCTGATCTAACTGGGACTCCCATGGGACCCAGTGGAAACAGGATCTATTTACCCTAATGGAGACACATATTCCTTCCTTCCAGTCTACAACTCTGTCCTGGGGTAGATTGGATGCTACAGCACTACTCTACACACACACCTAGAGACAGCTTGACTCCCAGGAGGTCCATCATAACCAGGCTTGAATATTGGGCACTATAGACTCCTCCTACAAACTGACTCAAGGAGGTCTATCATAACCAGGCTCACAGCAGGAACAGGCTCCAATCAGAGACACAAGACCAGTTAATACCAGAGAAAACCAGATGGAGAGAAGCAAACTAAAGAACATAAGCAACAGAAACCAGTGCCACTTGGCACACTAACATAGATAAAAAGCAAGATAATGACCTAAAATCACATTTCATGAAAATGATATAGGACTTTAAGGGGGACATAAATAACTCCCTTAATGAAATAGAAGAAAACATAACCAAACAGGGAAGGAATTGAACAAAAATGTACATGATAAAATTTGGAAATAGAAACAAGAAAGATATCACAATGGGAGGCAACATTGGAGATGGAAAACCTAATAAAGATATCAAGAGTTACAGATGCAAACATAACTAACAGAATAAAACAAATAGAAGAGAAAATCTCAGGCTGAGCCCATACCTCAGAAGACAATGACACAACAGTCAAGGAAAATAAAAAGAGCAAAAAGCTCCTAACAAAAAACATCTAGGAAAATCAAGACAAGGAAAAGACAAAAACCTAGTACTAATAATAAAGAGGATGAAAATTCCCAATTCAAAGGCCCAGAAATAATCTTCAACAAAATCATGGAAGAAAAGTTCCCTAACCTAAAGAGATGGCCATAAAATTACAAAAAAGCCTACAGAACTCCAAATAGATTGGACCACAAAAGAAATTCTTCACATAATCATCAAAGCACCAAATGTACAAAATAAAGAAAGAATATTAAAAGCAGTAAGGGAAAAATGCCAAGTAACTTATAAAGGCAGACCTATCAGAATTACACCAGACTTCTCACCAGAGACTATGAAAACTGTAAGATCCTAGGCAGATGTCATACAGACTCTAAGATAATACAAATGCCAGCCCAGACTACTATTCCCAGCAAAACTCTCAATTACCATAGATAGAGAAAACAAAATATTCTGTGAGAAAATCAAATTTACACAATATCTTTCCACAATTCCAGAGTACAAAGAGTAATAGACTGAAAACACCAAAATACTATACTCCAAAACTGATGACATAATTGGTCACAAAAGAGACCTCAACATATACAAGAAGAAGGAAATCCCATGCATCTTATCAGATCACCACAGAAAAAGACTGGTCTTCAGTAACAACTAAAACAATAGAAAGTCTACATACATACGGAAGGTGAACAACACTCTACTCAATGATAACTTGGACAAGGAAGAAATAAAAAAAAAGAAATTAAAGACTTTTTAGAATTCAATGAAAATGAAGCCACAACATACTCAAACTTGTGGCACACAATGAAAGCAGTGCTAAGAGGAAAAAAATCACAGCTCTGAGTGCCTCCAAAAAGAAAGTGGGGAAAGCATAAACTAGCAGCTTAACAGCACATCTGAAAGCTCTAGAACAAAAAGAAGCAAATAAACTGAAGAGGAATAGATGGCAAGAAATAATCAAACTCAGGGCTGAAATCAACCAAGTAGAAACAAAAAGACCTATCCTGGGCATATACCCAGAGGATTCCCCACCATGTAATAAGGATACATGCTCTACTATGTTCATAGCAGCCCTATTTATAATTGCCAGATGCTGGAAAAAACCCAGGTATCCCTCAACAGAAGAGTGGATGCAAAAAATGTGGTATATCTACACAATGGAGTACTATTCAGCCATTAGAAACAATGAATTAATGAAATTCTTAGGCAAATGGATGGAGCTAGAGAACATCATACTAAGTGAGGTAACCCTGACTCAAAAGGTGAATCATGGTATGCACTCACTAATAAGTGGATATTAACCTAGAAAACTGGAATACCCAAAACATAACCCACACATCAAATGAGGTACAAGAAGAAAGGAGGAGTGGCCCCTTGTTCTGGAAAGACTCAGTGAAGCAGTATGGGGCAAAACCAGAACGGGGAAGTGGGAAGGGGTGGGTGGAAGAACAGGGGAAGAGAAGGGGGCTTACGGGACTTTCGGGCAGTGGGGGGCTAGAAAAGGGGAAATCATTTGAAATGTAAATAAAAAATTATATCGAAAAAAAAAAAAAGACCTATACAAAGAATCAAGCAATGTCCTGACTGGCGGGATCTAGTAATTCGGGGTGTCAAGGAGAATGCAAGCCTGAAAGAGAAAACGGGCGGGAAAGAAGAGGGAGGCCAAGCAATCGAGGTGTTTTCGTCAAGGCCTCTTTAATGAACCGCAAAACACCTGGTTATGAACCCTCAGTAAGAGGAAGTAGGGGGGAGCTGAGGGGGATACTAGAAGCACAGAAGGAGGAAAGGTCATCCGGGGTGGAAGTTGACTCTGGCTAGAGGCATCTGCAGCTTTCCTGGAATGCCGGTTCCTCCCAGACCATCCCAGGTTTTCGGCCAGGATGAGAACTGGTTGATCGGCCTTGTGTGAAGAAGGGGGAGGGCCTTCAGCTGTAAACTGCAAGGTCGGTGAACTTTCAAGGTGAGGGCTGTTGAAACTCTGGTTTTCTAGGGTTTGGTCTCCGACAAAGCAAAGCAGGATCTGGTTCTTTGAGAAAAATGAACAAAATAGAAAAACCCTTAGCCAGACAAATCAGGGGACACAGAGACAGAATCCAAATCAACAAAATCAAAAATGAAAAGGGAGACATAACAACAGAAGCTTAGGAAATTAAAAAAAAAATCATCAGATCCTACTACAAAAGCCTATACTCAAAAAACCTGGAAAATAGGGATGAAATGGAAAATTGTCTAGACAGATACCAGGTACAAAAGTTAAATCAGGATCATATAAATGATCTAAACAGTCCCATAACCCCTAAAGAAATAGTAGTAGTCATTAATAGTCTTCCCACCAAAAAAAGTCCAGGACCAGATGGGTTTAGTGCAGAGTTGTATCAGACCTTCAAAGAAGACCAATACTTTTCAAATAATTCAATAAAATAGAAAAAGAAAAAACTCTTCCCAATTCATTCTATGAAGTCACAATTATAGTGATACCTAAACTACACAAATATCCAACAAAGAAAGAGAACATCAGACCAATTTCACTTATGAATATCAATGCAAAAATATTCAATAAAATTCTCACAAACCGAATCCAAGAACACATCAAAATGATCATCCATCATGATAAAGTAGGCTTCATCCCAGGGATGCAGGGATGGTTCAATAATATATGGAAATCCATCAACGGATTCCACTATATAAACAAACTCAAAGAAAAAAACACATGATCATTTCATTAGATGCTGAGAAAGCATTTAACAATATCCAATACCCCATCATGATAAAAGTCTTGGCAAGATCAGGAATTCGAGGCCCATACCTAAGCATAGTAAAAGCAATATGCAGTAAACCAGTAGCCAACATACAATTAAATGGAGAGAAAACTGAAGGAATCTCACTAAAATCAGGGACTAAAGATGGTTGCCTACTTTCTCCCTACCTATTCAATATGGTACTCAAAAATCCTAGCCAGAGCAATTAGACAACAATAGGAGGTCAAAGGAATACAAATTGGAAAAAAAGAAGTCATCATACTAAGTGAGGTAACCCAGACTCAAAAGGTGAATCATGGTATGCACTCACTAATAAGTGGTTATTAACCTAGAAAACTGGAATACCCCAAACATAATCCACACATCAAATGAGGTACAAGAAGAAAGGAGGAGCGGTCCCTGGTTCTGGAAAGACTCAGTGAAACAGTATTCAGCAAAACCAGAACGGGGAACTGGGAAGGGGTGGGAGGGAGGACAGGGGAAGAGAAGGGGGCTTACGGGACTTTCAGGGAGTGTGGGGGGGGCTAGAAAAGGGGAAATCATTTGAAATGTAAATAAATTATATCAAATAAAAAAAAAGAACACAATAAATATATACAAAGGAAAAAAAATATGGCACGGCGTTGGAACGGTAATGTGGTCCGAGAAGAGCTGCAGGGAGAGGTGATATGGAATAAATATGATCCAAGTATATGTATGCAATATATGAAATTCTCAAAGAATCAAATAAAACATATAAAAACATATGTCAAATTCTATCCTTTTTAGTGAATAATGAAGTATTTCTTTGGGGTTTTAATTTGTATTTATTTTGTTGGTAAGTAATGAAGTTCAGTATCCTTTTCTGTATTAAGATTTGTAAATCATTTGTTAAACATGTGCTCAACATTTTTGCAGTTTAAATATTATTAGTAAATATACAAATTATTTATGTGCTAAATACAAATGCTTTGGTTAAAAAAAAAAAAAAGAAGTCAAACTATCACTATTTGCAGATGAGATGATAGTATAATTAAGTGAGACCAAAAATTCTACCAGAGAACTCCTAAACCTGAAAAACAACTTTGGCAAAGTGGCTGGATATAAAATTAACTTGAACAAATCAGTAGCCTTCCTCTATTCAAAGGATAAACAGGCAGAAAAAGAAATTAGGAAAATGACACTCTTCACAATAGTCACAAATAATTTAAATACCTTGGTGTGACTCTAATCAAGCAAGTGAAAGATGTGTATGACAAGAACTTCAAGTCTCTGAAGAAAGAAATCAAAGAAGATCTCAGAAGATGGAAAGATCTCCCACACTTGTGGCTTGGCGGGATTAATATATTAAAAAAAAAAAATGGCCATCTTGCCGAAAGCAATTTACAGATTCAATGCAATCCCCATCAAAATACCATCTTAATTCTTCATAGAGTTAGAAAGGGCAATTTGCAAATTCATCTGGAATAGCAACAACAACAAAAAAACCAAACAGGATATTGAAAACTATTCTCAACAATAAATGAACTTCTGATGGAATTACCATCCCTGAACTCAAGCTGTACTACAGAACAATCATCATAAATACTGCATGGTATTCGAACAATGGCAGGCAGGTAGACCAATGGAATAGAATTGAAGACCCAGATATGAACCCACAAACCTATGGTCACTTGATCTCTTACAAAGGAAGTAAATGCACCCAGTGGAAAAAGATAGCATTTCCAACAAGTAGTGTTTGTTCAACAGGCAGTTAGCATGTAGAAGAATGCAAATTGATCAGTTCTTATCTCCTTGTACACAGCTCAAGTCCAAGTAGATCAAGGACCTCCACATAAAACCAAATACACTGAAACTAAGAGAAAAGTAACTGGAGAAGAGCCTTGAGCACATGGGAAAATTTCCTTAAAAGAACACTAATAGCTTATGCTCTAAGATCAAGAATTGACAAATGGGACCTAATAAAATTTCAAAGCTTCTGTAAGGCAAAGAAAACTGTCAATAGGACAAAACGGCAACCAACAGATTGGGAAAATATCTTTAGCAATCCTACATCCAATAGAGGAATAATATTCAATATTTACAATGGACTCAAGGAGTTAGCCTCAAGAGAACCAAATAACACTATTAAAAAATGAGGTACAGAGCTAAACAAGAATTCTCAACTGAGGAAAACCGAATAGTTGAGAAGCACTTAAAGAAATGTTCAACAGTCTTAGTCATCAGGGAAATGCAAATCAAAACAAACCTTGAGATTCGACCTCACACCAGTCAGAATGGCTAAGATCAAAACTCAGGTGACAGCAGGTGCTGGCAAGGATGTGGAGAAAGAGGAACACTTCTCCACTGCTGGTGGGGTTGTAAGCTGGTACAGTCACTCTGGAAATCAGTTTGGCAGTACCTCAGAAAATTGAACATAGTACTACCTGAGGACCCAGCTATACCACTCCTGGGCATATACCCAGAAGATGTTCCAGTGTTTAATAAGGACACATGCTCCAGTATATTCATAGTGGGCTTATTTATAATAGCCAGAAGCTGGAAAAACCCTAGATGTCCTTCAACAGAGTAATGGATACAGAAAATGTGGAACTTTTACATGACGGAGTACTACTCAGCTAGTAAAAACAATTAATTCAAATGCTCTGAATACCCAAGATACAATTTACAGATCACATGAAGCTAAAGAAGAAGGAAGACCAAAAGTATGGATATTTTGTTCTTTTTTAGAAGGGGGAATCAAATACCCATGGGAGGAGATACAGAGACAAAGTGTAGAGCAGAGACTGAAGGAATGGCCATCCAGAGACTGCCTCACCTGGGGATCCATCCCATATACAGTTACCAAAACCAGACACTATTGTGAATGCCAACAAGTGGTTGCCTACAGGGGCCTGATATAGCTGTCTCCCGAGAGGATCTGCCAGAGCCTGACAAAAGTGGATGCTCACAGCCAATCATTGGACTGACCACAGGGTCCCCAATGAAGGAGTTAGAGAAAGGACCAAAGGAGCCGAATGTGGTTGAAACCCCACAGGAGGAACAAAGAGTACACATATAGGAACCCATGGCTCCACCTGCTTATGTAGCAGAGGATGGCCTTGTCGGGCATCAATGGGAGGAGAGGCTCTTGGTCCTGTGAAGGCAAACAGGGATGGGGGGCGTAGCAGGGAGTATGTGAGGGAGAGTGGTTGTGTGGCTGTGGCTGGGGGAGCATCTTCTTAGAGGAACAGGGGAGGGTATCATGAGCAGAGTTTGCAGTGAAAAGACATGGAAAGGAGGCAACACTTGAAATATAAATTATAAATAAAATAATTTAAAATAAATTAATAAAAATTAAAAACTGGAAAATAAGTTTAAAACCATCCTCAATTCTACAACAAGGTTAAAGCCTACCAGGGTACCCTTCCCTAGAAAAATAATATAATCAGTTCCTAAAGGTCTGCTTAATGACACAGGTCAAGTCTAATTATATAACCAAAAAGAATCAAATAAGGTGTGGGGCAGGGACATTTTTGAGCTACAGAAAGAGTTCTAAGTGATGGTATGCATGAAATTGTATAATTAAAACATTAAAGACTTCATGGTCAGAATCCAGATGCATCAGCTGCATGAGATCAGCCAACTACTTAACATTTTCCATTCTTAATACCTATACCAATAAGACCAAAATCCTAATGTCTGCACCACAAGAATTTTTAGGGACTAAAGATGTTGACCATAAAACACTTGTCACTAATGATGCAGATATCGAGCATTCCCAGGACCCCCAGAGCATTTCCTTTCAAATTTCATGCTCCTCATAACCTCTTCGATGAAAATCATATGAGCAGAAAAAGCAAAGGGATTAGCTGATCTTCCCAAAGCCCAATATTTTGCAGGTTCCTTGAACCTTTTTTTTTTGTGTTCTTTTATTTTTATTTCTGCTCCAGAAGAAGTAAGACAATCAATCCATCAGTAGTCTTAGACTTTTAAAAACCTTGAAGTACCCTTTTTTAACATGGTCTCCCTCCCAAGAAATAAAGTACTTACCAGGAATCTATGAATTTAAGGGATTTAACTCTTGGGACATTGTTTACCCTGAGAAGACAAGAGGTCAACAGAAATGCATACTTCAAACAGCGGGCAGTCTTTAAAGATAAGAGTAATTCTAAGCATACCATAAATCTTGTCACTAGAACTGCTCCCCCAGTCACATCAATTCACTCTCTGCCTTTGCAGAAGTAAGCATTAATGAATACATATCCAAAAAAAAAAACCTAATGTTTGACATGAAAACCCTGATGGCTAATAAAAGCACAAAAATCAGTCGATCCTTATTTATGTAAAAGGAGCTGCTGGCATTAGTAGAAGCATTGGTAACTAGTGCCACCAAATTAATTTTGGTAAGTATGCTAATGGTATAGTGATCTCTACATATCTCATACTCTTGATAGTAATCATTGGCTACGACTACAACAATAACATCCTAACAAAACTCCAGTAGCTCATTTGGAGATATTAAAAGCAATCAAATTCCTTCCAACAAAATCCCAGAGAATGGGAGGAGAGAGATGGCATGTGACTCACACACCCATAGTGCTGAGAAAAAAATATGTTGTAAGAAAAAGGGGCTATGTACCAGGAATTTCCAATAATATACAGAAATAACTTGAATAGTGGAGACAAAATAGCTAGAGAAATACTTTTGTAGGTCCTTATGTGACACATCTTATTTAAACAGGTATAACCAAGGTTACATTTTAAAGAGTGAACAGTAATTAGTCCAAAATATCCCATAGGTCTACCTCTGTTTTGCCACACAACATGATGGTATGCTTCAGCAGTAACATTTGGACATTTGTTAAGTCCCTAGAGCCATTTAAGTTCTGAAGAGTCTAAACCTACATTTGCAGATCTTTGACAGGCCAGGCCCACCATAGTGCTGGGGAACCTTGAAAGTAGGGCATGAGTTACTATTCCACTGGCTTTATTGAGCCCATTGATGTTTCTGTTATTTCATCCTTACTTCTTCACTTCAGTTAAAAACAAACTTGAGCAAACAAAAACTAAGGCCATTCAACAGGCTTTACAGGGTGCTAAAAAGGCATGTACCAACGCACTGCTCACCTCACCCTTGCTGTTGTTCATGGTTTCCCTTCAAGTGAGACAGCATGGATTATACACAGTGCATATAAAGATGTAAAGAAACATGAGTCCTGGATCTCTGCCATATTATTGTTGAGTGTACCATATCAGACCTAAGGCTTTCATGATAAAATAAAATGCCCATGTTCCTGTATTCTGACTTGGAGCTCCTTTTCCTTTTTTTTTTTTTTTTTTTGTATGTTTTGGTTTGTTTTCCTTTGGTTTTTGTTCTTCTTAGTTAGTTTGTGTGTTTTTGTTGCTGTTGTTGTTGTGTGTGTGTTTGCCGACAAATGTTTATATTAAATCAAGATTGTGAATCTAAACCATGAAAAATATATTCATACCCAGCAAAAACTAGACTTTACAATGTGATTCAATAAATATGTCCTCAAATCCCTAATTCCATTCTCAGTAGGTACTACAAGGGTTCTAAGGGGTAAAATTACTTTAGTTGAAGTCTCTTACTCTGTAGATGTTAGCAATCAGGTACTTCATAGTCAGCCCAAGGGACCTAGCAATCACAAGTCATCATTAACTGCCCAGAGGCACTATATTCCTATTGCTGCTTCTGACTCACATCCTCCTGTGTATGCCCCATGGCCAATAAAAGTCATGCCTTCCCCCCTTCCCTTATTCCCTTTCTCCACCCAGAGGCAGTCTTTGTGCTCCCTTACCTCATCCCTTTAATAAATCTTCCATGTGAGACCTGTTGCACTGTGAGATTTTGTCAGATTTCTCTGCTTAGTTCCATCAGTAGCATTTAGTGACAGTTTAATTACATTTTAAAAAACACATTTTTGTTTTTTTAATACATTTTGATTATGTTTTCCCTTCCCCAATTCTTACCATATCCTTCCCAATGTATACCATGTGTGTTATTTTGTGATTGGGTCACCTCACTAAGGGTGATATTTTCTAGCTCCATCCATTTGCCTAAGAATTCATGAATTAATTGTTTTTAATAGCTGAGTAGTACTCCATCGTGTAAATGTTCCAAATGTTCTGTATCCATTCCTCTATTGAGGGACATCTGGGTTCTATCCAGCTTCTGGCTATTATAAATAAGGCTGCTATGAACATAGTGGAACATGTGTCCTTATTACATGTTCGAGCATCTTCCCAATGCTCTACCCACCCAACTTTTTGTTCTTTTTCTCTATTTAAAAACATAAAAATGAAAATCAAAACAAGCAAAAAACCAATTAGATTTTTTAAAATGCTAAACAAAATCAAAACAAAAAGTTTACAAAAATACTGCTGAGTTTGTTTTTCATTAGCCCACTGTTCCTTGTCATGGGACCTGCCCTCAAGTGTGACCCATATATCCAGTGAGACTCCACTGCAAAAATCTGATTTTCCTTTTGCCAGCAGGTATCAATTACAGATAGCATCCAGTTTAGGGATGAGACTGTGTCTCTTTTTCCTTCTTAGTGCTGGGAAGCTAGCTGTCTTAAGCCTGCACAGATCCTGTGCATGTTGATATAGTTTTTGTGAGTTCATATGTATTAGTCCCTCTGTATATGGAAGCCACTGCTTCCTTGGTATCATCCATCATATCTGACTCTTAAAATATCTCTGCCTCCTCTCCCACACAGAACCCCAAACCTTAAAGGTAGGACTTTGGTGCAAATGTCTAATTTAGGATTAATTACTTTGAATTCTCTCACTCTCTGCATGTTGTTTCAGTTATGAGTCTCTGCTAATTCCCATGTACTGCAAGATGCTTCTGTAATGTGTATTGAGTAAGGCACTAATCTATGGGTTTAGCAGTATTTCCTTAGGAGTTATTTTTCAATGTTCCTTTAGTAGAAAAATAGTAGGAGGTTTACCCCAATGCTCATGACTAACCTAATCTCAAGTTCTTGGCCTCTTTAGCAGTATCAGGTATAGGTTCTATTTAATGAAGTGTGCCTTAAATCCATTCTAATAATAATTGTTTACTTCTACAACCTCTGTGCCTCTATTGCACCAGGACATCTCGCAGGCAGCTCATTGTTGTAGGTCAAAGGGTTTCCAGTTAGGTGATGCTGATGGATACTTTTCTCCTCCAGTAGCATGCAAAATAACTTCCAGTATTGTGAATGCTACTCAGGACAGGTGAAACTACTAATTAGGTTCCATCTTGACTTCCCTGTGTTCAATGACTTAAGTATTATTTTCAGTAACTTAGAATCAGGTTGTAGATAATAGCCGATAGCCTTGACGATAGTCTGGGTGAGAGTTTTTCATGGGCTCTCTTTGGCCAAAAACTACATTTGATGTAATTTTTGACACCTTTGACACTGGAATTTTACTAAGTAACATAAGATGTTTATTTAGGGCCTAATTTCTCTATTATTTGGTAATTCCATTTAGAACCATTCAATATATGTATATATTTAGGAAACTTCTTCAGAAGTAGTTTTCATGGTTTTCTTTTTTTATTTTTTATTAGATATTTCCTTTATTTACATTTCAAATGGTATCCACTTACCCTGTTACACCTCTGAAAGCCCCCTATACTATCCTCACTCCCCCCCCTCATCCCACCCCAATTTCCTGATTTGCATTCCACTATTCTGGGGAATTGAGTCTTCACAGGACCAATGGCCTGGCCTCTCATTGATGTCTGAAATGGTCATCTACTGCTACATATGTAGCTAGATCCATGGGTTCCTCCATGTGTACTCTTTGGTTGGTGGTTTAGTCCCTGGGAGGTCTGGGGTTACTGGTTGGTACATATTATTGTTCCTCCTGCAGGGCTACAAACTCCTTGACCTCCTTGGGTCCTTTCTCTAGCTGCTCCATTGGGGACCCTATATGCTCATTCTATTGGTTGGCTGTGAGCCATGGATACGTTGATCCACTTTCCAATAAGGATCAATGTATCCACATTTTGGTCTTCCTTCCTCTTGAGCTTCATGTGGTCTGTGAGTTGTATCTTGGGTATTCGGAGCTTTGGGGCTAATATCCACTAATCAGTGAGTGTATACCATGTGTGTTATTTTGTGATTGGGTCACCTCACTAAGGATGATATTTTCTAGCTCCATCCATTTACCTAAGAATTCATGAATTAATTGTTTTTAATAGCTGAGTAGTACTCCATCGTGTAAATGTTCTGTATCTATTCCTCTATTGAGGGACATCTGGGTTCTATCCAGCTTCTGGCTATTATAAATAAGGCTGCTATGAACATAGTGGAGCATGTGTCCTTATTACATGTTGGAGAATCTTCTGGGTATATGCCCAGGAATGTTATAAGTGGGTCCTTAGGTAGTACTATTTCCAGTTTTCTGAGGAACAGCCAAACTGATTTCCAGAGTGGTTGTACCAGCTTGTAATCCCACCAGAAATAGAAGGGTGGTCCTCTTTATCCACATTCTCTCCAGCATTTGCTGTCCCCTGGGTGTTTGATCTTGTCATTCTGACTGGTGTGAGGTAGAATCTCAGGGTTGTTTTGATTTGCATTTCCCTGATGGTTAAGGTTGTGAACATTTCTTTAGGAGTTTCTCGGACATTCAGTATTCCTCAGTTGAGAATTCTTTGTTTAGCTCTGTACCCCATTTTAATAGGGTTATTGGGTTCTCTGGAGTCTAACTTCTTGAGTACTTTGTATATATTGGATGTTAGCTGTCTATCAGATGTAGGATTGGTAAAGATCTTCTCCTACTCTGTTGTTTGCCATTTTGTCCTATTGGCAGTGTGCTTTGCCTTGCACAATCTTTGCAATTTTATGAAGTCCTATTTGTCAATTCTTAATCTTAGAGCGTAAGCTATTGCTGTTCTTTTTTTTTATTAGATATATTCTTTATTTACATTTCAAATGTTGTCCCCTTTCCTGGTTCCCCCACCCCAAAAATCCCATAAGCCATCTCTCCTCCCCTGTTCCCCAATCAACCTCTCCTGCTTCCCTGTCCTGGTATTCCTCTACGCTATGGCATAGAGGCTTTCCAGGACCAAGGGCTTCTCCTCCCTTTGATGTCTAACAAGGCTATCCTCTGCTGCCTATGTGTCTGGAGCCATGGCTAATTCCATGTGTACTATCTGGTTAATGGTTTTGTCCGTGGGAGATCTGGGAGTACTTGGAGGCTCATATTGTTGTTCCTCCTATGGTGTTGTGAACCCCTTTAGCTCCTTGAGTCCTTTCTCTAGCTCCTCCCTTGGGGACCCTGTGCTCAGTTCAATGGCAGGCTGAGAGTGGCTATGGGTGTTCTATTAAGGAAATTTTCCTCTGTGCCCATGTGCTCCAGGCTCTACCCCACTTTCTCTTCTATTAGCCTCAGTGTATCTGGTTTTATGTGGAGGACCTTGATCCACTTGGGCTTCAGCTTTGTAGAGGGAGATGAGAATAGATCAATTTGCATCCTTATACATACTGACTGCCAGCTGACCCAGCACCATTTGTCGAAAATCTTGTCTTTTTTCCACTGAATGGTTTTCGCTACTTTGTCAAAAACCAAGTGATCACAGGTGTGAGGGTGCATTTCTGTGTTTTCAATTCTATTCCATTTGTCTACCTGTCCTTCACTATACCAATACTATGCAGTTTTTGTCACTGTTTTTCAGTAGTACAGCTTGAGGTCAGGGATGGTGATTCTGCCAGAAGTTCTTTTATTGTTAAAAATAGTTTTCACTATCCTAGGTTTTTTGTTATTCCAGACAAATTTGAAGCTTGCTCTTTCGAACTCTATGAAGAATTGAGATGGAATTTTGAAGGGGATTGCATTGAATTTGTAGTTTGCTTTAGGCAAGATGGTCATTTTTACTATCTTAACCCTGCCAATCCATGAGCATGGGAGATCTTTACATCTTCTGAGGACTTCTTCAATTTCTTTCTTTAGAGACTTGAAGTTCTTGTAATTACAGATCCTTCACTTGCTTGGTTAGAGTCATACCAAGGTATTTTATATTATTTATGACTATTATGAAGCATGTCATTTCCCTAATTTCTTTCTCAGCCTCTTTAACCTTTGAGTATAGAAAAGCTACTGATTTGTTTGAGTTAATTTTATATCCAGCCACATTGCTGAAGTTGTTTATCAGGTATAGGAGTTCTCTGGTGGAATTTTGGGGGTCACTTAAGTGTACTATCATAACATCTGCAAATAGTAATGCTTTGAGTTCTTCCTTTCCAATTTGAATCACTTTGACCTCCATTTGTTGTCTAATTGCTCTGGCTAGGACTTTGAGTACTATATTGAACAGGTAGGGAGAGAGTGGACAGCCCTGTCTAGTCCCTGATTTCAGTGGGATTGCTTCAAGTTTCTCTTCAATTAATTTGATGTTGGCTACTGGTTTGCTCTATATTGCTTTTACTATGGTTAGGTATGGGCCTTTATCATGATGAGTTGTTGGATTTTGTCAAATGCTTTCTCAGCAACTAATGTGTTTTTTTTTCTTTGAGTTTGTTTATATAGTGGATTACATTTATGGATTTTTGTATATTGAACCATCCCTGCATCCCTGGGATGAAGCCTACTTGATCATGGAGGATAATCGCTTTGATGTGTTCTTGGATTCGGTGGCAAGAAATTTATTGAGTATTTTTGTATCGATATTCATAAAGGAAATTGGTCTAAAGTTCTCCTTTTTGTTGGGTCTTTGTGTTGTTTAGGTATTAGAGTAATTGTGGCTTCATAAAATGAATTGGATAGTGTTCCATTTGTTTCTATTTTGTTGAATTATTCAAAGAGTATTGGTATTATCTTCTTTGAAGGTCTGATAGAACTCTGCATTAAACCCATCTGTTCCTGGGCTTTTTTGGGGGGAGGTGGGAAACTATTAATGACTGCTACTATTTCTTTAGGAGTTATGGGATTGTTTAAATCATTTATCTGATCCTGATTTAACTTTGGTATTTTGTATCTGTCTAGGAAATTGTCCATTTCATCTGGATTTTCCAGGTTTGTTGAGTACAGGCTTTTGTAGTAGGATCTGATAATTTTTTTAATTTCCTCAGCATCTGTTGTTACATCTCCGTTTTCATTTCTGATTTTATTGATTTGGATACTGTCTCTGTGTCCTCTGGTTAGTTTGGCTAAGGGTTTATCTATCTTGTTTTTTTTGTTTTTGTTTTTGTTTTTTTTTTTTTAATCAAAGAACCAGCTCCTGGTTTGGTTGATTCTTTGTATAGGTCTTTTTGTTTCTACTTGGTTGATTTCAGCTGTGACTTTGATGATTTCCTGCCTTCTACTCCTCTTGGGCTTATTTGCTTCTTTTTGTTCTAGAGCCTTCAGCTGTGCTGTCAAGTTTTAGTGTATGCTCTTTCCAGTTTCTCTTTGGAGGCACTGGGAGCTATGAGTTTTCCTCTTAGCACTGTTTTCATTGTGTACCATAAATCTGGGTATGTTGTGCCTTCGTTTTCATTAAATTCTAAAAAGTCCTCAAGGGTCTTCCCCAGTTTCTTTTCTATTAGCTTCAGAGTGTCTGGCTTTATATGGAGGTCCTTGATCCATTTGGAGTTGAGCTTAGTACAAGGAGATAAGGATGGATCAATTCACATTCTTCTGCATGCTGACCTCCAGTTGAACCAGCACCATTTGTTGAAAAGACTATCTTTTTTCCCACTGGATGTTTTCAGCTCCTTTGTCGAGGATCAAGTGGCCATAGGTGTGTGGGTTCATTTCTGGGTCTTCAGTCCATTGATCCGCTTGCCTGTCACTGTACCAATACCATGCAGTTTTTAACACTATTGCTCTGTAGTATTGCTTGAGGTCAGGAATACTGATTCCCCCAGAATGTCTTTTGTTGTTGAGAATAGTTTTAGCTATCCTGGGCTTTTTATTATTCCACATGAATTTGAGAATTACTCTTTCTAACTCTGTGAAGAACTGAGTTGGGATTTTGATGGGTATTGCATTGAATCTGTATATTGCTTTTGGCAAAATGGCCATTTTAACTATATTAATCCTGCCAATCCATGAGCATGGGAGATTTTTCCATTTTCTGAGGTCTTCTTCCATTTCCTTCTTCAAATGGGTACAGTGGGAAAGTTCCTGAACAGAACACCAATAGCGCATGCTCTAAGATCAAGAATAGACAAATAGGACCTCATAAAATTATAAAGTTTCTGTAAGGCAAAGGATACCATCAAAAAGAGAAATCGGCAATCAACAAATTGGGAAAAGATCTTCAACCTTACATCAGATAGAGGGCTAATATCCAATATATACAAAGAACTCATGAAGTTAGACCCCAGAAAGCCAAATAACCTTATTAAAAAATGGGGTACAGAGCTAAACAAAGAATTTTCACCCGAAGAACTCAGATGGCTGAGAAACATCTTTTTAAAAATGCTCAAAATAATTAGTCATTAGGGAAATGCAAATCAAAACAACCTGAGATTTCACCTCACACCAGTCAGAATGGCTAAGATTAAAAATTCAGGAGATAGCAGGTGTTGGCAAGGATGTGGAGAAAGAGGAACACTCCCCCACTGCTGGTGGGGTTGCAAATTGGTACAACCACTCTGGAAATCAGTCTGGCGGTTCCTCAGAAAACTTGGGACGTCCCTTCCAGAGGATCCTGCTATACCCCTCCTGGGCATATAACTAGTGTATTTCCCAGCAGGTAATAAGGATACATGTTCCACTATGTTCATAGCAGCCCTATTTATAATAGCCAGAAACTGGAAAGAACCCAGGTATCCCTCAGTGGAAGAATAAATGCAAAAAATGTGGTATATCTACACAATGGAGTACTATTCAGCCATTAGAAACAATGAATTAATGAAATTCTTAGGCAAATGGATGGAGCTAGAGAACATCATACTAAGTGAGGTAACCCAGACTCAAAAGGTGAATCATGGTATGCACTCACTAATAAGTGGATATTAACCTAGAAAACTGGAATACCCAAAACATAATCCACACATCAAATGAGGTACAAGAAGAAAAGAGGAGTGTCCCCTTGTTCTGGAAAGACTCAGTGAAGCAGTATTCGGCAAAACCAGATCGGGGAAGTGGGAAGGGGTGGGTGGGAGGACAGGGGAAGAGAAGGGGGCTTACAGGACTTTTGGGGAGTGGGGGGCTAGAAAAGGGGAAATCATTTGAAATGTAAATAAATTATATTGAATTAAAAAAATTAAAAAAAAAAAAACAACAACAACCTGAGATTTCACCTCACACCAGTCAGAATGGCTAAGATTAAAAATTCAGGAGACAGCAGGTGTTGGCAAGGATGTGGAGAAAGAGGTACACTCCTCCACTGCTGGTGGGGTTGCAAATTGGTACAACCACTCTGGAAATCAGTCTGGCGGTTCCTCAGAAAACTTGGGACGTCCCTTCCAGATGATCCTGCTATACCACTCCTGGGCATATAACTAGCGTATTTCCCAGCAGGTAATAAGGATACATGTTCCACTATGTTGATAGCAGCCCTATTTATAATAGCCAGAACCTGGAAAGAACCCAGGTATCCCTCAGCGGAAGAATAAATGCAAAAAAAATGTGGTATATCTACACAATGGAGTACTATTCAGCCATTAGAAACAATAAATTCATGAAATTCTTAGGCAAATGGATGGAGCTGGAGAACATCATCCTAAGTGAGGTAACCCAGACTCAAAAGATCAATCATGGTATGCACTCACTAATAAGTGGATATTAACCTAGAAACCTGGAATACCCAAAACATAATCCACACATCAAATGAGGTACATGAAGAATGGCGAGTGGCCTGGTTCTGGAAAGACTCAGTGTAGCAGTATAAAAAAAAAACCAGAACAGGGAAGTGGGAAGGGGTGGGTGGGAGAACAGGGGGAGGGAAGAGGGATTACGGGACTTTTGGGGAGTGGGGGGCCAAAAAAGAGGAAATCATTTGAAATGTAAATAAAAATATATCAAATAAAAAATATGAGAAAAAAATTCTAAAAACTCTTTAATTTCTTTATTTCTTCCTTGATCAAGTTATCGTTGAGTAGAATGTTTTTCAGCTTCCATGTATATGTGGGCTTTCTCTTGTTTTTGTTGTTATTGAAGACCAGTCTCAGTCCATGGTGATCTGATAAAGTGTATGGAATTATTTCAATCTTCTTATATCTGCTGAGGTTTGTTTTATAACCAAATATATTGTCAACTTTGGAGAAGGTACCATGAGGTGCTAAGAAGAAGGTATATTCTTTTGTTTTAGGATAAAATGTTCTATAGATAGCTGTTAAATACATTTGGTTCATAACTTCTGTTAGTTTCACTGTTTCTCTGTTTAGTTTGTTTTTCTCTGATCTGTCCATTGATGACAGTGGGGTGTTGAAGTCTCCCACTATTGTTGTGTGTGGTACAATGTGTGCTTTGAGCTTTAGTAAAGTTTCATTTATGAATGTGGTTGCCCTTGTATTTGGAGCATAGATGTTCAGAATTGAGAGTTCTTCTTTGTAGTTTATTCCTTTGATAAATATGAAGTGTCCTTCCTTATCTATTTTGATAACTTTAGGTTGAATGTCAATATTATTCAATATTAGAATGGCTACACCAGCTTGTTTCTTGGGACCATTTGCAAAGAAAATTTTTTTCTAGTAAAAACTCTGAGGTAGTATCTGTCTTTGTGTCTGAGGTGAGTTTCCTGTATGCAGAAAAATGTGTCCTGCTTATGTATCCACTCTGTTAGTGTATGTCTTTTTATTGGGGAATTGAGTCCATTGATATTAAAAAATATTAAGAAATGATTGTTGCTTTCTGTTATTTTTGTTATTAGATGTGGAATTATTCTTGTGTGACTCTCTTCTTTTTGGTTTTTTAAAAGAAGATTAATTTCTTGCTTTTTTAGTGTGTAGTTTCCCTCCTTTTGTTGGTGTTTTCCATTCATCATCCTTTCAAGGGCTTGATTTGTGGAAAGATATTGTGTAAATTTGTTTTTGTCATGAAATACCTTGGTTCCTATGGTAATTGAGAGTTTTGCTGGGTATAGTAGTCTGGGTTGGCATTTGTGTTCCCTTAGGATCTGTATGACATCTGCCCAGGATCTTCGGGCTTTCATAGTCTCTGGCTAGAAGTTTGGTGTTATTCTGTTAGTTCTGCCTTTATATGTTACTTGACCATTTTCCCTTACTGCTTTTAATATTCTTTCTTTGTTTAGTGGATGTGGTGTTTTAATTATTATGTGGTTAGAGGAATTTCTTTTCTGGTCCAATCTATTTGGTGTTCTGTAGGCTTCTTATATGTTCATAGGCATCTCTTTCTTTAGGTTAGGGAAATTTTCTTCTATTATTTGTTAAGGACATTTACTGGCCCTTTAAGGTGGCAATCTTCACTCTCTTCCATACCTATAATCCTTAACTTTGGTTTTCTCATTTTGTCCTGGATTTCCTGGATGTTTTTGGTCAGGAGCTTTTTGCATTTTGCATTTTCTTTGATTGTTGTGTTAATGCTTTCTATGGTATCTTCTGCATTTGAGATTTTTCTTCTATCTCTTGTATTCTGTTGTTGATGCTTGGTCCGTGACTCCTGACTTCTTTCCTAGGTTTTCTATGTCCAGAGTTGCTTCCCTTTGTGATTTCTATTATTTCTACCTTCATTTTTAGATCCTAGATGGTTTTGTTCAAATACTTCCCCTATTTGGTTGTGCTTTCCTATAAATCTTCAAAGGATTCTACTTGTTTACCTGTGTTCTTTTGTATTTCTTTAAGGGAGTTTTTATGTCCTTCTTGAAGCCCTCTATCGGCCTCATGAGCTAAGATTTTAAATTCAAACCTTGCTTTTCTGGTGTCTTGGGGTATCTAGGACTTTGTGTTGTGGGAGAATTGATTTTGGATGGTGCCATGTTGCCCTTGATTTCTGCTGATAATGTTCCTATGTTTGCCTTTCACCATCTGGTTATCCCTGGTGTTAGTTGGTCCTGCTGTCTCTGGCTAGCGCTTGTCCCTCCTGTGGGCCTGCAAGACTGTCTCAGCACCCCTGGGTGCTTGGCTGTCCCATGGCACAGAGCACTTTGGCGCTTCCCATCTCCTAGGTCCAGGTGGAGCCCTGCTGGACCCTGTCCCAAATGCTCTGCCACTCCTGTATTCTCTGTGTTCCTAGCTGTACCTGCCTGCTCAGTCGCTGGAGAGAAAATGGCCAGTTTTCATATTTTTCAAATAGCCTTTAGTGTTAGAACTTCTTTCCTGTATTCCCTCCTTTACCTTTCTCTTCCATCCTCTTCCTTACCTAATCCTCTTACTGTAATTTCCATGTCTCATCTTCCCATTATTCTATATTCTATTTCCCCTTCCTTGGGAGATTCTCTCCCCTCCCCTGAGTCCTTTAATATATATCTAACCTCTGTAGTTATTCAGACTACAGCACATATATCATAAGTTTAAAAGCTAACATTCATATATAAGTTAAAACATACAATATTTTTCTCTTGGGATCTGTGTTACTTCACAGATGATTTTTTTCTAGCTCAATCCATTTATCTGTGAATTCTAAAATTTCATTTTCTTGGTAGCTGAATAATACTCTATTGTGTAAGTGTACCACATTTTCATTATCCATTCATCAGTTCATGGACATCTAGGATGTTTTCTATTTCTTACTGTTATGAATAGAGCAACAATAAATAGTATGAGCAAGTATCTCTTTAGTAGGTTGTAGAATTCTTTCAGTATATTGCTAGGACTTGCATAGTTAGTTCTTGAGGTAGATCTTTTTCCAGCTTCCAAAGCAACCACCACACTGTAGTAGTTTGCAGTTCTACTCGCAATGAACAAGTGTTCTCCTTTCCTTGCATCCTTGGCAACATGAGCTTGTTGAACTTGGCCATTCTGACTAGTATAACATAAAATCTCAAAGTAGTTTAAATTTGTATTTCCCTGATTACTAAGGATGTTGAAATCTTCTTTACTTGTTTCTTACCCATTCATCTTTCTTCTTTTGAGAATTCTTTGCTTATCTCTGGTCTCTGTTTTACACATCGCATGTTTTCTTAATGTTCCGTTTTTTTTCTTTATATATTTTAGATTCTAACCTTCTATCAGATGCATTATTAATAATGATCTGTTCTCATTATGTAGCTGTCAATTTGTGCAAATGATGGTAATTTCACCTTCATAAGGTTCCATGTATCAGTGCCTGTGCTATTTCTTAACTGTTTAAAATATAATTTCTAATATATCCAAATTTTTAAAAAATATCTTTAATAATACTGTTTACTTTGAACAAAAAATATGTAGGGTAAACTATGAATTTCCTTTTTTAATTTTAATTAATTTTTGTTAATCATTTTAATCATTTACATTTCAAATGATATCCCCTCTCCCTGTTACCCTTCCACCAGCCCTCCCATCCCATCCCCCTTCACCCCATCTTCATTGCCTCTATGAGTGTGCTCCTCCACCCATCCACCCACTCTCACCTGACCCCTCTAGCATTCCCCTACACTGAGGCATCAAGCCTCCCTCCCCTCCCATTGATATCAGATAAGACCATCCTCTGCTACATATGTATCTGGAGTCCTGGCTCCATATATACTCTTTGGTTGATGATTTAGTCCCTGAGACTCTGGGTGGTCCAGTTAGTTGATACTGTTCTTCTTATGGGGTTGCAATCCCCTTCAGCTCCTTCAGTTCTTCCCCTAGCTCTTCCATTGGAATCCCTGGGCTTAGTCCAATGGTTGGCTATAAATATCTATGAATTTTCATATACTATAGAGTGTAAACAAATTGGTTCAGCCTCTATGGAGGAAATTTTGGATATACCTATCAAAATTAAGAATAAACAATTTTTCTAGTCAAGTATTGTATTTCTTAATATCTTACAGAAATTATCACAAATGTGAAATAATGAGTGTTCAATATCCACGGAACTATTACAAGATTATAAACCACATACATGCCGAACAATATATGACTAATAAAATGGAGACAGACAGTAGACTTCTATGTAATTATTTTTAAAATATTTTTTAGATTTATTATTTTATGTACATGAATGTATTACCTGTATCCATGTGCGTCATATGTGTGCCTGGTATCCTTGGACACCAGAAGAGCATGCCATATCTTCTGAGACTAAAGATCTTGATGGTTATGGTCTACCATGGGGGTGCTTAGAATTGAACCCGATGCCTCTACAAATGCAGAAAAGGGTTTTTTTTTTTTTGCTTCTTTTTTTATTGATATATTTTTTTATTTACATTTCAAATGATTTCCCCTTTTCTGGGTCCCCACTTCCCGCAAGTCCCATAAGCCCTCTTCCCTCCCACTGTTCCTTCATCTACCCCTTCCCGCTTCCCTGTTCTGGAATTCCCCTATACTCTTGAACTGAGTCTTTCCAGAACCAGGGGCCACTCCTCCATTCTTTTTGGACATCATTTAATATGTGGATTATGTCTTGGGTATTCAAAGTTTCTAAGCTAATATCCACTTATCAGTGAGTGCATACCATGATTGATCTTTTGAGACTGGGTTACCTCACTTAGTATGATGTATTCCAGCTCCATCCATTTGTCTAAGAATTTCATGAATTCATTGTTTTTAATGGCTGAATAGAACTCCATTGTGTAAATATACCACATTTTTTTATCCATTCCTCCGTTGAAGGACACCTAGGTTCTTTCCAGCTTCTTGCTACTAGAAATAGGGCTCCTATGAACATAGTGGAGCATGTGTCCTTATTGCATGCTGAAGAATCCTCTGGATATATGCCCAGGAGTGATATAACAGGGTCCTCAGGAAGTGTCATGCCCAGTTTTCTGAGGAACCGCCAGACTGATTTCCAAAGTGGTTGCACCATCTTGCAATCCCACGAGCAGTGGAGGAGTGTTCCTCTTCTCCACATCCTCGCTAACACCTGCTGTCTCCTAAGTTTTTGACCTTATCCATTCTGACTGGTGTGAGGTGAAATCTCAGAGTTGTTTTGATTTGCATTTCCTTAATGATTAATGATGTTGAACTTAAGGTGTTTCTCAGTTCTCTGAAGTTCTTCATGTGAAAATTCTTTGTTTAGCTCCTTACCCCAATTTTTAATGGGGTTATTGGGTTCTCTGGGTTCTACCTTCTTGAGTTCTTTGTATATATTAGATATTAGCCCACTATCAAATTTAGGGTTGGTGAAGATCCTTTGCCAATCTGTTGGTTGACGTTTTGTCCTTTTGACAGTGTCCTTTGCCTTATAGAAAGTTTGTAGTTTTATGAGGTCCCATTTGTCAATTCTTGATCTTAGAGCATAAGCTATTGGTGTTCTATTTAGGAACTTTTCCCCTGTGCCCATGTCCTCTAGGGTCTTCCCCAGTTTCTTGTCTATTAATTTCAATGTGTCAGGTTTTATGTGGAGGTCCCTGATCCATTTGGAGTTGAGATTAGTACAAGGAGATAAGAATGGATCAATTCACATTCTTCTACATGCTGACCTCCAATTAAACCAGCACCATTTTTTGAAGAGGCTATCTTTTTTCCACTGGATGCTTTCAGCTCCTTTGTCAAAGATCAAGTGACCATAGGTGTGTTGGTTCATTTCTGGGTCTTCAATCCTATTCCATTGATCAGCTTGCCTGACATTGTACCAATACCATGCAGTTTTTATCACTATTGCTCTGTAGTAAAATTTAAAGTCTGTGATACCGAATCCCCCTGAAGTTCTTTTACTATTGAGAATAGTTTTAGCTATCCTGGGTTGTTTGTTATTAAAGATGAATTTGAGAATTTTTCTTTCTAGCTCTATGAAGAACTGGGTTGGGATTTTTATGGAGATAGCATTGAATCTGTAGATTGCCTTTGGCAAGATGACAATTTTAACTATATTAATCCTGCCAATCCACGAGCATGGAAGATTTTTCCATTTTCTGAGATCTTCTTCGATTTCCTTCTTCAGAGATCTGAAGTTCTTGTCATACAGATCTTTCACTTGTTTGGTTAGAGTCAACCCAAGATACTTTATGATGTTCGTAGCTATTGTGAAGGGAGTCATTTCCCTAATTTCTTTCTCAGTCTGCTTATCCTTTGAATATATAAAGGCTACTGATTTGCTTGCGTTGATTTTGTAGCCAGTCACTTTGCTGAAGCTGTTTATCAGTTGTAGGAGTTCTCTAGTAGAGTTTTTAGGGTCACTTAAGTATACTATCATATCATCTGCAAATAGTGATAGTTTGACGTCTTCCTTTCCAATTTGTATCCCTTTGACTTTCTTATGTTGTCTAATTGTTCTAGCTAGGATTTCAAGAACTATATTGAAAAGATATGGAGAAAGTGGGCAGCCTTGTCTGGTCCCTGATTTCAGTGGGATTGCTTCAAGTTTCTCTCCATTTAGTTTGATGTTGGCCACCGGTTTGCTGTATATTGCTTTTACTATGTTTAGGTATGGGCCTTGAATTCCTGTCCTTTCCAAGACTTTTAGCATGAAAGGATGCTGAATTTTGTCAAATGCTTTTTCAGCATCTAATGAAATGATCATGTGTTTTTTTTTTTTCTTTGAGTTTGTTTATGTAGTGGATTGCATTGATGGATTTCCTTATATTGAACCATCCCATCCCTGCATCCCTGGGATGAAGCCTACTTGATCATGGTGGATGATCGTTTTGATGTGTTCTTGGATTCAGTGGGCAAGAATTTTATTGAGTATTTTTGCATGATATTCATTAGAGAAATTGGCCTGAAATTCTCTTTCTTAGTTGGATCTTTGTGTGGTTTTGGTATCAGCATAATAGTGGCTTCAAAGAAGGAGTGGGTAGTGTTCCTTCTGTTTCTATTTGGTGGAAAATTTGAAGAGTATTGGTGTTAAGTCTTCTTTGAAGGTCTGATAGGATTCTGCACTGAAACCATCTGGCCCTGTGCTTTTTGTGTTGGAAGCCTATCTATGACCCCTTCTATTTCTTTAGGGGTTATGGGTCTGTTTAGATGGTCTATTTGATCCTGGTTTAATTTTGGGAATTGGTATCTGTCTAAGAAAATGTCCATTTCCTCCAGATTCTCCAGTTGTGTTGAGTACAGGTTTTTGTAGTAGGATCTGATGATTTTTTGAATTTCCTCGGTTTCTGTTGTAATATATCCGTTTTCATTTCTAATTTTGTTAATTTGGATACTTTCTCTGTGCCCTTTGGTCAGTCTGGCTAAGGGTTTATCTATCAAAGAACCAGCTTTTGGTTTTGTTGATTCTTTGTATGGTTCTCTTGGTTTCTACTTGATTGATTTCAGCCCTGAGTTTGATGATTTCCTGTCTTCTTCTCCTCCTGAGTGAATTAGCTTCTTTTTGTTCCAGGGCTTTCAGTTGTTCCATTAATCTTCTAGAGTATGCTCTCTCGAATTTCTTTTTGGAGGCACTCAAAACTATGAGTTTTCCTCTTAGCACTGCTTCCATTGTGTCCCATAGATTTGTGAATGTTGTGCCTTCATTTTCATTAAATTCTAAGAAATCTTTGATTTCTTTCTTTATTTCTTCCTTGACCAAGGTATCATTGTGTAGACTATTGTTCAGTTTCCATGTGTATGTGCACTTTCTGTTGGTTTTATTGCTATTAAAGACCACTTTTACTCCACAGTGATCTGATAGGAGGCATGGGATTATTTCAATTTTCTTAAATTTGTTGAGGTCTGTCTTGTGACCAACTATATGATCTATTTTGGAGAAGGTACCATGAGGTGCTGAGAAAAAGGTATATTCTTTTGCTTTGGGATGAAAATTTCTATATATATCTGTTAACTCCAATTGGTCCAAAGCTTCAATTAGTTTCACTGTCTCCCTGTTTAGTTTCTGTTTTCCTGATGGGTCCATTGGTGATAGTGGAGTGTTGAAGTCACCCACAATTATTGTGTTAGCTGCAATGTGTGCTTTGAGCTTTAGTAGAGTTTCTTTTTTGAATGAGGGCACCCTTGTATTTGGGGCATAGATGTTCATGATTGAGAGATCTTCTTGTTGGATTTTTACTTTGACCAGCAAAAAGTGACCTTCCATGTCTCTTTTGATAACATTAGGTTGAAAGTCAATTTTATCTGATATTAGAATGGCAACTCCGGCTTGTTTCCTGAGACCATTTGCTTGTAAAATTGTCTTCCAGCCTTTTACTCTAAGGTAGTTTTTGTCTTTGACACTGAGGTGTGTTTCCTGTATGCTGTAGGGTCCTGTTTACGTAACCAGTCTGTTAGTTTATGTCTCTTTATTGGGGAATTGAGTCCATTGATGTTAAGAGATATTAAGGAGTAGTGGTTATTGCTTCCTAACATTTTTTATTTTAATTTTATATGTGCGTGGTTATCTTCTTTGGGTTTGATGAAAGAAGCTTAATATCCTGCTTTTTCCAGGGTATAATTTCCCTTGTTGTAATGGTGTTTTTTCCCTATTATCCTTTGTAGGGCAGGGTTTGTGGAAAGATACTGTGTAAATTTGGTTTTGTCATGGAATATCTTGGTTTCTCCATCTATAGTAATTGAGAATTTCGCTGGGTATAGTAGTCTCAGCTGGCATTTGTGTTCTCTTAGAGTCTGCATGAGCTCCACCCAGGATCTTCTAGCTTTCATGGTCTCTGGTGAGAAATTTGGTGTAATTCTGATAGGTTTTCCTTTATATGTTACTTGGCCTTGTTCTCTTCCTGCCCCAAGTATTCTTTCTTTGTTTAGTACATTTGGGGTTTTGATTATTATGTGACAGGAGGTATTTCTGTTCTGGTCCAGTCTTTTTGGAGTTCTGTAGGCTTCTTGTATATTCATGGGCATCTCTCTCTTTAGGTTAGGGAAGTTTTCTTCCATAATTTTGTTGAAGATATTTGCTGGCCCTTTCAGTTGTAAATCTTTACTCTCATCAATGCCTATAATCCTTAGATTTGGCTTTCTCATTGTGTCCTGGATTTCCTGAATGCTTTGGCTTACAAGCTTTTTGCATTTTCTTTAACTGTTGAGTCCATGGTTTCTATAGTATCTTCGGCATCTGAGATTCTTTCTTCTATCTCTTGTATTCTGTTGTTGATATTTGCATCTATGGTTCCTGATTTCTTCCCAAGGTTTTCTATCTTCAAAGTTGTCTCCCTTTGTGCTTTCTTAGTTGTTTCTACTTCTGTTTTTAGATCCTGAAAGTTTTTGCTCAGTTCTGTCATTTGCTTGCTTGTGTTTTCCTCTAATTATTTAAGAGATTTTTGTGTTTCCTCTTTCATGACTTCTGCCTGTTGATTAAAGTTCTCCTGTATTTCTTTAAGTGATTTTTGCGTTTCCTCCTTATTGGCTTTTGTATTGTCCTGAATTTCTTTCAATGATTTTTGTGTTTCCCTTGTAAGGGCTTCTAATTTTTGATCCATTTTCTCCTGAATTTCTTTAAGTATGTCCTTCATGTGTTCCTGTACCAGTAATTTTAAATCTAAATCTTGTTTGTCAGGTGTGTTGGGGTATCCAGGACTTGCTATTGTTGGAGAATTGGGTTCAGATGCTGCCATAATGCCTTGGTTTCTGTTAGTTACGTTCCTACGTTTGCCTTTAGCCATCTACTTCTCCCAGGTGTTAGATGGTCTTATTGTCACTGGCTGGTGCTTCAACCTACTGTGGATCTTTAAGGTTATTTCTGCAACACTGGATGACTGGTTTTCCTCTGGCACAGATTACTGATATGCTGCCTTCCTCTTTTGTGCCTTTGGAGCCCTTCTCAGTCTTGCCTCAAGCAATGTTATACTTAGGTTGTCAAGGTCAACCAGGTGTTCTCTGTCTGCTCTATTATGGAGCAAAGATGTTGTGGTGGGCGTCACCCACCTCTGTTGATTCTCACATAGGACACAGGTTCTGCGATGGACTGGCTTGCAGATGAACCGCCTATGTGTTCATTTCCTAAGTGCAGGCAGACCTCTGGAGATTTGCACCCCCAGAGATCTAAATCTCAGGGTGGTCCAGTACCTACTGACCCTTTTCTGTCCAGGCAGGGAGCGAATATGGCCACAGGGAATCTCTTCCTCTACTGCTCTCTGGGCAGGACACAGGTCCCATGCCTGGCAGGCTGGCAGACAAACCTCCTATGTGCTCAGTTCTTTGGTGGCACAGGTAGACCCCTGGAGGTTTGCACCACTAGAGATCTAAAGCTCAGGGTGATACAGTACCCAGTGACCCTTTTCTGTCCCGGCAGGCAGCAAATATGGCCACGGGGCTTCTCTCCTTCTGCAGTTCTCTGGGCAGGACACAGGCCCCACTCCTGGAGGGCTGGCAGACAAACTGCCTATGTGTTCAGTTCCTGAGTGCAGGCAGACCCCTGGTGGTTTGCACCACCAGAGATCTAAAGCTCAGGGTGATACAGTACCTAGTGACCCTTTTCTGTCCCAGCAGGCAGCAAGTATGGCCGCGGGGCTTCTCTCCTGCAGCTCTCTGGGCAGGACACACAGAAAAGGGTCTTATTCACTGAGTCCTCTTTCTAGCATCTGCATTGTTATATTTAAAATGAATAGTTCCGTGTAGAATGAGTTCACAAATATAAAGACAAGTTTAAAAATATACAATGTATAAACCATGTGAAGGAAGAAAGGCATGCACATGTATTTCACAACCTCCCCAAAGACATGGATAGTAAATAGATAAATAAAATTGTATAACTAGGAAGCCAAGGATTTTAACCATGGAATTGAGGCAGTAGTTACTAGATACACCATACCTATTACCCACCATGATCTGGTAGCCTGTTTCTACAGGGGCACTCCAGTTTTTCAATATGATGTGATACCTGCAAGCAGCATAGAGAGAAGCCTCCACAATCTCCACTTCTCTTTTCCTGTATTGACTGCACTGCCTTCTTTAAAAACTCCATCCTTTGTCACTAAACACTTCCTAACATATAGGAGTGCCCAGACAACAAACTTCATTTTTCCATCCATCTGGAGCATTAAGGAATGGTCTACTACTGCCATTGTCTTCTGAAAAAAGAATCTCTAAAGCCAGATCAAAATACCTAGCCCAAGGTAAGACTACTCCTGGAAGCTTAAGAGTCTCTTTTCTGTTAAGCTTGATGGCACAAGAATCTATGTGGGGAGGATCACAAGTTCAAGGCCAGACTGGTCTACATAGAGACATACTGTCTTGAAAAATGACAAATACGTAAAATAAAAAAGAATCTTATTGTTAATTAGATCAAATAATGCATAAAGTGCTGTATATAATTTCATACTTATAATGGAAGCAGAGTCACGAAATCAGAAGACTGTATAGTATAAGTAAGTCATCGCCCTACTTTTCTCTTATACTCACTGAAAATTATTAAACTAAGGATTCTTTCTGTTGTTTTTTTTTCTCAACATCTATGACCACTATGAAAACTCACATATTCTAGCATGTAACCCACTTGGAAAAATTATTCTAGCTCATGCTTAGCATCCATTTGTTTCTTTAGCTTATATTTTGTTTTTTTTTAATTAGATATATTCTTTGTTTACATTTCTAATGATTTCCCCTTTCTTGGTCCCGCCACCAAAGTCCCATAAGCTATCTCCACTCCCCCTGTTCCCCAACCAACCCCCTCCAGCTTCCCTGTGCAGGTATTCCCTTACACTGCTGCATCCAGCCTTTCCAGACCAGGGGCCTCTCCTCCTTTTCATGTCCAACAAGACCATCCTCTGATGCCTATGTGTCTGGAGCCACAGGTAACACCATGTGTACTATCTGGTTGGTGGTTTATTCCCTGGGAGCTCTGGGAGTACTGGGTGGCTCATAATGATGTTCCAGGCTGCAAATATGACCAACCATAAAATGCAAGCTCTAAATGGGAAAGGAAGGAATAGGAGCTATCAGGGAGGAGATGGGGACAAGGAAAGGGGATAACATTTGAAATGTAAATAAAAAATATATCACTGGGTGGTGGTGGTGCACGCCTTTAATCCCAGCACTTGGGAGGCAGAGGCAGGCGAATTTCTGAGTTCGAGGCCAGCCTGGTTTACAGAGTGAGTTCCAGGACAGCCAGAGCTATACAGAGAAACCCTGTCTTGAAAAAACAAAAAAAAAAATATCAAAAAAAGTAAAATAAAAATAAAGAAAAAATAAAATAAACGAGAGAGGGAGAGAAACCCAGTAAGGAGGCAAAATTCAAAATTACATTTCTCAGTCTAGAATATGATTGATATATTCACTTCATATATAGAAAATGAATCATAGGAAGTAATACATCAGGACCTAGCAGACAGCAAGGCAGGCAGGAGACTAAACAGAAATGTTGATGGCCGTAGCAGCAATCAGTCAAAAATTAGAAGATAAGAGAACTCAAAACATCTGAGAGGCAGTTTAACTCTGGATACCTCATCATAAAACATGGAAAGATCACTGGAGTCCAGTCGTTATAGAATCTTCTTTACCAGATGCTTAAGATGTCACTAATTTATATTTGATTGGTCTGAACCTTCAGCCACAAATGAAATTATGCAATGCATGCTACACATCTAATAGAACATCCTTAATGTAACGATTGCTAGATTTGCGCATTTCTGGACACATTTTTTGGCAGACCATTCCCTAACAAAATTTTCTATCAGTTTAGAACAAAGATTCCCAACCTTCATAATGCTGCAATCCGCTAATATAGTCCCTCAAGTTGTGATAATCTCCAACCACAAATTTATTTGTGTTGCTACTTTATAACTGTAATTTTGCTACTGCTATGAATGGCAATGTAAATACTTTTAGAGATATAAGTTTGCCAAAGGGCTTGGTACCCACAAGTTGAGGAGCACTGATCTAAAAAGAATATATTTCTGAGTCACCCAAAAGTATCATATAAACTAGGAGTAGTAGTTTTACCTCAAGGTGTACCCACCCAATACATGGCCATAGAAACAATGAGAGGAAGCCAGCACTTGAACTCAAATGACCAGCATTCTATACATGTAACAACATTGGACACTTGTTTTTCATTGGCTTTCTGTGTCTGAATGTCCTCACTCAGCAAAATAAAATGTGGTTGGTGCCAGCTGATGCTTCAGTTCATTGGCTATATTATATACTTCTTTACCTCTAGCTTTGCACATATGCAATTCCTTCTAATTGGAAAGTTTGAAATTTCCTTATTACAGTTTGGCCCTCCATACCCTTTAGGTTTTATCATAAGTATCAAATCTTCTGGAAGGTTTTCATTTCTACCTTGACTAGTTCCTTTCAAAAGGATTTCTGTGAACTGTACTCTATCCACCATAAAAATTCACAACACATTTCACTGGAGCTATTATTTCAAGGTTTGTTTGACTCACTAGTCTTTGAGCAGCACAGGAGCAGGAAGCATTTCTATGTTGTTCAGTATTCTGTCTCCCCTTATGCAAAAGGATCTCTGTATCTATTAAAAGAGGCTGTGAATGATCATGTAGAAATTAATTTCCATGCTAGTTGTAGTCAATAACTCAAAGGAATGGAGCCGTAAGCAAGACCTATCTAATAAACAGATTATAATGGTGGTACCTTCAAAAAATGTGATACTGATGTTAACAGTGGAAAAGAGGGAAACCAATATTATTGATATGAAACAATCTTGATCTTTTTTCAGTGACAAAATGAAGATAAAGAACATTAGAGGTATTATTTGTTTGGATGCCAATAAGATCAGAAGAAATTCTCACAGCTCAGTCTTCTGATCTTCTGACCTTGTGTTTGGTGGTCTTGTCTTGGGAAACCAGAACTGTGGTATTAGAAGGGAGTAGACAGATTAGACCATTTAAATCTTACTAAACTTTCCAAACAATATTTAGGGAGGAACAACATATGTCCTCACAGGAAGAAGATGTCTCTCTCTTGGTGGCAAAAGCTTCAGCAAACACATCTACTTAAGAGCATAAATGCTAAAATTGGATGCCCTGGGCTGTAGCCCTACCTCTTATTACCTGGAAAAATATTAAAGAAATCAGCCTTCTGATGCCCTAACTGCCTCATCTGAAAAATGAAGAAAGTGGAAGTTACTATATTGTAGGATAAAACAAAGTAATACTTTCAAGTTATTAGAAAAATCCTATGTGATCAATGTTTGATTTTTTAAAAAATAAATTCTTTAACTCTATATTCAATAGCAGTGGCAAGGAAGAAGTTGTGTTTGAAAAGTATACATTACACAAGATTTCTCTAATCTAGCTGAAGGCAATTGGCAAATTAAATGAAGTTGTGAAATTCCTTTGGGTGGAGTAGCCAAAAGACCTACTTAGCTGAGGTTACTTAGAGGCCAGACTATAATCCCTTTGGGATTCTCCACATACCTTTTCTTTGATGCTGGCAGTGGCAGTAAGAGAGGAGCAGTGTGAAGGACCAGTTACCATACCAAGAGTGACAGAATGGGGAAACAACAGTAGGCAAAGAGCAGATGTGGAAAATGTCAGGAGAAAATCACTAGACTCCTTCTCAAATGATTCTCAGGCTTTCATTTTAGATACCCCCTGGACAACAGGATTACAAGTGCCTTTTAGAGAGAACCTAGAACTCTAAGCCTGGATAGCTGTCCAATATTTCTTTAGCTCAATAAAGAAAATCCTCTTCGAAAATTCAAATGATGCAAGCACCCTTACTCCCCAATGATGCTTCCTAGAATTGTACAACAACAGACACTGAGCTGGGAAACCATAAATTGTAGTTCTACATCAGTAAGACAATTTTGAGCCTTGTTCTTGCCTTGTTAATTCTATGCAATTCCTTTTCACAAAATAACAGAAACTAACTTTCATCTGAAAAGTCTTAACACTTTTGAATTTAGAGGCTACTTACTCATCACCAAGTTCTCAGACAGAAGGTGTATATAAAGCCCTCTAAAACCATTTAGAGGAAGAAATGAATACTCACACCATTGATCTATCACAATGTTTGTTTTTTCTCACAAATATCCAGAACTTTGTTGAAACTTGTCATTAAGTCACTTGGCAGAGTATCTATCTCGGATTTTTGTCTGACAATGATTTCTTACTGCCCTGTTTTCAGTTTCCACAAGCTATAACACAACTTTGTGACTGGGCTTGCATATGTAATTAGAGTTGTGTCTCTCTGCCAGGTGGTTTCTCCCTTTTCAGCTAATTAGTCTAGTTTTCCCTTTAAGGCATGTAGCAACTATCAGTTAAGTTAAAAGAAAACAATAGGCTGGTGATGTCAGTTTTTGAAACTGTTGATTGCTTTCCATATTATATCATATGGTTGTGAGGATTATTCTATACATATAGCTAAATTATTCAGTTACTCATTAACACAGTTCAGACATATCAAGGCTTGTCGTGGTTTAACTAACTTTTTAAGCCATGTAACATGGAAAAAACTCATTCTTCCCAACAAGGTGTTAAAGTGATAGTAAAACCTTCCTATCAAAGTGCTTTTTTTTGTAATCATTTTCCTCAAGCTTAACATTTTCAACATGATGGCTTGAAACAAAAAATCATAGTACTGGAGGTCATACTTCTCAACTATAACATTAGTCCATTTTTAGAGGATATTTTTCCTTTTTTAAAAAATTTGCATTGCCAATGCTGGCTTTATTTTTTAAGATTTATTTTGTGTATATGAGTACCCATTGCTCTCTTCAGATACACTAGAAGAAGGAATCAGATCCCATTACAGATGGTTGTAAGCCAACATGTGGTTGCTGGGAATTGAACTTAGGACCTCTGAAAGAGCAGTGGGTGCTCTTAACTGCAGAGCCATCTCTCCAGCCCCCTTTCCAAGGATTTTTAAAGGGGAATAATGATAGAGTCATCGGTTTCCTGAAAGTAATGGGGGTTGATCCAACACTTTCAACAATACTGCAGATGCAATGAAAATCTTAGTAGAAGAACTATTAGCTTCAGATATAGGTCACTGTGGCATTTGACACTTCTTTCTTTAAAAGGTCTTAAAAACTGGTCCAGAGAAAACAGCATCCATATTGCCCAGAAACTGGTGAGGCATATTTTTATGTCTTACCTCAGAAACATGAAATCAGAAACTGTAGCTTGGTAGTCAGCAAGTTGAGCTTCAAAAATTGTCTTGCTGATTCTGGTTCACCAGATGAAGTTCTACTGATAAGCATATGTCCATCTAAACAGTTATGAGCAAAGTCTACATATAAACGATTTCAGCCAAATACTTAAGGCTGAGCCCATTATCAAGAATCTCAGATCACAGAAAACAGCGTTAGGATCATTGCTACTTCTGTGAAGGAGGAAAAAATGCACCAATTTCCTGGTAAATTTCCCCAATGGTTTTAACAATCTTTACCATATGCAAAATATAATGTTCTCAAAGATTAAATACCACTCCTGGGACTTAAAGAAAAGAGGAATAGAAGAACATACTTGGGAAAAGAAATCTCTTTCCTGCTATGGAAGAAATATAACACTTATTATTGGGTCATTCTAAAATCTGTTACATTGATTTTCAGACAAAGATACTTTGTAGTCAGAGTGGCAAAGATGAATGAGAATACCGTTCCCAATGAGTTTCACAGTATTAACATACAACCTTAACAAAAAAAAATTTCCTGAAGAGATTAAGCTAATCACTAAAGTTCTCTTTACTTCAGTCACAAAGGGGAATGGAGTTTAGGTGAAATTGCCTTGAAATCAGAGTCCCAGACTCTTCCACATTCTTGACATTCATAGAATTCTTGTGACCATCAGGAGACCACCCCTAAAGACAGAAAAAAGAAGGCTGCCTGGAGGCAGCTCAAATAGCAATTATCAACTCCATTTCCAAGTGGATATTCCAAGGAAACACTTTGCTTTACAGTCACTAAATAGCACTAAAGATAAGTGAGGGTCTGATGACCAATGGATCCAGGAGAACAACATTAGATTCTTTCTAAACTTATCTGCAGGAGGAGCTGAAGATGCCTGGGCACTGAAGTCACCAATACTTTAGTGGACACACTACTTTGACCTGTTGTGTTTACACTCACTTTATGATGTTTGGAAAAAAATAAGGATAATTTGTTATGTTAAGTGAAGTTATATGACCAGGACAAGCCAAATAATTTTACTTGAGCCCAGTGACAATATTATCACTAATTTATCACTAGAAGACTCTGGAAAGAAATGATAAGAATTGTTAGGTTTTGCTATTACACATTTTGGGGATATATTTTCAATTTAAAAAATAAGTTAGAAATAGTCTATATTTTAATCCCTTCTTCAGAGAACCACCAATCCAGTATGTAAACATTACATTTTACTTTACACTGAATATTAAAAAGAGACTTGATCTCTAGAACCCACATTAAACAACAGCAATCAAAGCATGGTGATATGTACAGGAAGATCCCTGGGACTTACAAGGTAGCCAGCCAGACCAACTGAAGAAGGAAGCCTTGAGTCTCAAGTGAGGAAACTTGTTTAAAAAATGGAGATACATGGACAGCTCCTGAGAAACAACATTCTAAGGTTGGATTCAGGCCTCCACCTTCTTACATGTACACACACACACACACACACATGTACACATACACATACACATGACGAAGCAAACCAAAAGTTTCTATGAATAGCAGAGGATTTGGATTTCTTCACTTAATGAGTTTGGGTGTGTGTGCATACACATACTCATGAGTGCACAAGCAAATACAGATGCGTATTTATGCTCATGAGTGTGTGTATATGTGTATGTGTGTGTGTGTGTGTGCACACACACGCAGCGCGCGCGTGCATGCGCATGCATAGTAACCAATACTTTAAGCCCATTCAAAAAATTGAAATTTAAATAATATCCGGGTGTCTGAGAAATGAGAGTCACATGAAATGGACACAAACAACATCACTATTGAAACAATTAGAATACATATCTTATAGCTCTTCTTAAGCCAACATTTTATAGAGGCAATATCACAGATCCAGTGATGTAGATGACTTGTTCTAGGTCACCAAGCTAGTCCTGCACTCACCCTCATTTGTTTCAGATAGCACTAAACTTCTCCCTAAGAAGCACTACCAGATTCAGTTGGCAAGAATTTTATTGAGTATCTGAGCTTCACAGAGTTAGAAAAAGCAATTCTCAAGTTTATCTGGAATAACAAGAAACCCAGGATAGCTAAAACTATTCTTAAAGTAAAAGAACTTCTGGGGAAATTAGTATCCCAGACCTCAAGCAATACTACAGAGAAATAGTGTTAAAAACTGCATGGTATTGGCACAGGGACAGGCAAGTGGACCAATGGAATAGAATTGAAGACCCAGAAATGAATCCACCCACCTATCGTCACTTGATCATTGACAAAGGAGCTGAAAACATCCAGTGAGAAAAAGATAGTCTTTTCAACAAATGGTGCTGGTTCAACTGAAGGTCAGCATGCAGGAGAATGCGAATTGATCCATTCTTATCTCCTTGTACTAAGCTCAACTCCAAGTGGATCAAGGACCTTCACATAAAACCAGTCACACTGAAACTAATAGAAAAGAAACTGGAGGAAACCCTTGAGGACATGGGCACAGGGGAAAAGTTCCTGAACAGAACACCAATAGCTTATGCTCTAAGATCAAAAATTGACAAATGGGATCTCATAAAATTACAAAGATTCTATAAGGCAAAGGACACTGTCAAAAGGACAAAACGGCAACCAACAAATTGGGAAAAGATCTTCACCAACCCTACATCAGATAGAGGGCTAATATCCAATATATACAGAGAACTCAAGAAGTTAGACCCCAGGGAACCAAACAACCCTATTAAAAATGGGGTACAGATGTAAACAAAGAATTTTCTCCTGAAGAAATTCAGATAGCCGAGAAGCACCTTAAGAAATGCTCAACATCATTAGTCATTAGGGAAATGCAAATCAAAACAACCCTGAGATTTCACCTCACACCAGTCAGAATGGCTAAGATTAAAAACTCAGGAGACAGCAGGTATTTGTGAGGATGTGGAGAAAGAGGAATACTCCTTCACTGCTAGTGGGATTGTAAAATGGTACAACCACTATGGAAATCAGTCTGGCGGTTCCTAAGAAAACTGGACATGACACTTCTGGAGAACCCTGCTATACCTCTCCTGGGCATATACCCAGAGGATTCCCCAGCATGCAATAAGGACACATGCTCCACTATGTTCATAGCAGCCTTATTTATGATAGCCAGAAGCTGGAAAGAACTCCTCAATGGAGGAGTGAATACAGAAAATGTGGTATATATACACAATGGAGTACTATTCAGCAATTAAAAACAATGAATTCATGAATTTTTTAGGTAAATGGTTGGAACTGGAAAATATCATGCTAAGGGAGGTAATGCAATCACAAAAGAATACACATGGAATGCAATCATTGATAAGTGGATATTAATTAGTCCTGAAGCTCTGAATACTGAAGATACAATTAGCATATCAAATGATTCCCATGAAGAAGAAAGAAGGGGGCCTTAATCCTGGAAAGGCTTGATCCAGCATTGTAGGAGAGTACCAGGACAGAGAAAAGGGAGGGGGGAAGATAGGAGAATGGATGGAGAGAAGAGGACTTATGGGACATATGGGAGGGGGGAACTGGGAAAGGGGAAAGCTTTTGGGATATAAACAAAGAATATAGAAAATAAAAATATATATTAAAAAACAAATAAATAAATATAGATTTGATTAAAAAAAAAAAGAAGAAGAAGAAGAAGCACTACCAGCTGAGGCAGCTGTGCTAGGGCCCAGAGGCAGGCCAATTAAGATTCATTATGTCACATCAAGGAAAGAATTCCAAACACTGGCTCTCCACCAAGAATGCAGTATCCTTACCCGTCCACTTCAAGTCTGGAGATGTTCTCAGTAAAAATAACCTTAGCTAATCATAACTGCTGGGGAGGCTAAAGATAATCTCCATGAGGTCACAAAGAGCTAAAAAAAAAAATGTCTTTAGAGATCAAACAACTTTTACTAAGAAAGGGTCATAAACTTTAGGGTACACTCACTTCTCCTCCCCCACCCCTGCACCTCAGACAGAATGAGATGCTGAGATGCTGGTATGAGAGTGTCTCTCATTAGGCTCAAGCAGCATATTCAATTTCTACTTCTATACTGACTAGAGACCTTATTTTAGGATCCTTGGTCAATTAGTTGTATGCAGCTAAATAACTCACAAGCAATCATCATAGTGACAGACTTATAAAAGGTAGTTGAAGGAAATTGCACAAAATAAGCAGAATAAATAATTCTGGGGAGAATTGGATGCTTTATCCAACAACCACCTGACAGCCCATCTTTCTTTCAAATTTTACTTCTACCCCCTTCTCTTCTTTGCCAGATGAATATGCTTCCAGCTGGACTTAGGAGAGGCAATGGTGTCAACCAATGACTCGTTAAAAATTACACACCTGTCATAAATGCATGACTCTCTCAAGGGATATATTAAATTGCATTCTCTGCTTTCTATGAAAAGGTGCAATGAGTTAACTATCAACTACCAGATGTTTCTAGCATCTCCATTAGTTTGAGTAAGATGGAACAATTGCTACATTGTACAGATGTTAACTAACATAAACATAAGCATTTAGGATGTGGGAGGGAGGAGGCTCAACTAAATGTATCTTGAGAATAAATGACATTTTCTTTTTTGGCAGTTCTTATAACAACAGGAAGAATCTCCTCTTTTTGTGCTGATACATTTTTAGCAACAGTTTTAGCCACAGGAGAACCCTAGAATGGAAGGTGGGGGAAAGACACCATTTTGTGCCTTATCATAAAGGCCTCATAAATATTCTTTTGCTCCCATGCTACATCTGATGAACTTTTCCGTAGGGGCTCCTGAGACCATTCGGGAGGATTCTGACAGGTTATATCAAGGGTTGTATAGAAAGGGGGCTGAAGTCTACTAACAACATTTGCTAGTACTTCAGTAAGATGCCACAGCTCATGTGCAAGAATATCCCAGCTCAAAGACCTAGCAAGAGAGTCAGCTGTGTGTTCAACTAGACTGAGGTTCAAAAACTATAGCTTCATTACTTGCAACCCATTTTACACTGGGGAATTTATTCAGCTTCCTTATGATTCTGTTTCTGCTCTTTCCTCACAGGAAACTAAATAATATTAACCGAGAAAATATCAAATGAAATAAATAGATGTAAAGAGTTGCACTGGTTATGTACCACTAAGAGCCACAAGACTGACAATTGTGACTTACACAGCAACAATCCCTCAAATAGTAAAAGAAAAAAATCAGTAACTATCTGATGGAAATGGCAATAGTACTAACAGCAATAACATCAGTAATGGTTTAAAAACATAGACCTCAAATTTTCCCTTTGTGACTAGATATGGGGAAGGAGGAGAGGGAAAGAGGGAGAGGAAGGGAACATGGGAGGGAGGGAAGATCAGAGGAAAGGAAGGTGGGAGGAAGGGAAAATGGGAGAGGGAGAGAGAAAGAGAGACAACGAGATAAAGAAAAAGACAGAAATTTAAGAAAGTACTCTGAATTGACTCTTTCTTTTCTTTCCATAATATACTTTTTTATTTAGATTACATCCTATGGCAGCTCCCTTCCCTGCTCTCCTTCCTGTTCTATCCTTACAAATCCCTTCCTTGAATACCACCTCACCTTCTCCTCAGAGAAGGGGAAGCTCCCCTTGTATACCACTCCACCCTGGGACATCTAGTCCCAGGAGGACTAAGCTCCTCCTCTCCCACTGAGGCCTAACCAGGCAGTTTAACTAGGGGAAGGGTATCCAATGCCAAGTAACAGAGTCAGAGACAATCCCTGCTCCAACAGTTAGGGGACCTACATGAAGACCAAGCTACACATGTGCTACAAATGTGTGGATGACCTAGGTCTAGCTGCTACATGGTCTTTGGTTGGTAGTTCAGTCTCTGTGAGCTCCCATGGGCCCAGGTTAGTTAATTCTGTAGGTCTTTTTGTGGTGTCCTTGACCCCTTTAACTTGCTCAATTCTTTTCTCTACTCTTCCACAAGGCTCCCAAAGCTTCGCCTGATGTTTGAATTGATTCTTATTGACTGAGTAAAGTGAAATCATCAGCTACAACTGCAGCATTGGAGTTTATAGCCCAAAGGTAATTGTTCTTTGTTTGAGGTCACTTCCTAAGCCCCTGAGACCTTTCCTAATTTTTCTTAGTATTACAGAAGCCACATCTATTAGTGCAATATACTACAGGATAAGGAAAGTACCTTTACCTCTCCAAGTAAAATATGAGCAAATAAACAGACAAAACAATAAAAGACAATCATTGTGTGTGTGTGTGTGTGTGTGTGTGTGTGTGTGTGTGTGAGTGTGTGTGTGTGTATGTGTATGCATGCACGCACGCGTGAGAGAGAGAGAGAGAGAGAGAGAGAGAGAGAGAGAGATGATGATGATGAGGATGAGGATGATGATGGAGCTGGCGAATACTCAAATGATGCTGTGAACAGAGGTGATGGCTCTATACCCTATGCATATTGAGGGCACCAATTACAGAAGAACGCATTTGAGAGGGGGATCAGAGATGACAGATGCTTTAGAAACACTTGTGTTCCCATTACAGCATTGTTCTGTTAGACAAATGACCAGCCTCCATTTACTCCATTTACTCAAACCAATAGTGGCAGAGTGGGGGGTTTCAAGAGGGAGGAGCAACAAAGAATTTTAAAGAGCATTGCTGGTGGAATAATAAAAAATAACAGCTATAGATCATGGAATTTTATTCCTGGAATAAACCTTCAAGATCATTTAATCCAACCTCATTACTTACAGATGAAGAAATGTGTATCTTATGAATAACAGACTGAGGAAATAACTTATTAAAACCAGGAGTTATTGTACTAGAGAGAGAGAGAGAGAGAGAGAGAGAGAGAGAGAGAGAGAGACTCCAGAATTGGACATGCAGACTGAAGAATGTAGGGCCATGCTGTAATTGAAGTCCTATATGATGAAAAAAATCGAATCTATTACAGTGAACAGTTGCATTTTAGCTTCCAAGCAAAGCTTGTTGAAAGTGACACACCCATAATAGAATGGCCAAATGGATATCACCCAAGAGAAGAGTACCACTTTGTTCAAACAGTGTGAACAAATGGAGAAATTACACATTTATATTTAAACAGGCTTTTGCGTATAAATCTTAATTATATTAATAACTAACTAGTGTTTTTCATTGGGATGAATTCCACCTCACCCCACCACAAACATTATTAAGAATATAAAGTTTGTCCAAATGTATACTGTGGAAGACTATTTGATTAAGGTTGTAGAACAAAGATAAAAACAAAATAAAGAACAAAAATCAATATTAGAAAAAATTGAAAGAAGTCTGGTGATGAACAATGAAAGTACTTAGATAAAAAGATGAGTTAAATATTTAATATTCAAGATATTAAGTATAACATCATTTTTAAAATCAAAACTATGTGCACTAAAGATAGGCTTTTTAGTAACATAACTATAATATCAGATAACTCCAATAAAATTATAAAATGCAAATATCAGGTGTGCATGGAATACATTAAAACAAAGAGTTCATGATTTCATATTCCATGGAATTTATCTGTATAACTGGCAAGTAGTGATGCATAAGTAACACATGTTTTTTTAATTTGATAATAACCATTTAATAAAAAATATATCAGTATTTCTAGAGGCAAAACAACCCAGGAAATGACTAATAACAATTATGAGAACCTACTATGCACCACGCACATTCAAAACATCTATTCGCAGAACCCTTTCAATTACTCTATGTCATGAAGACTATTTTTATGCCTGTTTTCAAATTTTATAAAGAAGGACCCGTAGGCACAAAGAATTTAACAGTTCCTGATTCTTAACACGCTCAAATGGGATCCATGCCCAGGCAGGCATATGCTTGAACTTATGTTTTTAACTAATATTCTACACATGTATCACTAGATGAAAACCAATGCAACAATAGAAAAATAGTTTTAAAAACCAAATATCAATATATCAAAAGATCAAACATATTAACAATAAAAATAATCATGAATGTATTAAACTCATTTTAAAAATAGTTCAGAAATAGATTCATATATTATTTATAGGAAACAATAGAAAAAAATCAACTTATTTAAAAATGATAAAGGCATGAAGGCATCCTAGAATTCAGAAGGCAGAAGCAAGAGATCTCTGAGTTCAAGGCCAGTCTGATCTACAAGCTTTCTAGGCCACACAGTGCTATATATTGAGACCTTGTCTTAAAAACTGGAAGAAAAGTCAAACTTGGGAGAATACTTGGTGATTAAAGCCCTTCTTGAATGATTCTGATGACCTAAATTCAGGTGCCTGGCATATAGTTAAAATTACAAGGCAAAAGCAGTACTGATGCTGATAAAAGAAAGAAGTAGAGTACCTTGATGAAAAATACAGCAAAATAATTTATAATTATAAATAAATAATTAAAAATAAAATAAAAAATATTTTATTTGCCTCTGCTTATAACATAATGGCACAAATATCATAGTTACCATTGACAGAATACTGGATAGAATCTCTTTATGAAGTGTAGATAAATTCTTAGAACTAGATTATTAGCTATAAAATATTTGAAAGCGTGCAAGACATTCTGTTTTGTGAGATGAAAAGAATACTAATGTGTAAAAATTAGTATTTTTCCCCAGTAAGATTGTAATTCTAGTTAAAATCTCATAAGAACACATGAGAAGTCTTAAACAATCATATGAAAATTAGTTTTTTAAAGAAGATATTATCAAAGAACTGCTAAAAATACCATCCATTTGTTATTAAATTAATAAATATACAAATTTATTTGAAGCTTATTTTAAAATCAAATCATTTGTATTTCATGGCACATTCATGTCAATGGGAAACAACCATTAAATAGCACTAATAGCTAAAAACACAAATTATAGCTTCTTGACATATATTTTCAACTTATATGTGTGGTGTATATATGTAAATTACATAGATTATGATTTGAGTATCAGGCTAGGAACATGGCTCAGGAAGTATAGACTTTCCTTACAATCATGGGGACTGGAATCCAATCCCCCAAAGCCCCAAAATGCTTGAGGCGGTAGTATTCACTTTTATTCCCAGCACCAAAGAGTAGAAAATGGGAGATCTTTAGGTTTACTGACTATGTACAGTAGTCTAATTGAACTCCAGGAAAAAATGAGATCCTGTCTCAAAGTAAATGGTGCTCCTGAGCATGATACCCTATGTGGTTTTCTGGTCTCTATATACACATGCATGTAGGTATACTTATACACACATCTCTCTTTCTCTCACTCTCTCACAGACACACACACACACACACAAACACATGAACACATACATTAAAAGGAAAATATTTATACTTTATTTACCTAAAATAAATATTATATATATAAAACTTCATTTTTGAACAATATATATCAAATATATACATTGTATAACTATGTGCATATACACATATAATATATGTATACATAAATATATACCTATATTTGAACACATATATATATGTATGTATTTGAACATATATAGTTCAAATGAAGTTATTCTACATTAAACATTAAATGTAATAATAAATGGACTATCCTATGTGGACTTATAATACTCTCCACAACAGTCATAGATTATCTAACAAAAACATTAACATGGAAAATTCCCTTTTGAGTTCTTGGTCACGAGGGTCTGAAGGAGTCTGAAAACAATATAAGCTATTGTTGTAGCAGTTTGTCATCTTCCAGGTATTGAAGGTAAGCCACTTTTACTGAAGACACCATATATTTTAGACATAAGACCCAGAGGACCAGAACTGGATCTGCCCTGAAAACCTACTCGTTGAAAATCTCCATGATACCAGAAGATTCTATGCAAGCTTCCAAGGGAGGGAAGCAACCAATATTCCTATACAGCTGGAATACTTACGAACCACAATTACGACCAGCATGACAGAATAACATTAAGGATGCAAAAGTGGCACTCATACCTTGGTGGTAACCAACATCTGATTAATTGAATTCAAGGCCTGCTTTACAGGAGGGAAATCACACCTGATATTGAAAACCCAGCTAACATCAGAGAATAGGGAAGTATGAACAAAAATGTCTGAAAGGAATTTGAGTCTGCAGGAACCAATTAGATGATTAAAATTTCAATTCTGTGGACATATTGAAATGCTGCAGGTCCAGAAGCTAATTACCTTATTTGGGAATAAGTTCTAGACCTACTCTGTGCCAGAACTAATAATAGATTAAAGCCTTTGTGTAATCAATTAACTTAGCTTCCCTCAACCCAAAAGCTAAGAATGTCATCAGATAGCATTTTAGACCTATAAAAAAGCTTCCCACATCTCTCTGTACCTACCTCTCTGATGTATGTTCTGTAAAACTATAAAAAACTTCATAAAACTGCTTCTATGTTGGAACATGGAACTTTGGGTAACCTAACTCTGTGCCCCTAAACCTTGGCCACTGAAAATTGCTCCAGAATCAACTATCGCTTATTTCATTTTAAGATGAAAGCTGTGGTTTTGTGCATTGACTAAGGTCATGGATCACAAAAAAGAACCTACCATACCATACTAAACCAGAACAATGCTGTAATGCATTCTAAATGTATATCCTTATATTCATAGATAAGTGTAGTTCTTAACCCTCATCAAAGAACATTAGAAGTAATAATAAATGGACTAAACAGGTTGTATCCATAGATCTAGGTGTGTATATATAAACATGCTTCTTTGAATGTATGTGTGTGCATATGCACATATGTTTGTACAAGCACATGTTGGTAACAATAACTAAAGAAAAAAGATGCCATTATCTTAAGAAGGAGCAAGGCAAAGGAAGGGCACAAGGGAAGAGTTGGCAGAAGTTAAGAAAAGGGGAAAACTGACAAATTATAGTTTCATTTTTTAAAGGTTTAAGTATAGAAAACTTCTAGCTACTGTAGCATCTAAGTAGCATTCTCAAACATCAATAAATAATGATAAACTCAGTAAACATTTTAATTTCTAAACCAACTTTGAAAAAATGTAAAGGAAGAAAGAAGGGAGAGAAAAGAATCTACAGGAAATAGGCAACAAGAACTAAAGTAACAAAAGCAAACTGAGAGTACACAGCCTCAAGAAGCACAAACCATATGATGAACCAGAGTAGAATCTGGCCAACATTCTGTGCTACACTCTAAGATGTTCTTTTCCAAACATCCATTTATAATCTAGGGTTATTGATTAGCTACTTTCTATGATGTAAGTGAAGGATACTTAAAATATCAAGAAACCCTTACCATGAAAATCAGACCAGTATAAAAAGGGATTATATAACAAATCAGAAGTAACTAAAAAAACTTTCAATACACTACAGAAATAATAAAATACAATAAAAAAGAAAATAAATTCAATGAAGACAAATAAGCTGCTACTATTTTTTAAAGAATAAAGGAACCATATTATAGAAACCATAATAATGGCAATAGAATTTTGAAAAAGGATTAAAAATTGAAATTAAAACCATTGTTCAAGAGGAGTGATGGTAGATCATGCCTTTGATTCTAGAACTTGGGAGTCACACAGATCTCTAGGCCAGGCTGGTCTACAAAGTAAGTTTCAGGACAAGGACATCCAGAACTACACAGAAAAACTCTATCTCAAGAAATTCTCCAAATGTAGAGCAAAATTAGATAAAGGTGAAAACATTAGAGATAATATTATAAAGTTTAAAATTCAAATTTTTAGAAATTTCAGGAAGAATGAAGACAGTATTTTTAACACAAAATTAATAATTTTTGCATTTACTATGGTTTTGTTTAAGTGTCTCCAACCAACCTTAGACTAAACCCTGAAAAACTGAAGAAAATAAGCCTTTCCTCATAATTTGATTATTTTTGTCATGTTAACAGAAAGTTAATTAACAAAATCTAGAATCAGGATACATGAAAGAGCAGCCCATGGTATCTCTCTGTCAATAGCTAATCAACTTCCCTTTATTCCCATGCATCTTTGTGTCAACAGTTCTAGAAATCCTCTGCTATTAAAAAACCCCCAAGGTACTAACCTGTACATTCAGAATGATTAAATGCTAAGCAAAAGCAAGTAACAATTCCAACATGAGTAGCGGAGGGCTTCCAAAAGCCCTGTGTCTATTGGGGCAATTCTTAGGGCACCTGCTGAGGAAGAGTCACTCTTTAGGATATTGGCCCCTGGTAGGTTACTCATGCCCTGATGGATAGGCACATACTCATGTGTATTTAGGCAGCAGTAATTGGGCTCAGTGAGTTATTAATATAAAAAAATACTAATAAAATAGACCAGGAAACTGGGTCAGAGATTGGCTAGGGCACCAGAGAGAGTTTGAAGGAGATAGTGGTGAATAGATATGATCAATAAACTTTCTATGTATGGGACTTTCAAAGAACAAAAATTATTCTATTTGTTATGATGTATATTTTACCACAATCAAAATTTTAAAATGGGCTCCCAAGATGTCTCAGAAGGCATATATTCAATACTATATGGTTGAAGGAAAAAATCAACTTCAAGTTGTCTACTCACCTCCATACATATATTTTGCACACATACTCACAACATAGAAACATATACACACACAATCAATTAAAATCTAAGTAAATGGTAAAAGATTTAAAATAAGATTGTTAGGGAACTATTATAAAAATATTTGAACTATTCCTATTCTTTTAAAAATGAACAAATAGAAAACAAAGCCATTTAGCATACTTTGCATTTATGTATGTATGCACTAATATACACACATTTGGAAGCACATGTGTGCTTTTTATTTAATATATAACATTGTATCTACACATTAGAACAATGACTTAAGTGAAGGAGCTATGGTTCCTTTGAGAAAGGGAACAAAATGCTCACAGGAGCAACAAGGGAGGCAATGTGTGGAGCAGAGTCTGAAGTAAAAGCCACCCAGCGAGTGCCCTACCTGGGGATTCATTCTATAAAGAGTCAGCAAACCCCGACACTATGATGAGAAGCATGTACCAAAAGGAGAATACCACGGCTGTCTCTAGAGGGGTCCTGCCAGAGTCTTACGAATTCAAAAGCAGAAACTAGCAACCAAGCTTGGACTGAGCTTGGGGTCCCCAACGGAGGATCTGGAGGGTTGTCCGGAGGAGCTGAAGTGGTATATAGCCCCATAGGAAAAACAATTACTTCGGACACATAGACACCCCAAGACTCACAGGGACTGAATCATCAACGAGGTATACATGGTTCCAGCCAAAAATGTGGCAGAGGAATGCGTTTTGGGGCATCAGTGGGAGGAGTGGTCTTTGGTCAGGTAAAGGCTCAATAGAGGCCACAAAAAAGGGAACAGATGGGGGGGAGTTGGGGGGGAGGTGGGACTGTGTTGGATAGAGGGGCATATACATGGAGGCAGGGAGAGGGAGGAGGGGTAGGGAATCATTGGGGAGGGGGCTTTTGGGAGGGGGAAATTGGGAAAGGTTTTACCATTGGCAATGTAAATGAAGAAGATACTCAATAAAAAAATTTTAAAAAAAAGATACAACAAATAAAAAAAAAGAACAACCTAAAGTACACAGGATTTTATACAAATAATCATGTGACTAGCTGTAGTAACTTGGCTATAATTTTGCTAAAATGTCTTTAAGTTTAGAGTAGTCACAATTATATTTAACCTAGCATCATTTTCCTCACAATTATGTGCCCCAACACAAATTACTAATGTACAGAAATTAAACATGAAAATAAGAGCACTTGGGTGGTCTTACAAGCATTGCATCCTTTAAGGAGAATGTGTCCAGGATGTTAATTTTACAATAGCATGTTTAGAATACAAATCAATGGAAGAATGTGTCCTGCAGGTCTCTGTGATGAATGACTCTTCTTATCTTTCTCCTGTCCTGCTATTATCCTCTTATCAGGCTGGAAGGAAACTATAAAAAGCTATCTTCAAATCTATCTCAGCCTTGAAAGAGGGCTGGTATTATTTCAACAGTTGGTGAGGATGCATCTATTTATGGCTTTTAAGTAGAAGATTTTACGAGCTCCCTGATAACACAGGTCTCTACTGACTATCTTCTGCTCTTAAGTAATCAAAGTTCTTTACTTTGGGGGTGGGCGAGGGGCTTGGCCTTAAATGGAAAAAGAAACAATTGAAATCTGTGTCTTAGGTTTCAACCACTTTTTGTTTTCCTCATGGAAGAAATATGTTTAAACCTTTAAAGCTTAAAAAACTATTATCTCATAAGCACCATTATTCCATTGATGTGAAATTCTAGAAATGGCAAAACTTTAATTGGATTAAGAGGTCTAGTAGTAATCTGGAGCCAAAGAGAGGTGATTCATTTTGAAAGGTCACAACATAAATTTTTAAATGGGAGTTGTTGTAATGGATTATATATAATACTACAATTCCCTATACTATACACTAAGAAGGGATGCATATTATATTTTTCAAAACTGTTCCTTTCAGAGGGTATAAGATTCAATCAAGTGATAGGAATTATTTCAGGGTTATGATTGTTTAGCCATTTATATGGGATTAGTCACATTTGCTGCCAGCAATTATTTTGATATATAAATGTTACTGATGTGAATTTTTTATCCCCTTCATAATTCAAAAGTGTTTGGGAATACAGTTACAGAAAGATAATATTTGACCAAAGAACATAACCACTCTTAGTCCACTAGCCAAAGTCGATTCTTATTTTAAAAGTCATACTAATTTACATTGTCTCTAGCACTAATTAATGTACTCATGTTTTTAGAACTGAATATTACCATTATATTAATCTAAGTCACTTTATAATGACCTCTTCTCATGACCTTTCAACATCCTTCATTTCTTTGTGTCAATCTATAACAATCATACCTATTCCTTTTTGGTTTCTTCATTCCTCATTTTTCATTTACCCCCTACCTCTCTTCCTTCATTCTTCTCCCTCTGCCCCTCCCTCTCTCCCTTTCCTGATTTCAACTACCATGGATTTTTTTCTTCTTTATCAGGTGGAACATTTATTACAATATACATTCGAAAAAGGAGGATTCCTTTTGATTCAAGCAGGTAGAACACAAGGCACTGGAATAATAGTACTCTTTTCTAAGAACATAGTGGTTGAAAATCAGCATCATATCTGGGAGACTAGCAACAGGGAGCCTGTCAAGAAAGCAGACCTCTGAGCAGTTGAGACGAAGATAGTCAAAGTTACTGGCTGCTGTGACAGGGCAAAACAATGAAAAGATTTCTTTATTTTGTATTTTTCCTGAGACCATTTCAAGTTTAAATGGAATTTGATATTCTTGATAAAGAATCCCATGGAAAATTACCCCACCCTATTCTAGGAACCTAAGACCAAAATGCCTTAGTTAACTTCTCTTAAAACTACCTTATGGAATCCATTCTAACTAACTGTTTATCTAAGTCTGTTAAAACTGCCTGGTTGTATGTAGGGAACCCTGTCCAACTAATCACTTATATTAGTGTCTATTAAAACTGCTTGCTTCAAGGTGTTTGGTTCAAACTGTTTATTCTGCAAATACCACTTCCCCAAACACACACACACACACACACAAGCGTGTGCAGCTGTCCAGGGAGATGCCAGGATTTGGTTCCTTTCTTCAAAGACCTCATGCTCAGGACACTCAGGACCATACCTAGGCCCCAAAACACTGGGTGGTCCCAGTCATCTGGAATACAGACTTTCAATTGGTATAAACTGTCTGAGTGGTCATCTCTGGTGGGCTACCAGTAACACCACACCCCTATTTTAGTTCTGACTTGAAGTCATTCTTTTAGAAGCTCTAAAGTGCATTGTACACATTTACTTTTCTGAACCTCTGCCTCCTCACCTATAAAATACCTTCCTTGTCCTTATTTTCAAAAGAGAAGAAGAAGGAGGAGGAGGAGGAGGAGGAGGAGGAGGAGGAGGAGGAGGAGGAGGAGGAGGAGGAGGAGAAGGAGAAGGAGAAGGAGAAGGAGAAGGAGAAGGAGAAGGAGAAGGAGAAGGAGAAGGAGAAGGAGAAGGAGAAGGAGAAGGAGAAGGAGAAGAAATAAAACCAAAATCTTTAAGAAGGAGGAGAACTTTGGTAGAAAAAGAGAACCTTGGTAGAAAATAGTAATGTAATAATCAGCTAAAGAAAGAAACATTTTCCACTCATAATTTGGACTCCAAAGTTAATCATTCCAATGGCTCACCCAGAATGTTTCAATTTGTACCCTCTGACATCTCTTCCCACACTCTAACCTGCAGTCATCCTCTTTATACTATCTGCTAGTAATATGATGTAGAACCAAATGTAGCTCTATTTTCATTCTTTACCATATTCGATGTCATAATATCTTAACAATTCTCTCATTAATATTCTCAGGAATTCAAACCTTGACAGGACCAAGGGCCTCCCCTCCCACTGATGTCAGGCAAAGCCATTCCCTGCCACATATGTATCTGGAGGCATGAATCCCTCCAAGTATACTCCTTGGTTGGTGGCCTAGTCCCTGGAAAGGGAGTGGCTGAGTCGGTGGGTGGGTAAGTGGGAGAGCAAGCTCATAGAGGCAAAGGGGATGGGGGAGAGGGTGGATGGGATGGGGGGATGTGGAGGGGTAACCAGAAAGGGGGATATCATTTGAGATATACGTGAATGCAATAATTAATTAAAAAAATCACAAATTTATTTTCCAGTGCCAATTCTACTCCATTGTCCTCACATTATCTCTGTCATGCTAATCCTCCATTATCTTTTAAATCAAGTATGGTAGCAGCCTCTAAACTGCTCTTCCAAGAATGAGAACCTCTTCAGTTGCATCTCCCATGGCCATCTGGCTTCCCACTTGAAAACACAAACTGCATCTTTCCTGTGGAAGACCTTTCAATGGGTCATCATTGTTTATGGCATGAAGTACAGATTGTTTACAACTATATCCTACTGACTCCTCAACCTGAGACTTTCCTTAATCTTATTTCTTTACTTGGCTTGCTTCCTATTCACTGGCCATACCAAAAGCAAACTTGCTCCACTTCTTTACCACCCCTTTCCTTTTCATAAATTCTTTCATCTAACTAAACCAGATCATAAATACCTGTGTATTGCTATTAATCAATGTCCTCTGGTTTAAATTATGCCCACCAAAGGAGACATTAAATGACACCAATGGCCCATACAACCTACTGAATGTTGTAGGGGAATCTATAAAACCTCTAGAATATCCAGAAACCAGCCTACATACTATCTTATCAGGAAACCTAGGGAAGTACTTCAGTCTCTACCATAAGCTTTTCTCAGCCCTGCATACCTCACTCTAAAGATCTACCTCTATAACCAGAAGCAAAACTCAAAGCTGCTGCCTAAATTGTTCTTTTATACATCGGTACTTCTTATGGGAACCTCTTACTGTAGGAATCTAGGTCACAAAGAGGTACTGAGTTCTAAATGAGACTGGAAAAGAAGACATTTACGTTCAGTATTATGGAGTGAAAGAAATTATTTTCAGTGAGAATTCAAAGAATCTAGGCAGATAGAAAATTTGTTAACCATGTACTATGTTCTTATATTTTTCTTTTACTTTTATTCTAAGAGGGAGTCTTAAGATGTAGCTCATGTTGGTCTTAAGCTTTTACCCTCCTGCCTCGGCCTCTTCAGTGCTAGCATTATAAGGATGACTTTTTCCTTCCTCTTTGTGGACTAAATTCATAAGTTCCTTCAGAACTTCTGAGTGGATTTCCAAGCATTCACCTCAAAATTTCACAAAGTATATTCCTACCACAGGCCTCAACTTATTTTACTGCAGTTCTGCAATTGCATTTGCTTCTTATACTCCATAAAATGCTTAATTATCAAGGCCACTTCTGAGTTTATTTGTGTTATTCTCCTCCCCCTTGTAGCCAATGCTGGGCACATGTCAGAGAATTAATAAACATTCTTTGAGGGGCTGTATAAGTAACATTTAAGGAAGCACTAATTTAAATGGTCTTTATACATATTTTAGTAATATAAATTTAGCTGAATTACTTTTTGCTTCATATTCCCCAAGTCAAGGGAGAATTAGCTTCTATTCCAATAATACAATAACGTATACAGTACTTAACCAATATTAAACGCTTTTAAACAGAATGTGGTTTTCTGAAATGGGCAAGGGAAATTGGAGCTCTACCATGAGTCTTCCCAAGGCTTACTATAAAACATCAGGATTCCACGATGATGGTAAGAAAGATGTAACTTTGAAATGGAAACAGTAGAGAAGACATCAGAGTAGAGACCTCAACTGTAAAAGTCATTTTAAATGAATTTTGTATGTTTTGTTAATAACCACGGGATTCACATTGATATTATTTTCCTTTTACTTGGCCATTATAAAGTGGTCTCTATGGATTTGCTGACAGCTTCATGAGCTGATTGTGACAATAGACTATGTCCAATGAAAAGGAATAGGCAAACAGGGAATACATATCTTTTAACATGAACACAAAGAGAACAGTCAATAATTAATTTCCCTTTCAATCTTAGAAAAATATATGTTTAAGTTATTAAAAGAGCATTTGGTCATCTAGAATTTAACATCTGTACTTTCTAGCCACTCAGAATTGGGTTTTATAAAAAAGAAATTCCACTAGAAGGCTGGTAAGATGACTCAGAGGATAGGGTGCTTATTGGCTAATGTCTTAGACAGGGTTTCTACTCATGCACAAACATCATAACCAAGAAGCAAGGTAGGGAGGAAAGGGTTTATTCAGCTTACAGTTCCAAACTGCTGTTTATCACCAAAGGTCAGGACTGGAACTCAAGCAGGTCAGGAAGCAGGAACTGATGCAGAGGCCATGGAAGGATGTTTCTTACTGGCTTGCTACCCCTGGCTTGCTCAGTCTTCTCTCTTATAGAACCCAAGAATACCAGCCCAGAAATGGTACCACCCACAAGGGGCTCTCCCCACTTGATCACTAATGGAGAAAATGCCTCACAGCTGGATCTCATGGAGGCACTTCCCCAACTAAAGTTCCTTTCTCTGTGATAACTGCAGCCTGTGTTGACACACAAAACCAGCTAGTGCAATTGACACCTTGTCAACTTGACACACAAACATATCACTATTACGCCTCAACCCTTACTTTCTTATTCATCTCCAAAATCTAAATAACTTTAAAAGTCCCACAGTCTTTACATGTTAGAAGTTTAATCCCTTTAAAATGTCCAATATCTTTTTTAAAAAATCCAAAGTCTCTTAACTGTGGACTCCACTAAAACACTTTCTTCCTTCAAGAGGTAAACATATCAGGGCACAGTCACAATCAAAAGCAAAACCCAAACTCCAATGGTTCAGTGTCTGGGCTTCAATTCACAATCACAATCTTCTGGGCTCCTCCAAGGGTTTGGGTCACTTCTCCAGCTCTACCCTTTGTAGCACAGACCTTGTCTTCTAGGCTCCAACTGTCTGTACTCCACTGCTGCTGCTGTTCTTGGTGGTCATCGCACGGTACTGGCAACTCCAAAACACCATTGTCTTCTGCTGTAACTATGCTTCACCAATAGCGTCTCATAGGCTCTTTTCAGGGTGCAAGGCCTCAATTCCTATGCATGACCCCTTCAAGTTCTGGGCCATCAATTGCAATTGAGGCTGCACCCTCACCAATGGCCTTCTACAGCTTCTCACAGTGCCAAGCCTCAGCTGCTCTTCAGGACCCTTTCATGCCTTCAAAACCAGTACTACTACTGGGTGACTTCACATTACCAAGTTCAGCCAGAGCACAAGGTACAACCTTGGCTATCTCTGAAACACACTCTCTGTGCTCTCAGAAAACACTTCCCAGAAGAAGATTTCACCTCAGTGATGCTGCTCTTTTTTTTTTTTTTTTTTTTTTTTTTTTTTTTTTTTTTTTCTTCCAGTATTATCTTTTTTTGTTTGTTTGTTTAAATTTTTTTTATTCGATATATTTTTTATTTACATTTCAAATGATTTCCCCTTTTCTAGCCCCCCCACTCCCCGAAAGTCCCATAAGCCCCCTTCTCTCCCCCTGTCCTCCCACCCACCCATTCCCACTTCCCCATTCTGGTTTTGCTGAATACTGCTTCACTGAGTCTTTCCAGACCAAGGGGCCACTCTTCCTTTCTTCTTGTACCTCATTTGATTTGTAGATTATGTTTTGGGTATTCCAGTTTTCTAGGTTAATAAGCACTTATTAGTGAGTGCATACCATGATTCACCTTTTGAGTCTGGGTTACCTCACTTAGTATGATGTTCTCTAGCTCCATCCATTTGCCTAAGAATTTCATGAATTCATTGTTTCTAATGGCTGAATAGTACTCCATTATGTAGATATACCAAATTTTTTGCATCCACTCTTCTGTTGAGGGATAACGGGGTTCTTTCCAGCATCTGGCAATTATAAATAGGGCTGCTATGAACATAGTAGAGCATGTACCTTATTACATGGTGGGGAATTCTCTGGGTATATGCCCAGGAGTGGTATAACAGGATCTTCTGGAAGTGAGGTGCCCAGTTTTCAGAGGAACCACCAGACTGATTTCCAGAGTGGTTGTACCAATTTGCAACCCCACCAGCAGTGGAGGAGTGTTCCTCTTTCTCCACATCCTCTCCAACACCTGCTGTCTCCTGAATTTTTAATCTTAGCCATTCTGACTGGTGTAAGATGAAATCTCAGGGTTGTTTTGATTTGCATTTCCCTAATGACTAATGAAGTTGAGCATTTTTTTCTTTTATTTTTTAATTTTTTTATTAGATATAATTTATTTACATTTCAAATAATTTCCCCTTTTCTAGCCCCCCACTCCCCGAAAGTCCCGTATGCCCCCTTCTCTTACCCTGTCCTCCCACCCGCCCCTTCCCACTTCCCCTTTCTGGTTTTGCGGAATACTGATTCACTGAGTCTTTCCAGAACCAGGGGCCACTCCTCCTTTCTTCTTGTACCTCATTTGATGTGTGGATTATGTTTTGGGTATTCCAGTTTTCTAGGTTAATATCCACTTATTAGTGAGTGCATACCATGATTCACCTTTTGAGTCTGGGTTACCTCACTTAGTATGACGTTCTCTAGCTCCATCCATTTGCCTAAGAATTTAATGAATTCATTGTTTCTAATGGCTGAATAGTACTCCATTGTGTAGATATACCACATTTTTTGCATCCACTCTTCTGTTGAGGGATACCTGGGTTCTTTCCAGCATCTGGCAATTATAAATCGGGCTGCTATGAACATAGTAGAGCATGTATCCTTATTACATAGTGGGGAATCCTCTGGGTATATGCCCAGGAGTGGTATAGCAGGATCTTCTGGAAGTGAGGTGCCCAGTTTTCGGAGGAACCGCCAGACTGATTTCCAGAGTGGTTGTACCAAGTTGCAACCCCACCAGCAGTGGAGGAGTGTTCCTCTTTCTCCACACCCTCTCCAACACCTGCTGTCTCCTGAATTTTTAATCTTAGCCATTCTGACTGGTGTAAGATGAAATCTCAGGGTTCTTTTGATTTGCATTTCCCTAATGACTAATGAAGTTGAGCATTTTTTAAGATGCTTTTCCGCCATCCGAAGTTCTTCAGGTGAGAATTCTTTGTTTAACTCTGTATCCCATTTTTTAATAGGGTTGTTTGGTTTTCTGGAGTCTAACTTCTTGAGTTCTTTATATATATTGGATATTAGCTGTAGGAGCTCTCTATCATATCATCTGCAAATAATGATAGTTTGACTTCTTCCTTTCCAATTTGTATCCCTTCGACATCCGTATGTTGTCTAATTGCCCGAGCTAGTACCTCAAGTACAATATTGAAAAGATAAGGAGAAAGTGGGCACCCCTGTCTAGTCCCTGATTTTAGTGGGATTGCTTCAAGTTTCTCTCCATTTAGTTTGATGTTGGCTACCGGTTTGCTGTATATTGCTTTTACTATGTTTAGGTATGGGCCTTGAATTCCTGTTCTTTCCAAGACTTTAAGCATGAAAGGATGCTGAATTTTGTCAAATGCTTTTTCAGCATCCAATGAAATGACCATGTGGTTTTGTTCTTTGAGTTTGTTTATGTAGTGGATTGCATTGATGGATTTCCATATATTGAACCAACCCTGCATTCCCAGAATAAAGCCTACTTGATCATGGTGGATGATCGTTTTGATGTGTTCTTGGATTCTGTTGGCAAGAATTTTATTGAGTATTTTTGCATCGATGTTCATAAGGGAAATTGGTCTGAAGTTCTCTTTCTTAGTTGGATCTTTGTGTGGTTTTTGTATCAGTGTAATTGTGGCTTCATAGAAGGAATTGGGTAATGTTCCTTCTGTTTCTATTTTGTGGAATAATTTGAAGAGTATTGGTGTTAACTCTTCTTTGAAGGTCTGATAGAATTCTGCACTGAAACCATCTGCTCCAGTGCTTTTTTTGGTTGGAAGACTTTCTATGACCCCTTCTATTTCTTTAGGCATTATGGGACTGTTTAGATGGTCTAGTTGGTCCTGATTTAATTTTGGTATTTGTTATATGTCAAGGAAATTGTCCATTTCCTCCAGATTCTCCAGTTGTGTTGAGTACAGGCTCTTGTAGTAGGATCTGATGATTTTTTGGATTTCCTCAGTTTCCGTTGTTATATCTCCCTTTTCATTTCTAAGTTTGTTAATTTGGATACTTTCTCTGTGCCCTTTGGTCCGTCTGACTAAGGGTTTATCTATCTTGTTGATTTTCTCAAAGAACCAGCTCCTGGTTTTGTTGATTCTTTGTATGATTCTCTTTGTTTCTACTTGATTGATTTCAGCCCTGAGTTTGATGATTTCCTGCCTTCTACTCCTCCTGGGTGAAATAGCTTCTTTTTGTTCCAGGGCTTTCAGGTGTGTCATTAAGCTGGCAATGTATGCTCTCTCCATTTTCTTTTTGGAGGCACTCAGGGCTATGAGTTTTCCTCTTAGCACTGCTTTCATTGTGTCCCATAGATTTGGGTATGTTGTGTCTTCATTTTCATTGTGTTCTAAAAGGTCTTTAATTTCTTTCTTTATTTCTTCCTTGACCAAGGTATCATTGAGTAGAATATTGTTCAATTTCCACGTGTATGTGTGTTTTCTGTTGTTTTTGTTGCTATTGAAGACCACTTTTACTCCATAGTGATCTAATAGGAGGCATGGGATTAGTTCAATCTTCTTATATTTGTTGAGATCTGTCTTGTGACCAATTATATAGTCGATCTTGGAAAAGGTACCATGAGGTGCTGAGAAAAAGGTATATTCTTTTGCTTTAGGATAGAATGTTCTATATATATCTGTTAAATCTAATTGGTCCAAAGCTTCAATGAGTTTCATTGTGTCCCTGTTTAGTTTCTGTTTTCCTGATCGGTCCATTGAGGAAAGTGCAGTGTTGAAGTCACCCACAATTATTGTGTTAAGTGCAATGTGTGCTTTCAGCTTCAATAAAGTTTCTTTTATGAAAGAGGGTGCCCTTGCATTTGGAGCATAGATGTTCAAGATTGAGAGTTCTCGTTGTATTTTTCCTTTGGCTGGTCTCTTCTTAATCAGTGCTAATTTTTTAGCTCCAGCTAACCAGCATCAATAGTCCCAGTAACACAAAAATTTGCTTTAGTGGTTCTGGTATCTTATTAATCACAGTGGATTCTTCAGCCCCAGCTAACCAAAACCACAGAATCTTCACAATCAAAACGTGGCCCTGATAAGAGTTTTTAATCTTCCCTCTGAGATTTTATAAGTCAGGCTTCCATCTTCTACACTGTTCTCAACATTATCTTCCAAGCTACTATACAACATCCCACAGAGCTCTTAACATCGGATGGATTGTCTAGCCCAAAGTTTTAAAATCCTTCCACAGTCCTTCCTAAAACATGCTCAGATTGTCACAGGAATACCCCACTATGCTGGTACAAATTTGTCTTAGTCAAGGTTTCTATTCCTGCACAAACATCATGAACAAGAAACAAGTTGGGGAGGAAAGGGTTTATTCAGCTTACACTTCTACACAGATGTTTATCACCAAAGGAGGTAAGGACTGGAACTCAAGCAGGTCAGGAAGCAGGAGCTGATGCAGAGGACATGGAGGGATGTTACTTGTTGGCTTGCTTCCCCTGGGTTGCTCAGCCTACTCTCTTATAGAACCCAAGACCACCAGCCCAGGGATGGCACCACTCACAAGGGACCTTCCTCCACTTGATCACTGAGAAAATGCCCCACACCTGGATCTCATGGAAGCACTTCCCCAACTGAAGCTCCTTTCTCTGTGATAACTCCAGCCTTTGACAAGTTGACACACAAAACCAGCCAGTACAGCTAGCCTGCTGACCTGAGTTTGATTTCCAAGGACCCAAATGGTAGAAGGGGAGAACTAACTCCTACAACCCATTTTCTAATCTCCACATATGAGGTTGGCATGTACACAGCCAGATACACAAAAGTAAATAAAATACACATTTTATTAAGTTTCAAAAAGATGTTCTACTATTGAACCCTTTTACTCAACATATTTTTAGACATGCATGGGTAACACAGATACATAAAGTAAATATATGAAAAGATTACCAGTAATAAACCATAAATATATTCATTTTTGGCTAAGATTAAAAACTCAGAAGCCGGGCTGTGGTGGCACACACCTTTAATCCCACCACTTGGGAGGCAGAGGCAGGCAGATTTCTGAGTTTGACAGCAGCCTGGTCTTTAGAGTGAGTTTCAGGACAGCCAGGGCCACGCAGAGAAACCGTGTCTGGAAAAAAACAAACAAACAAAAAACAAAAACAAAAAACACCCAAAAAAACACAAAAAACAAAAAACTCAGGAGACAGCAGGTGTTGGTAAGGATGTGGAGAAAGAGGAACTCTCCTCCACTGTTGGTGGGATTGCAAGCTGGTGCAACCATTCTGGAAATCAGTCTGGTGTTTCCTCAGAAAACTGGGCATGACAATTCCGGAGGACCCTGCTATACCACTCCTGGGCATATACCCAGAGGATTCCCCGGCATGCAGTAAGGACACATGCCCTACTAGGTTCATAGCAGCTTTATTTATAATATCCAGAAGCTGGAAAGAACCCAGATGTCCCTCAGTGGAGGAATGGATACAGAAAATGTGGTATATTTACACAATGAAATATTACTCAGCAATTAAAAACAACGAATTCATTAAATTTTTAGGCAAATGGTTGAAACTGGAAAATATCATCCTAAGTGAGGTAACCCAATCATGAAAGAACACACATGGAATGCAGTCACTGATAAATGGATATTAGCCCAGAAGCTCTGAATACCCAATTCACATATCAAATGATTCTCAAGAAGGAAGGAAGGCCTTGGTCCTGGAAAGGCTTGAGGCATCAATGTAGGGGATTACCAGGAGAGAGAAATGTGAGGGAGTTGAATGGGGAACGGATGGAGGGAAGAAGGCTTATGGGACTTATGGGGAGGGGGGAACTGGGAAAGGGGAAATTTGGAATGTAAACAAAGAATATAGAAAAAATTTTTCAAAAAGTAAAAAAAAATTATTTTAAAAGAATCTTAACTGTACAGAAAATTTTACCACATTTTAAAGATGAAGGCAAATTTGCATACCATTGAAATGAGTTTTTATTTTTATAAATAAGGAAATCACGTGTGAAAATTTGATAATAAAAGTCTTAGAGCACCTTCAGTGCTTTTTCAGATTTGATTAATATTTTGATTGGAATCATCAATATGAAGAACACTACTTTGCATAAATACCAAGCATGAAAAGACAGAAATATATTGAAAGCAATTTCTGCAATTATTATGAATTCTGTGCTCATCCTCTCAATCCTAAGAAAACAATATACTGAACATTTTTGTGTATAAAATTAAAGTTAGTAAACTTTAAAATCAAACATACCAATACAATTCAACTCATAGACAGGCCATCTAGATATTTACATGGTGTTCAAATATTAAAATTATTTCTTCCATAGCTAAACCACTATGCTTTAATAAGTGAAAAAAATCATTGTATATGCAATAAAACAATGCAACTAATAAATATATTTACCTCAAATCTGAGCCATAGGATTTATGACAAATTCATTCTTGCTATGTGTTATGAGAGTCTCTTGGATTCATTTCTGCTGCAGTGGTAAAAATACAAAAGCAGTGCAAGAGAGAATGGGTATATTCTAGCTCATATTTCCAATTCATCATGAAGGGACAGATAAGGCATCAGGAACTTGATGCTAGTATGATGTCCACAGTTAGAAGGAAACAATGAACGCATGGATGATGGTGTTCAGTTTTGTTTACTCTTAACAAAATCAAAGATCCCCTGTTCAGGAAATGGCCCCACCCACAAGACAGACCTTCCCACATCAATTAACATGGTCAATACAATCCCTTAAACATAGACTGTTGTATTCCATAGCCGCCTGCAGCTATTACGAACTGGGTTGCTGGAACAGAAGCTGAGGGATGGATGGGGAAGGGGTGAAAAGAAGGAGGGACAGACAATGTTTCACTGATCCAGACCGGAAACTTTAATGATGGTCAGACCTTTTAACAGTTTGGGCAAACCCTTCCCCCCAGACTCCGGGCTAAGTTCTGGTGGAAGTTGTCTAGCTTCACTTGGAGGTCCTTGTCTTGACTGCTCAGGCAGCTAGGTGGGTCACCTGCTTAATTCAGGAATTCCTAGACCTGAAGGAACAATGAGCTTAACCTTCACTGAGCTTCTCCACCCTAGGATAAAAACTCCTTCTTTAACCTACTTCCCTATTATGTCCTAATGGCAGATTCCTGCCAGAAGCCAGGGATTGTCCTTGACCAATGTCAAACTCAAATCATGTGCATGACTGCCTCAATATGGCTCTGTACTTTTCCTCCCTTTTTTGTTAATTTGAAAATGAGGAGGTAGAAAACAAGTGGATAAATATCCTTCATAAGAAGGCCTTAACCAGGAGGGGAAGCATTGACCTCAATTCCTCTTAAATATTGTATAACGTCTTTTTCAGAGGAGGGGTAATAGACTCCCTTATTATTTTAAGGACAGCCTCTGACGTTAACCCCTATGCAATTAGGTGTACTTCCTGGGGACTCAGAAGCAGAAATTCACCTCCCCATGTGGTGCCTTGCCTCATACCTCTCACTGGCACCCATGTTTGTCCATAAACAAACACACATAGATCTGAGTTCTATGTGGCTCCCTCTTTGGAGATCCACTTGTGTAAGTTTTAAAGCCAGGGGGTCTGCAAGTGTCTTTAACAGACAAACAATCCTTCCATCCAGGTGAGCCTGGGTGGAGTCAGCCAGTCTGCTTAACAAACAAGCTCAAGAGTTAAAGGTGGGACAGAATTAACTTGTCCCTGAAACATCCAATTCAGTTGCAAATTAACAACTCAAATGACACAAGGCCTGGCCTCTGGGCTGGGAGAGGTAGCCTTGTGTATCAAGAGATAAGCTGTTACTTCTCAGGAAAAGTGGAGACTATATTTTAACTCCTCTTTAGATTAACTTTTTTTTTCTAAGTTAGTTTAATAGTCTCCATGTTCTGTCCCACAAAGTCTAAAAGCTTGAAGCAAGGTAATTTATCTAATCTGGGACATTTGACAATTAAGGTAAGTCAAGAACATATAACCAATATAGCTCTTATGTTACCACTGTCTGGGCATTCAGCTAGCACACAGTCAGCATATCTTCAGCATGCCACACCAATCACTCTGGTAGCTAGAATGCTTCTGCAACTTTCTGTGGAAAAAACATAGGGGACATGCCTTCTTCCCCAATATTAAATCAGGATCATGGCATATATCAATAAGTGAATTCCTTCATTTCACCTAGACATCAGTATGCCTAATTACAGGATGTCATATACACTCAGCAAGGAGTTCCTTGGCATCCAAATTTTAAAATTTTCTTTAAAATATGCAAGCATAATTTAAATGATATGCACAGGGATACAATTTCCCCTCTCTTCTCTCTTCTAAGAAGATATTGTTTTATTAATTAAGTTGGAACACAAAGTATATACCATAACATAGGCAATAACTGTAATTATAGAAAATAAATGTAGCATTTTTAGTTGCTTTTTCTGTTAGAGCAGTTGCAACTAGAAAGCCTAAAAATGAATCATTCATCACATACACATATTTTTAATCTTCTAAATTAGAAATATGAGTATCATTTATTTGTAATAATTAATTAAGTCCTCTAGAATTAACACCATTATGTGGTAGAGGTAGAAATTGAGGAAATCAAGAACAAATCTTTATAATTTGATATGCACAAAATACAAAATTATTTTTTAAGCCATTACCCTTTTGATGATATAAATAATATGATTGTATATCCGGTTGTTTCTATATAACCTGTCTGGGATACAAATTTTATGTGCCTTGCCTTAAGGGGTCTTATCTAGGCACCTTTTTTTTTAAGATTAATTATATAAGTATATTGTAGCTGTCTCTCTAGCCTTTGGGTTAGCTTTCAAATACCTAAAGGACAGTCATTTAGAGAACATATCCTTTGAAATTTGAATTACATTTGTATAAACTGTAAAAATTAAGAATTAGCAGTATTAAAAATAGAGCAATTTTAAGCAATTATAAACCATGAGCTATATATATATTTACTATTATTAAAAGCTTGATTTTTAACATCTCAAAAATAGCTGCTATCGTATTTGTGCTGAAGCAGGGAGAAACTTAAAGGAATAAAAATGTGATCTGATAGTTATAAATTATCTTTTGGATAACAATTATTAATTTTGCCTAAAAAGGCTTGCCATGTAATAGATCAACCATTAATAATAATTAATTTGATTGTTGCTTGAAGCAAGGAACAAACGTTTTATACCTTGAAAACAGAGGCTTAAGACCTCCTCTGGCAAGCTTAAGATGAGATAAATATAAGATAAAGCCAATTAATATATCCTAACAATCTTTAAAAATCATTTACCTAAAAATTCTAAAAGTCCATAGTTAGGAGCAAAGGCCTGTAACAAACATTCCATGAACCTTATACACTGAAAAATTTAAGATCCTAGCTTCTTGTATTGAAACAAAGACAAAACATTTTTTTCTCACTTAAGGTAAGGCTATTAGCCATTCCTTGAGGCAAAAACCTTCTAATGAAATTGCTTTATTGTTTCTTTAAGGTTAGAAGCAAATGCTTTTATAATTATCAGAATGTAAAGCAAAAAACCAACCCTTTAAATCTACAATAATTTTGTATGGAGTAGACAGGCCAAATGTTAATGCCTTTATAGCCTTATTGACCCTTCATAGATTTGAACTGCATTTTAACCCACACCTGGATAAGTCAAGAATTTTTTTTAAGCCAAGCACTCCCTAGGTGGGGCCTGTAAGGCAGAAACAATTTCTCAAAGCTTCCTCACTAGCTTCCCCTAAGGCAGCTCTAAACTTTGCATTAACTGAAATGTAAATTTTTTTTTATCTGCCCTAGTATCCACCTTGAGTCTTTGGCAAGGACATTGTATGAAATTCCTCAAATGTACATAGCTTCTAATCTGAGCCTTTTATCTAAGACCAGACCCAAACCCACCTGTCCTGCAAGGACATTTTGAGGATTAAATAACAAAAGAAACCTGCAATTTCGCAGTCAAAGGAACCAGCTTGATATCAAATAAATTTCCACTGAGATCTCCTTTTTAATCTTGGAGGGTTAAATTTTGCTCCTACCATTGTAGCCTATAAACTTGTAGAAAAGTGGCAATAGGCCTATAATGGCCACAGCTGTATCACTCTCAGAGTTATCTTAATTATAAGATATTTTAAGAATTATGAGCCTTTAACTAGACTGCAAACTGCAGCAAATGGCACACTGGCAAGAGCATAACTATAATCTTGGAAGCAAATCCCAATTTTAAACAATCTATTTTCTTTAAAATCAATGGCAAACCCATTTTTACAGCACAAGGTTATCTGCCAGTTCTTATGTTCAAGTGTATGACAGTGTAACTTATTAAAGAGACATTATTTTAAATCTTAATCTTTATAAGTCTAATTTCTAGGTTAAGATTCACACAAAACACCATGCCAATTTAAGAGCATCTTAAAGGCCTGTATTTCCTGGGTTGCATCATGCCACATGTTGTTTAAAAATGGCGACTACCCTAAACTACCAGCTTTAATCTAACTTTTTGTTAATAACATTATACCTTTTAAATCATGTCCAATGACTTATAAGCCAATACTCTATATAGTCAAGACATGCAAAATATACCTTTTAAGACCATTTATAAACAAGAACAAAGCATGAGTTGCGTTCGACCACGTGTAGCTAGTTAAGAGGGCTCCAACACTGAATCACCAGCTTTAAACTAACCTTTTCTTAATAACACTATACCTTTTAAATAATAACCAATTAATTTATAACTCTTTAGTCAAGATATGTAAAACCTTATACCATTAAAACAAATTAGAAACAATAATAAAACAATTACACAAATTTCATAAGTTAAACCAAAGTTTTCCCAAAACATGAGGCTTCTGGGTTTTAAAAGCTGCTTCCCCCCGCCCCCCAGCCATGTTTACCTCTCACTGGGGCACAGCTTTAAATCAGTGCCCACACAAACTGCGGCTGGCTCAAGAGGTTGCCAGCAGATGAAATCCTTACCAATACTTCTTTTTAACATGAAACAAACAGTCATTCACACAAAAACACAGAGACAACATAAATGTACACATAGACAAACAGTCAGTGCACCGGGACAAGCCACACAGAAAGATACATAGAAAGAGAAGCGCGCTTGTTGTTAAGCAATTTCATCCATTTTCCTCTTTAAAGCAGCTGTTGGAGGCTGCAGATATATGTCTATTTTTAAAAACCCTTTCCTTTTTTTTGCCTGAATCAGCTCTTAAAAGCTTTGGACAAATGCCCACTAAATTCCTACCCCATATTCCACTGTCTGCCTCCTAAGCCAGTTAAGCACTGGGATAACACTTCCTCACTTAGTCCGCATCCTTTAGCACCTATAGTTCCTCACCATGCAGGATACCATCTTTTCCTTTTTCTGTTTTCTGTGAAGCTTCACCAAGACATGGTCAACTCAGGAAGTCTTCTTGAATCCATCCCCACATCTGGGCGCCACTCAGTTGTATTCCATAGCTGCTAAAACCTACTTCCCTATTATGTCCTAATGGCAGATTCCTGCCAGAAGCCAGGGATTGTCCTTGACCAATGTCAAACTCAAACCATGTTCATGACTGCCCCAATATGGCTCTGTACAATAGACATTTTAAAGATGCTAACCATAATCTGTATTACCCCTCACATATATGCATTGACATGCCTCCTCGGTCTGAAGGTGACTGCTAGTATTGTCATTTACAGACAGCATGTGTAATCAAAAGTGTCTTGTAAGTTCAGAGCCAAGCATGCAATGCAAGAGAGATGAATGCTGCCAGAAACATGTAAGATCAACTATACATTTGAATTTGAGTAAAAATTTGAGGTTGTTGTACATCAAGAAATATTTCACTATTGTCCAATTTTTCTGACACTGCATCCTGAGCCCAATGACCCATAGATGAAATAATTGTGACTTAGAAAACAATAGAGGAAGATTATAAAATTCTATGAGGAATGAGCAATGAGCCCTGCTGACCATGGTCTCCCAAGCGGTCCTTGTCCTTGCAGTCTTAGAGAGAGAACAGTGAATGAGAGTGAAGCAGAGAAAGGATAACATAGAAAATGTTGAATTCATTAGAAAGTACTGGCCTGAGAAAGATACATCTTGGGTACAAATTGATCACTGACAAGGCAGAATAAGGTCAATTTTTATATTCAAATCTCCTTTTCCTCCACATTTAAAAGACTGAAACAATTAAAGCAAATGGAAAACTTGATGTTGGATATATATTGTTCATTTCCTCTCAAGTAATGAACTTTCTATAACTTAAGGAAAGTCATATGAACTTCCCCAGGCTAAGGTATTTACTATATTCATGAGTTTCTCATTAAAGGGCAAAAAAAGAGAATCCAGTTTGAAATTCTTGCAGTGGTATGTTTAGTGTTGCAGGTAACGTGCAGAGCTACCTTAAACATATGGAGAGTATTTCTTTACAGTAGAAGTCACTTAGTTTCCAATTATAAAAGTTTCAATTTAATTTCATGAAAGACTTGGTCAAAGAAGGGTAAACTAGCTGTCATTGCTGGTCTCAGGACAGCTCTAAATTTCACTAAGGAGAAGCTATGAGGGATCAGTAGTTAAAAAAAACTGTATAAAATATGGTTATTTATTTAATTAAATTAATATTTTCATTATCTGTCATCACATTGTCTATATGAGGTTATCTCCATTAACTGAAAGAAAGTGAGCATTTTAGAAATATCTATAATTCCAAATGTTAAGCTGAAATTCAAGCATATACAAATGTTTAGAATGTTAGTATTGTCATTTAAAAATAATCTCCCCCTTTCCTCCTAAAATGACTGGAAAGAAAGGGAGCAAAAACTGCAGTTGAGATATACATATTTTTAAAAAAAAATGTATTGTTCCCAGGAGGACCTCCATTCTACTACCACTTGTCCAGCCACATTCATCAGACCTGCTGAGCCGGAACCATATATACAGCCTTTCCCCACCTATCTTCCCTGCTCACTGAGTTCTCTAGGACATGCAAAATTGCCCTTACCATCCCGCTAGCCCAGGCAGAACTCCAGTCTCCTGCCAGCACTCCCCCCACCTTCTTCAAACATGCCTCTCCTGAACCATACAGACCAGCAGACCTTGAACCACATAGCCCAAGGATACCCATCAGAGTCCTGCTGCATTAGGATGATAAAGGTTAACTTGAATTTTAATTAATACTATAACAGGAACATATCCTGACCAAAGCCATCCAGATAGCTAAAGGTCTTCAAAAGAACTCAATCAACAAAAGCCAGAGTAATAGGATACCTATAGAGCACAACCACCCTACTAAAGCAAGCACTGGATACTGGATACACTAACACAACCTAAACACAAGAAAATGACTTTAAATACAATTTTATAAAAATGATAGAGGCCTTTAAAGAGGAAATGAATAAATCCCTTAAAGAAATACATGAAAAAAATCAAAGAGGTCTCTTTAATGAAGAAACAAATACCTTAAAGATATACAGGGAAATACAGTTAAACAGGTGAAGAAGGCAGAGGGCCAGCGGTGCATCTGGAGGCTGGCCACGGGGAGGCACCTTCCTCAGGTGAGTCCTTCTGACCCGGCAGAGCAGAGGATCCATCCAGAGGCCTCTGGTGGGAGCCTTCCGGTCGCCACCTCTGGATCAGAAGCAGCCTGGGCCACGCACCCCGTCCCAAAGCAGTGCAGAGGGCCAGCAGTGCATCTGGAGGCCAGCCACAGGGAGGCTGCAGGGGGGCATCTTGCAAGGGTAAGTCCTGAATTGACTACAAGACCAACTAACACCAGTGAGATCTAGATGGCAAAAGGCAAACGTAGGAACGTTACTAACAGAAATCAAGGCAATATGGCAGCATCTGAATCCAATTCTCCGTTAATAGTAAGTCCTGGATACCCCAACACACCAGAAAAGCAAGATTTGGATGTAAAATCACTGGTCATGATGCTGTTACAGGAACAAATGAAGGACATAAATAAATCTCTTAAAGAAATTCAGGAGAAAAATGATAAAAAGCTAAAAGCCCTTACAAGGGAAACACAACAATCACTTAAAGAAATTTAGGAGAATATGGGTCAGAAGTTAGTAGCCAATAAGGAGGAAATGCAAAAAATCACTTTAAAAAGTACAGGAGAAAATTGGTCAAGAGGCAAAAGTCATGAAAGAAGAAACACAAAAAAATTCAAAGAATTACAGGAAAACAAAAACAAGCAAGTGAAGGAACTGAGCAAAAACATCCAAGATCTAAAAACAGAAGTAGAAACAACTAAGAAATCGCAAAGTGAGACAACTTTGGAGATAGAAAACCTTGGGAAGAAATCAGGAACCATAGATGCAAATATTAATAACAGAATACAAGAGATAGAAGAAAGAATCTCAGATGCCGAAGATACCAGAGAAACCATGGACTCAACGATCAAAGAAAATGCAAACTGCAAAAAGCTTGTAACTCAAAACATCCAGGAAATCCAGAACACATTGAGAAGGCCAAACCTATGGATTATAGGCATAGATGAGAGTGAAAATTTACAACTTAAAGGGACAGCAAATATCTTCAATAAAATTATGGAAGAAAACTTCCCTAATCTAAAGAAAGAGATGCCCATGAATATACAAGAACCCAACAGAATTCCAAACAGAGTGGACCAGAACAGAAATACCTCCTGTCACATAATAATCAAAACCCAAAATGTACTAAACAAGGAAAGAATATTAAAGGCAGTAAGAAATAGAGGCCAAGTAACATCTAAAGGAAGACCTATCAGAATCACACCAGACTTCTCACCTGGGACCATGAAAGCTAGAAGATCCTGGGCAGATCTCATGCAGACTCTAAGAGAACACAAATGCCAGAAAAAATTACTATACCCAGCAAAACTCTCAATCACCATAGATGGAGAAACCAAAACATTCCATGACAAAACCAAGTTTACCCAATAACTTTCCACAAACCCAGACCTACAAAGGATAATAAGAGGAAAACAACAATACAAGGAGGGAAACTTCACCCTGGAAAATGCAAGATAGTAACCTTCTTTCATCAAACCCAAAAGAAGATAAACAATCAAATATAAAAGATAACATCAAAAATGACAGGAAGTAATAATCACTATTGCTTAATATCTCTTAACATCAATGGACTCAATTTCCCAATAAAAAGACTTAGACTAACAGACTGGATATGTAAACAGGATCCTACATTTTGATGCATACAGGAAACACACCTCAGTGTCAAAGACAAACACTACCTTAGAGTAAAAGGCTGGAAGACAATTTTACAAGCAAATGGTCTCAGGAAATAAGCCGGAGTAGCCATTCTAATATCAGATAAAATTGACTTTCAATGTAAAGTCATCAAAAGAGACACTGAGGGACACTTCTTGCTGGTCAAAGGAAAAACACACCAAGAAGAACTCTCAATCCTGAATATCTATGCTCCAAATGCAAGGGCACTCTCATTCATAAAAGAAACTTTATTAAAGCTCAAAGCACACATTGCACCTAACACAATAATTGTGGGTGACTTCAACACTGCACTTTCTTCAATGGACCGATCAGGAAAACAGAAACTAAACAGGGACACACTGAAACTAATTGAAGCTTTGGACCAATTAGAGTTTTTATTTATATATATATATATATATATATATATATATATATATATATATATATATATATATGTGTGTGTGTGTGTGTGTGTGTATATGTATATGTATATGTATATGTATAAACATTTCACCCTAAAGCAAAAGAATATACCTTTTTCTCAGCACCTCATGGTACCTTCTTCAAAATCGACCATGTAATTAGTCACAAGACAGACCTCAACAAATATAAGAAGATCGAACTAATCCCATGCCTCCTATTAGATTACTATGGAGTAAAAGTGGTCTTCAATAGCAACAAAAATAACAGAAAGCCCACATACACATGGAAACTGAACAATAATATACTCAATGATACTTTGGTCAAGGAAGAAATAAGGAAAGAAATCAGAGACTTTTTAGAACACAATGAAAATGAAGGCACAGCATACCCAAATCTATGGGACACAATGAAAGCAGTGCTAAGAGGAAAACTCATAGCCCTGAGTGCCTCCAAAAAGAAAATGGAGAGAGAATACACTAACAGCTTAACGACACCCCTGAAAGCCCTGGAGCAAAAAGAAGCTATTCCACCCAGGAATAGTAAAAGGCAGGTATATTCCATTTTCTGAGGTCTTCTTCGATTTCCTTCTTTAGAGACCTGAAGTTCTTGTCATATAGATCTTTCACTTGTTTGGTTAGAGTCACACCAAGATACTTTATATTGTTTGTGGCTATTTTGAAGGGTGTCATTTCCCTAACTTCTTTCTCAGCCTGCTTATCCTTTGAGTATAGGAAGGCAACTGATTTGCTTGGGTTGATTTTATAACCAGCCACTCTGCTGAAGTTGTTTATCAGCTGTAGGAGTTCTCTGGTGGAGGTTTTTGGGTCACTTAAATAGACTATCATGTCATCTGCAAATAGTGATAATTTGACTTCTTCCTTTCCAATTTGTATCCCCTTGACCTCCTTATGTTGTCTAATTGCTCTACCTAGAACTTCAAGTACTATATTGAAAAGATATGGAGAGAGGACAGCCTTATCTAGTCCCTGATTTTAGTGGGATTGCTTCAAGTTTCTTTCCATTTAGTTTGATGTTGGCTGCCGGTTTGCTGCACATTGCTTTAACTATGTTTAGGTATGGGCCTTGAATTCCTGTTCTTTCCAATACTTTTAGAATGAAAGGGTGCTGGATTATGTCAAATGCTTTTTCTGCATCTAATGAGATGATCATATGGTTTTTTTCTTTGAGTTTGTTTATGTAGTGGATAGCATTGATGGATTTCCTTATATTGAACCATCCCTGGATCCCTGGGATGAAGCTTATTGATCATGGTGGATGATCGTTTTGATGTGTTCTTGGATTCGGTTGGCAAGAATTTTATTAAGTATTTTTGCATCAATATTCATGAGATTAATTGGCCTGAAGTTCTCTTTCTTTGTTGGATCTTTGTGTGGTTTTGGTATCAGCATAATTGTGGCTTCATAGAACAAGTTGGGTAGAGTTCCTTCTGTTTCTATTTTGTGAAATAATTTGAAGAGTATTGGTGTTAGGTCTTCTATGAAGGTCTGATAGAATTCTGCACTGAAGCCATCTGGTCCCGTGCTTTTTTTGGTTGGGAGACTTTCTATGACACTTTTTATTTCTTCAGGTGTTATGGGACTGTTTAATTGATCTATTTGATCGGGATTTAGTTTTTGTGTCGGATATCTGTCTAGGAAACTGTCGATTTCCTCCAGATTCTCCAGTTGTGTTAAGTATAGGCTTTTGTAGTAGGATCTAATGATTTTTTGAATTTCCTCAGTTTATGTTGTTATATCTCCCTTTTCATTTCTAAGTTTGTTAATCTGGATACTGTCTTTGTGCCCTTTGGTTAGTCTGGCTAAGGGTAATCTTGTTGATTTTCTCAAAGAACAAGCTCCTGGTTTTGTTGATTGTATGGTTCTCTTTGTTTCTACTTGATTGATTTCGGCCCTGAGTTTGATGATTTCCTGCCTTCTACTCTTCCTGGGTGAAATAGCTTCTTTTTGTTCCAGGGCTTTCAGGTGTGTCATTAAACTGTTAGTGTATGCTCTCTCCATTTTCTTTTTGGAGGCACTCAGGGCTATGAGTTTTCCTCTTAGCACTGCTTTCATTGTGTCCCATAGATTTGGGTATGTTGTGTCTTCATTTTCATTATATTCTAAAAAGTCTTTAATTTCTTTCTTTATTTCTTCCTTGACCAAGGTGTCATTGAGTAGAATATTGTTCAGTTTCCACGTGTATGTGGGACTTCTCTTGTTTTTGTTGCTATTGAAGACCACTTTTACTCCATAGTGATCTGATAGGAGGCATGGGATTAGTTCGATCTTCTTATATTTGTTGAGGTCTGTCTTGTGACCAATTATATGGTCTATTTTGGAGAAGGTACCATGAGGTGCTGAGAAAAAGGTATATTCTTTTGCTTTAGGATAGAATGTTCTATATATATCTGTTAAATCTAATTGGTCCAAAGCCTCAATTAGTTTAACTGTGTCCCTGTTTAGTTTCTGTTTTCCTGATCGGTCCACTGAGGAAAGTGCAGTGTTGAAGTCACCCACAATTATTGTGTTAGGTGCAATGTGTGCTTTGAGCTTTAATTAAGTTTCTTTTATGAATGATGGTGCCCTTGCATTTGGAGCATAGATATTCAGGATTGAGAGTTCTTCTTGTTGTATTTTTCCTTTGACCACCAAAAAGTGTCCCTCAGAGTCTCTTTTTATGACTTTGGGTTGAAAGTTAATTTTATCTGATATTAAAATGGCTACTCCGGCTTTTTTCCTGAGACCATTTGCTTGTAAAATTGTCTTCCAGCCTTTTACTCTAAGGTAGTGTTTGTCTTTGACACTGAGGTGTGTTTCCTGTATGCAGTAAAATGTAGGGTCCTGTTTATGTATCCAGTCGGTTAGTCTATGTCTTTTTATTGGGGCATTGAGTCCATTGATGTTAAGAGATATTAAGGAATAGTGTTTGTTACTTCCTGTCATTTTTGACGTTATTTTTTAAATTTGATTGGTTAACTTCTTTTGGGTTTGATGAAAGGTTACTATCTTGCTTTTTCCAGGGTGAAGTTTCCCTCCTTGTATTGGTGTTTTCCTCCTATTATCCTTTGTAGGGCTGGGTTTGTGGATAGATATTGGGTAAACTTGGTTTAGTCATGGAATATCTTACTTTCTCCATCTACGGTGATTGAGAGTTTTGCTGGATATAGTAGTTTTGGCTGGCATTTGTGTTCTCTTAGAGTCTGCATGAGATCTGCCCAGGATCTTCTAGCCTTCATATTCTCAGGTGAAAAGTCTGCTGTGATTCTGATAGGTCTTCCTTTATATGTTACTTGGCCTTTTTCTCTTACTGCTTTTAATATTCTTTCTTTGTTTAGTACATTTGGTGTTTTGATTATTATGTGACAGGTGGTATTTCTGTTCTAGTCTAGTCTGTTTGGAGTTCTGTAGGCTTCTTGTATATTCTCGGGCATCTCTCTCTTTAGGTTAGGGAAGTTTTCTTCCATAATTTTATTGACGATATTTGCTGGCCCTTTAAGTTGTAAATTTTCACTCTCATCTATGCCTATAATCCTTAGGTTTGGTCTTCTCATTGTGTCCTGGATTTCCTGGATATTTTGGGTTACAAGCTTTTTGCATTTTGCATTTTCTTTAACTGTTGAGTCCATTGTTTCTATGGTATCTTCAGCATCTGAGATTCTTTCTTCTATCTCTTGTATTCTGTTGTTGATATTTGCATCTATGTCCCCTGATTTCTTCCCAAGGCTTTCTATCTCCAAAGTTGTCTCCCTTTGAGTTTTCTTAGTTGTTTCTACTTCTGATTTTAGATCCTGGATGGTTTTGTTTAACTCCTTCACTTGCTTGTTTGTGCTTTCCTGTAATTCTTTAAGAGATTTTTGTGTTTCCTCTTTCATGACCTCAGTCTTTTGACCAAAGTTCTCCTGTATTTCTTTAAGTGGTTTTGTGTGTGTGTGTGTGTGTGTGTGTGTGTGTTTCCTCCTTTTGTATTCTCCTGAATTTCTTTCAAAGATTTTTGTGTTTCCCTTGCAAAGGCTTCTAACTTTTCATCCATTTTCTCCTGAATTTCTTTAAGTATGTCCTTCATGTGTTCCTGTACCAGCATCATGACCAGTGATTTTAAATCCAAATCTTGTTTTACTGGTGTGATGGGGTATCCAGGACATGCTGGTAGAGGAGAATTGGGTTCAGATGTTGCCATATTGCCTTGATTTCTGTTAGTGATGTTCCTGCGTTTGCCTTTTGCCATCTAGTTCTCACTGGTGTTAGTTGGTCTTGTCAATGCTGGACTCACCATTGCAAGCTGCCCCTTCCCAGGTGGCCTCTGGTGCACAGCTTACCTCCTGCGCTGCCTGGAGACAGGGTGCTGTTGCCCAGGCTGTTCAGATCCTGAAGCAGACACCTGAAGGCTCCCGCTGGGGCCTGCTGGATTCACCAGAGCACACTGACTCCTCCTAGTCGGCCTCCCGGAATCCCCTCTTGCCTCTTGCAGGACCTGGAGATGTGGTGTTGCTGCCCAGGCTGATCTGGATGCAGAAGCGGAGAGATCTGAGGGCTCCTGCCAGAGGCCTCAGGACTGGAACCTAAGCTCTGTGCCACCTGAGCAAGCTGCCTCTGGGTGCACACCAGGTCTCCCGCACTTCCTGGAGACTGAGTGCTGTGGCCCAGGCTGTTCAGATCCCGAATCAGACGCCTTTATTCAGGGTTTCTATTCCTGCACAAATATCATGAACAAGAAGCAAGTTGGGGAGGAAAGCATTTACTTAGTTTACACGTTCACATTGCTATTCATCACTAAAGGACGTTCAGGACTGGAATTCACACAGGGTAAAAAGCATGTTATTTACTGGCTTGATTCCCCTGGCTTGTTCAGCTTGCTTTCTTATAGAACCTAGGACTACCAGCCCAGGGATGGCACCACCCACAATCGGCCCTCCTCCCCTTTGATCACTAATTGAGAAAATGCCCCACAGCTGGATCTCATGGAGGCACTTCCTCAACTGAAACTCCTTTCTCTGTGATAACTCCAGCTTGTTATCAAGTTGACATACAAAACCAGCCAGTACAATATGGCATGAAAAAAGGAGCACTTGTTCTTCATGTAGAGCACTAGACTTAGCTTTTACTACCAATACCACATAGCTCACAACCACCTTTCCAAAATCTCCAGGTCCAACACTGTCTTCTGGGCTTTAGAGATATAAACACACACACACACACACACACTCACAACAAATACATGTACACACATGAAGAAAAACATTACATCTTTCTTTTAAAGTAAATAGTAAAATTCCATAGCAACTTATAACTTTTTTATTTTGTTTTGTTTTATTCTATTGCAATTCCATTAAGACACATGACTAAAGAATTTTCAGGTCATATAATTTTAATTTCTCTTGGACAGTTTCTTATTATTTTTAATCCATGAAAATTAAAAGCAACTACTATGCCACCAAAATATCTGTGTAAAGCCTAAACCTCAGAACAGTTGTGAGGAAACTAAAAAGGTTCTGCAGCCTTATTATGTGGGTTTTAGCCTGAATATAATTTTCCATTGCTTTTTCACTTATTGTATTTTTACCTTTAATACAATTCTCTTTATGTGATTAAAACTGCAACACAATTTTCCCAGGGGATGCAGTGTGGCCATGCTCTCCCTGCTTCTAAGATCCTCAATGAGGCATTTCCTGACGTTGTGTTTCTCACCCCTCAAACAATTTTGCACTGAAATATCTCCGTGAGAGGAAAAGAAAACAAAGATTAGGACATGTATAAATATATGACATCTGCAAAACACAGTTCAGTATGTCCAGGTCTGTTGCTTGAACAAATATGCTCTTTAGGAAAGTGAGTTTGTTCTTCTAAGTATGGTGAAAGGAAGAGAAAGGCAACTCTTTAGAATATATAAAAGCTGAGCTATGTTCACCTCATTTATCATTCAGCCACAAAATAAAAGCTTGGCTCTCTATTCACTCGCAACTCATTTTTTTCCTAGTAAGCACATGCATATATTTAAACAACTCTTTTATTCTGAGAAGTCAATATGAAGTCTTTACTTTTTATAATTCAGAAAGCAAATTCAACAATGTGAAGAAGCAACTTAATTAAATAATGGATATCTACAAAGAGATTAGAAATTTAGAGAGATCAGTAATCCCCATAAATGTAATTTAAAATAAAATCATCTCTAATAAAGAGCAAAGTAAAATGGATATTTATGTAATTAGTTAATATCATCATTGTCAACATATTTCTCCCTCAAGTGTAGGAAAGTATGATTGATGTCTAATAGAAGACACTTCCCCTCATTTCCTCACCTTTATATCAAGGCTGGACAAGGCAACCAGGTAGGAGTAAAAGGGTCCTAAAAGCTGGCAAAAAAAAGTCAGGGGATATCCCCCACTCTCACTGTTAGGAGTCCCTAACATGTGCAGAGGTCAGTCTCATTTAAGCTCTCTGATTTTTGATTCTGTCTCTGTAAGCCAATAATGAGCCATTGTTAATTGATTCTATGGGTTTTCTAGTGGTGTCTTTGAGGCCTCTGGCTCCTACAAAGGATTCCCCAAGCTTCACCTGATGTTTGTATCCGCTACAAGCAGTTGCTGGTTGAAGTCTCTCTGGTGGTGATTATACTAGGTTCCTGTCTACAAGTATATTAGCATATCTCTACCAGTCATTTCACTGATTTTTTTTTCTGGTCTTGTTTCTGGACCTATTCTAGGTCTGCTTCCTGGCCCTCCAGGCAGTGTAAGGCATGAGCTCCCTCTGGTGGCATGGATCTCAAGACAGACCAGTCATTGGTTGGCCACTTCCACAAGTTCTATTCCACCTTTATCCTAGCACATTTTGCAGGCAGGACAAATCATAGGTCAAAGGTTTTGTGGCTACATTGATAACTCAGTTCCTCTCCTGGAAGCCTTGCCTCATTACAGAAGATGGCTAGTTGAGGCTCAGTGTCCCGCATTACTAATCTTCCCTAGGGTCAACCTCATAGCTTCTTGGGAGTTTTCATTGTACTAAGTTTCTAACTTGCCCCCCACCAAATGTCCTCCAATTCCAGTTGTCTCTCCCAGTGCCCACTTCCTCTATCCACCCACCTGTTGCATACTGTTCCCATTCACACCTACTCCCAGTCCACATTCAAAATCTATTCTATTTCCTCTTCCCGGGGACATTGTTTCATTCCCCTCAACCGTAAGCCTTCCTCGTTACTGGGTCTGTGGATTTTAACAATAACTTTTACTTTACAGCTAATAAGTGAATACATAGCATGTCTGTCTTTCTGGCTCTGGGTGATCTCATTTGGGATGCATTTTTTCCTAGTTCTATCCATTTGCCAGCAATTTTCATGGTGTCATTTTTTAACAGTTGAGTAATGCTCCATTGTGCAAATTACCATATTTTTTGTATCCATTCATCAGTTGAGGAACATCTATGTTGTTTCCAGTTTCTGACTATTGTGAACAAAGATGCTATGAACATAGATAAACAAATCTCTTTGTGGTAGAATGGAGCATCATTTGTGTTTATGTCCAGGAATTATATAGCTGGTTCTTGAGGTAGAACCATTCTCATTTTCTGAGAAAACACAAAATTGATTTTCAAAATTACTGTACAATTTTGCAACCCCAGTAGCAATAGAGGAGTGTTCCCCCTGTTCTATATCCGTGCCAGCATTAGCTGTCACTTGTATTTTTGATCTTAGTCATTTTGACAGATGTAAGAGAGAATCTCAGTGTCATTTTTGAGTCGCATTTCTGTGATGACTAAGGATTTTGTGCAATTCTTTAAGTATTTGTTGAGATTACTCTGTTGAGAATTATCAGTTTAGATATGTACCCACTTTTAATTGGATTATTTAGTTTGTTGATGTTGTTTCTTGAGTTATTTACATATTTTGGATATTAGCTCTCCATCAGTGTGGTGTTGGGAATGGGAAAATCTTTTTCCATTGTATAGCCTGCCACTTTGAATGGTGGTGTCTTTTGCCTTGCAGAAGCTCCTCAATTTCATAAGGACCCATTTATTATTTGTTGAATTTATTGACTGTGCTAGCAGTGTTCTGTTTCTGTGTCAATGAGTTCAAAGCTAATCAATCCCCTCTTTCTCTTCTCTCAGGCTCATTGTATCTGGTTTTATGTTGAGGAATTTGATATGTTTAGAATTGAGTTTTCTGGCAGGTGGCAAATATGGATCTATTTGAATTCTTCTACATGCAGACATTCAGTCAGACCAGCACTTTTGTTGAAGATGGTGTCTTTTTCCCTTTGTGTGTTTCTGGTCTTGATATAAAAATTCAGGTGTTCAGAGGTGTGTAAGTTCATAGGTATTTGAGTCTTCACTTCATTTCCGCTAATCAGTATGTCAGTTTTGTGCCAATATCATGCTGATTTTATTAGTATAGTTTTAGAGTGCTACTTGAAATTGGTGATGGTGATACATCCAGCTATTCTTTTATTATTTAGCATTATTTGTTTTTCAATATGAGGTTGAGTATTTTTCTTCCAACATTTGTAAAGAACTGTGTTGGAATTTTGGGGGGTTGTGTTGAATCTGTAGTGTTTTTTGTTGTTGTTGTTGTTTTGTTTTGTTTTGTTTTTGTTTTAGTAACATGCCGATTTTTAAGAGGTTAATCTTACCAATCCATGGCATTTTCATCTTCTGATATTGTCCTCAATTTCTTTCTTCAGAGACTTGCAGTTCTTGTCATACAAGTGTCTTACACTTGCTTCTTTAGACCAAGATATTTATATTATTTGTGGCAATTTTGAAGGGTGTTGTTTCCCTGATTTCTTTCTAAGCTCACTAAAACATCTGTACTTTAATATGACTTTTTGAGCTAGAAATAAATAACAAAGGTAGGGAATACACACAGAAAAAGAGGGAGAACGAGAGAGAAAGAGAAAGAGGGAGAGGGAGAGGGAGAGAGGGAGAAGTAAAGATGACTGAGGGGGAAAGGGTGTGAATTACAGAGCCATTATTATACTCTTTTCTTCCAGTTATCAGTCTAAATAATAAAAGAATTATGTGTGTATAAAAGTTGAATGTTAGTATGCCTCCTTATTCTATGTTTTTGAGTAATAACCATGTGTGATAATATGTTTTTTTTAAGATAAGCTTAAATGAATTTTTTGCTGAGAGAGAATTAGAAATAATTGGCCAAATATACATGATTTCTTTATGAATTTTCTGAGGAGCTTGGAGAATTTGGATACAATTCTTAGAGAAATTCAGCTTAATAATTTTTCTAGCAGTACATACTTGGCATATAACTCTTTTCTCAATTACCAATTCAAGTATATGAAAAAAGAGAATGTAAATCATTTGCTTTACAAGTTTAATTTTATTCTGAGTAATAGTAGTAGCTAATGCTTGGTTACATCTCACTTTTTGCTAGTTATTGTGCTAATTATTTGTGTTACTAAGCTTTTTGCCTTCTTTGCAAACCACTCAAAGTTCTAAGTTAGTGGAGCTAGTGCTATTTTAGATGAAAATGTAATCCTCTGCTTAAGTGTTTAATAACTTACACAATAAAATTGTATAATGGCAAAAAGTGCACACTGTTGCTCTTCACTGTCTTCTAGCGTTCCTGGAAAATATGATTCAGCCAAAGGCCATAGAGGAGAACTGACTACTGCTACTTTCCTAAACCAACTGCATGATTCCCAGCTGCATTCTAAATACATATTCTTACATCTACGGATAAATGTAGATCTCACATCTCATCAAAGAAACTTCTTTTGTCAGCAGGACACAGACCATTGTAGAAATCAACAATGTGTCAAAATACAGATAACTAACCATGAGGCACATATCCCCAATTGATACAGCTAAACTACAGCTCCTATACCAAAGGCTTGGAAAACATCTTAGAATAGGAGGTGGTAAGATTGTAAAAACCAGAGGATCAAGATATATGTTATGAGAATAGAGAAACAGGGAAGCTGCACCCATGAAACCTTAGCAATATTGTAGCATAAACCAGGCATGTACAATGACACCAATTGATGTTTCAATTTTAATGAGCGAAATCTACTTTTGGGCCTTATTTGGCCAAATACTGAGGCCTAGTGAAGGAGCCTGAGCCTTTGCTCAAGTTTAGAGACCTGTCTCCGTCACTTCCATACTAGAGTGACTCACCACGACCTGCTTAAGCCCAACTTTGCCTACCTAATGCTGATGTAGAATAACTTCATTGGCCCTGTCAGTCAACCCATACCCTCCAGCACCCTTCCCCTCCCCCTATGTCATCTCATCTTGGCAAAAAACCCCACCTCCTCTCAGCCCTTTATAAACAAGAGACTGATAAAATAAACCAAGTTCCTGTTTTGACAGTCTCCCTGCTCAGGCTCAGGGAGGTTATTCTCCAGAGGCAGGAGATCTAAGCCACAACACTTACCATCCCATCTGAGACTCGGCTGGACTGGGTTCTCTCCTCTCAGCCTAGGCCTGCTAGCAGGTCTAGAGCTGGCAATCTACCACTAGATGAAAATCTATAGACAATGACTGCTGAGAGATAGAGAACCACTATTCTCCAGAGACTAGACCCCTGATAGGTTATCCAATTCCAAGTTGTTCGCACTATACATGTATACATATAAACAACTATAAATAGACTCAGCAGATTGTGTGTGTGTGTGTGTGTGTGTGTGAAAGAGAGAGAGACAGAGACAGAGACAGAGAGACAGACAGACAGGAGGGAGGGAGGGAGGGAGGGAGGGAGGTCACAATTTGAGAGGGAGTGGAGGGTTACCAGAGTTAAAATAGGGACAGTATGGGGTGAAAATGATGTAAGCACACTATTTATGTATGAAATCCCCAAAATGATAAAATAAATGTTAAAAAAAAAAAAGATGGGCACAGTCATGAAACAAAAACCCTACTTGAATGACAGCATCTGTGGATTAGAACATATGATAAAAATTCACATTAGGTGCCAGCTACGCCAAATGAAATGCTGGTTGCTGAAGAAATAAACACTGAACTTTTTAGTCTTTTATGAAGGGTTGTAAATATGGCAAAACTATTTTAATTACTCTCATGGACTTGGGCATGCAGAAAACACACTATCAGCTTAGAATGTGCTAAAAATTTAGAAATGACAACACTTGTTTATTCGATAAGGTTATTTCCTGAAGGCCATTTTTTTTTTCTCTGAAGCTTTTTTTTTAAAGTGACTTGGACTAAGAAAGGAAAATTGCTTTCTTTTATATCATGTGCTCTCACATGTAATAAGCTAATTAAATCTTCTAGTGTATGATCTTATTCATTTATAAATAGTCAATAATAAGGAAGGACTTGAAAATGTGATTAAATGAAAATGTCATCTCTAGAATTAACCTTTAGTATATTTAATTTTAATATACTTAATCTATTGAACTTTGAATTCTTTCAACTCATTTTCATTGCTTGCATGTTCATGAAGTGTTATTATTATTCACATTTGTGTAAGAGAGGGGGAGGGAGGGAGGATGCAAGAGAGAAGGAGAGAGAGAGAGAACATGATTGTGATTATGTGTGCCTGCCATGATGCTTGTATACAGGTCAGAGAAAATTTTTGTGGAATCAGTTCTCTCCTTTGACTTTCTCATGGGTCCTTGGGGTCAGTTTACCATGCTTCCATGCAATTACTTTGACTCACGGAATCACTTGGCCAGCCCTCACATTAATGTAGTTTTAAAAAGTTGAGTACTACAAGATTTTATCAAGAAATGAAAGAAGAATTAGCTTCACTAATTTGAGTATTTTTCTCCCCAGAGACACAATCACAGATATATATCACTTCTCCTGAACCTTTCTATATTTCAGAGTATAAAAGATGAAGATATTCTCTCCCTTTCTCTGCCCACACATATACCTCCCTTCTCCATCATCCCAGTGTATTCATTAGACTTTTGTCTGTCATTTGGTTTTTACATTATAGTGACTCAGTACATTCTATTCCCATGAGTCATTTTATTTTTACTTGTAAGTCATGGTCTTGTATTTGATTGCTTAGCTTTAGTACTCTTGCTAAACTAACCTATTTCCCAATTGTCTTCAAGTTGTATGCATTTCTCTAGATAATAGGACAATTTCATAAGTCTGGAGACTTCTTCAGAGTCTCTTGAGCTGTTGCAATCTGGTTCATTAGCCACCCCCACCTGTATTAACAATCTATTGTCACAATACAGGGGCTTAAAACAGTACATATTAATTATTTCACAATTTTCCATAGTCAGGAAGTCAAGCACAGCAGAGTTGAATTCTCAATTCAGAATCTCACTGGGATGAAATCAATGTGCTAGCCAGGGCTCAGTTCCCAACTGAAGCACTGTGTCTTCTGCTGAGCTCACAGGTTCTTGGAAGGATTCAGTTCCTTCAGTTGTGATTGTGGGGCTTAGGTCCTAAACTTCACTCCCAGCCCTGTAAGTTGCTGTTTGCTTCTTGAAGGTGAATAGGATGAAATATTTGATGCCCAACTTCTTCCCTTACCATACTTTGTAAAAACAAAACAAAACAGTTTAGAAGTCTAAGAACAGGTTCACACAGTATTTTTTGTTTTTTAGTTTTCTTCATTTGTTTTGAATTGTGTTAAAATCCCTGTTGACAGAAAAATAATATATTATTTTGAGACTTTGGCTAATATAGTTCCATACAGAATAAAAGGCAAAGGACACTCTCAATCATCAAAATGGCAACCAGCAAATTGGGAAAGGATCTTCACCAACCCTATATCTGACAGAGGGCTAATATCCAATATACACAAAAAACTCAAGAAGTTAGACCCCAGAGAACCAAATAACCCTTTAAAAATGGTGTCCAGAGCTAAACAAATAATTTTCAACAGAGGAATATCAGATAGTCTTCAAAAATGTCAAAAATCCATACTGTGACATTTAATGTTATCTAATTATTTGCCAGTGAGACAAACCTGCTCTGGACAGCACCCCCTTCTTAGTTCAAAGAAGATATTGAGCATTTTCACCTCCAGGCAAGGTTGCTTATTGTAGCAAGGCAGCCACTGTGTAGAAAATGGCCATTTCATATACAGACAATACTGTCCAGAGAAGGACAGATTTTTTAAAACTACTGGATTTGCTGAGACAGGGACAGTGCCCCCCCCCCCAAATAATTCTGAATTATAAGTCTGTCAAAGAGATGATCCTTGGTCAGTAGGCCAAAGACAGATAGTCCTAGATTTTGAAGAATGGGGGAAAGTCCAGGTAGTCAACTGTCTCTACAATTTGACTAAGTTTTGGGAGCTATGTTTTGTACTTCCTATATTTTCAGGTAATATTTAATCATTCTCAGATTTCTGATGGGGTTGAAGACTATTTTTAGTCTCATAATCGAATTCAAGTTGTCTAACATTGAGAGAGAGAGAGAGAGAGTTTATAGAGTGGATGACATAGTTTTCAAGTGCCATTACAGGCTAAAAATCTAAACATAATCCAAAGATAGAATCATAATTCTTTCAGTCAGGAAGTATTGTAAGAGTACAAATTACAAATTGTCTAGTTGACAAATTAATGGACTGGATGCCATTTGTACCCCCATATTGTATAATGTATTTAATTGTTATGGTTTTGTTCAACTTATATCTGGGAGAACAGTTTTTTCTTATATTTTATTGAACAGAAAAGGAGAGATGTAGGGGAAGGAGCTGATACTAAAGTATGGTTCCCTAATTGGTTCTTGATTAGGACAATAAAGAAGACATAAACCAATTGTTAGGCAAAGGGTAAAGATGGGACTTCCAGCTCCCAGCGGAAAGAAGGGAAGGCAAGGAAAAACGAAAGGGCTTTTGAAGCCATGCATTGGAAGGCAAGGAGAGCAACAGTCATGTAAGGCTTCAGGGCACCTAGGGCCTGCAGCCTCTGCCTCGAACAGGGGACCAGGAGGTTTGTGGGAGGTAGCAGATAGCTGATAAGATTAGGGCAGGAGATTCTGAGCCCAGCAATTTTAATAGTAGGCAAATTCTGAAATAACAAGGCTAAGTGTGTGGGTTTTTTTTGTTTTTTTTTTATTCGATATATTTTTTATTTACATTTCAAATGATTTCCCCTTTTCTAGCCCTCCACTCCCCAAAAGTCCCGCAAGCCCCTGTCTCTCCCCCTGTCCTCCCACCCACCCCTTCCCACTTCCCCGTTCTGGTAAGTGTGTGGTTTTTGTCCTTGGATTCAAAGGTCTCAGGTGGGGCTGGTAAGCTCCTGGGAAAGGCATTGGCAGAACTAAGCAGAGAGGAACAGAGAAGTCGATATAGGACCAGTGGCAGCAGATCTCAGAGGCAAGCCAGAATCAAGGTCTTAAAAGTCAATTTATTCAGGACTCATCCTCAAAATTTCTTCATCGCTACTGTCCCACACAATCATGGAAGGGTTATCCTATCATATTCACAGGCCCCACATATACTTAGGGAGGTAATGGAATGTTGGGATCCATTTAGCCACTATATCTAATAACTAGAAGCCATCCAGAAATCCCTCTTTGCTACTATCATGGGTATTCACTCCAACTTTCTCCGGAGTTAGATTGCTAGTTCCTAAAATTTTCTTGGTTTACAACATGTGCTAATGTAGCTTGTCCTCCAGTGGCTTTCTAAAGTGTTCTATTTTTGATTTACTAGACATTGAATAAGGGATTGTTGATGTGAAGTTATTTTCTCTTCAGAATTCTGAACACTTCCCTCCTCACTAGCCTGCATTATTGATATTAAATCTGTTATCTAATCCTTGATGTTTTTCATGAAACTAGTAGTACCCTGCCTCCTGAGGGTTTATAGAATGCATTTCCCTATCTCCAGTTTTTTTTTTAATTCTTTTGGTATTTTGCCTTGGAGGTTGTCTCCTTCATCTACTTTTCTTAGCACATAGCAACTTCTTTCACTCAAGACATTCATATTTTTCATAGATTCTAGAAAAAAAAAGTGTATTCTCAATTGTCGTTCCCTCCTTTCCAATGACTCCAACTTGTGTCAAGTTTATATAAAACTAGCAAGAACATTTGGAATAATGAACTAAGAAAATATTTAGAGACTAGGTCAGTAATATTACTTATAGATGATCCTGGTTGTCAGTCAGCTAGTGGAATCAGTCAGAGGATATCTGGTCTCATGTGGCTGAGGTTTCCTAATTCTTAGTAATTAATGTCCCTGAAATAGAGAGCCAACCAAAGGACACTCACTTTATACTGGATTCTACTGGTTGACTGAGTCCCAAAATACCACTAAGAATCCATGAGGAGACATGGATTCTATCTTTTTTCAAATTTTATTTATTTATTTATTTATTTATTTATTTATTTATTTATCCATCTATTTATTCATTTATGTATTATTTTAAATTTATTTACATTTCAAGTGTTATCCCTCTTACTGGTTTTCCCCCTCCTGAAGATCTATTCCATCTCCCCTCCTCCTGCTTCTATGAGGGTGTTTCTCCACACACCCACTGACTCCTGCCTCCCTGCCCTCGATTCCCTTACACTGGTGCATCTATTGAACCTTCATATGACCTAGGACCTCTCCTCCCATTGATGCTTGACAAGGCTGTCCTCTGCTACAAGCTGGAGGAAACCAGATGTTCTTCAACAGAATTCAATAATCTTATAAAGTTTTTTTCTAATTTGAATGATTTAATAGATAACCCTAAACCTATGTAATCATTAATCGACTCATTTATTATCATCCAAGCTGTTTATTATAAACATTATGAATAAATACATAAATAAATATTATAACAAGGAACCTAAAACCACAAAAAGGTCAAGAACTCAGAGCTGAAACCTGGTAGTCTGGCTCCAAAGCCTATATTCTTCTGACTTTTGGGAGATGTAAATCACAATCATGAAAATAAAGTCTTTAGAAATATAAAACTGTAGTATCAAAGACCAGTTGTCTTTGGTACCAACTACAAATTGTAAGTGCCTTTCTTTCCAAGTCCTTTGTACTAGGAGTTATCATTGTAGATTCAATGTAACTGAACTATCTTAAAAAGAAAGAATGAATGTATCACACCAAATCCTACAACCAAGAAAAAGCAATGATACTCAACTGATCTCACAGTTTCCATCATGGAAATCATCCTTACAACACATGTTTTATACCAGCACTGTTGGAAGCCTTCTTACAATATTCACAGAGCTGGTAATAACCTACCCATTGGTTCTTGCCATTTTGTGCCTGAGTGAGATGGATGCCATTTCCCACATAGCCACAACTAATGTCAAGGAGGGGTTCTTCTATAAGGCCTTATCACCTACCACCATAAAAAATTATCATTCCTGTGACTCAGCAACCAGACCACATTTCTGGAGATATAATCACTGTCTAGAACCAAACCTGTATCTTTCCTAGGCTTGATGTCCTCAGCTACATACCTCAGAGCACCTCATATTCAGCAATGAGAGAATCTACTCCATGAGGTGCTTTACAGAGACAATGTTATAGCCTAGTATTTAAAAACAAGTTGATATTTCACATAACTATACTTAAACTTACCTCACCCGATATTTTTGTTTCTTTTTCTAAAGATGAGAGCAAGTTCCAACTAAAAGTTTACATAGAAATAATTTATGATGTATTTGAATTACTCATTTTCAACTTTTACCTTAAATAAATTGCAACTGTCAGATCTCACAAGCTGGTTTTTAAAGTTTAACTCCACAAACTGACTTCATATAAAATATTGATAAGCATTGGAGATGTATTACTGAAGGAAAGTTTATGATGGCCCTACTTGCTCATCACAGATTACATTAAGAAATCAGGACCCACTCTTAGTTGTAAGCATGAAATATGAATAGGTAACAGGAGAAATTTTTTCATTTTTAGATACTTGGCTCATACAAAATTAATCGATATTTTATGTTTTTTTTATTTTAGTGTATAACTGTATGTATGTACCATAGAAAATATCCTAAGGAATGTCAATTATTCATTCTTAAATAAAAATTTGAAGAGAAAGATAATATGTCAACATCCTATGATGAAATTGGAAAATATTATCATCTGAGGAGTTGGAACTATATAAGTACAAATTAAGCTCTGTATGTCCAAGTTACTTAGCTTTTCACAGATGAGTACAAGTTCGTGTTCTTATTGCCAATGTAGAAACTCAGATATAAATAAGACTAACTAAAGAAGTTGGTATGCTTAAAATATACCTTGAATCTTACAAAGGAATGAAGTAGGTACATACTATGTGGATTTTCCCAAATGTCTGATTTTATTTCGAAATTCAATGGTATGTGATAAGCTTAATTCGGTGGATTTAATATTTGCTATAATGACAGGTGAGCAAAAAGGAGATTGGCTTTGCTGTGGTTGTTAAATGATTGCACAGATTGGTTTATATCTCCTGCCATACTTCATCAAGAAGTCAGTGGGAAATGACCAGGTTCCATGGGTACAAGTTGTGAACTCAAACAACTGACTCCACTGGCTTGAAGAATGTAACTTGGAGAGCTGCAGATGTGGACCTTAGAGGTACACTAGTAATGATAAATTTGTTATATTAAAAGAGTCATTCAGGAAGCCATTTAGACAGATACTCTGGAGGTGAAAGCTAGAATGATGAAAGCAAGGATCCTAGTAGTAAGTCAATTTGCAAGACTCAGCCACTCCCTTTGTACTTGAGTTTTAAATTCTACCTTAAGCGCACACATTTTTACTTTATATCTACTCAACTACATGACCTTTGGTCAATGGTCAACAGAAAAAAACCTGTCTACCTAACCCATGCCCTCTCTATCATGCCTTCCCTTCTCAGCTCTGTCAGAATTTTTACCAACAGATGAATTTTCCCTTCCAGATGTTCTCCAGGACAAGTTTGTTTTTACTTCCAGTTGGTCCTGGAAGTTTTATTTACGTTTTATTCTCCATTTTAACCTCAAACTTCTAAATGAAGGTTAATATTTCAGCACCATTTTGAGACTTCTATTTATAAATTATTCATGCTTTTATAGTCATTTCACTACTTGTCCTGCTTCAAAATTTGACCAACTTCTTTAGAATGTTTCAAATATATAAATTCCTTGTACACACATAATCCCACTTCCCCACAAAATGATACACTGTGCTTCCCTTTTGCAGGTTGAGTTAACCCCAAAATATCAACCCAGCCTATATCACTTAAGATGCCCAGGTTCCCAAATATAAGGTTTCTTCTGATACTTTCGTTTATTCACCATCACACAGATTCTAATTGCTGTACAGTGTGTTTCTCCAGGACTTCTATGTCTGTGCCACTCATCCAGTCCTTCCAGAATAACCCATCCTTTTTTTTGCCACCAAGACCTCATGCCCAGAACAAATATATCCCAATAGCAATACACCAAGGGGGCTAGGAGGTCAGATGACATCGTTAATTCATGAATGGATTATTCACAAGCATGTTCCAGATGGCACAAACTAAAAAAACATGGAATAATGGAATAATTACCACTCTGTAAAAAATCACCTCAAAGGGTCCCAAAAGACTAAACTGAATGTTGTATCTTAAATAGAAGCTAATCATATGAAAATAGTGATATTTAAAAGGATGGGGATCTTTATAAAAATAGACAAAGGAAGAGGAAACCAACAACTTCTTCCCTCTTTTAACTGGTCAATATGCAGTAACAATGTGATAGCATTGTTCAGCAAAACATGCGATATCATGCATACAGCAAAAGAAATGACCTAGGAAATTGCATAATGATAGAAAACACAAGTACTTTTTTGATACTTGTTTATATTTTAAAATATTTTGTATTGATATAACAAAAGTAATGTATGACTTTTAAAGCAAAGTTCTCTCTCTCTCTCTCTCTCTCTCTCTCTCTCTCTCTCTCTGGGTTGTTGCTGAAATCTGTCAAGTATTAACTGAGATAAATTATTTCAAATAATTAAGAAAAATCCATAAAAGGAGAAGATATTGAAATAGAACTTAACCATATATTTTCAAAACTACTATTGAACTCAAGGGGAACCTAAATAATCTAATAGCTTTTTTTATTCAAGTTTTCAAAATTCCAGATGTGTAGGAAAAAGATAATAAAATTATAATACCATTGTTATTTAAAAAACTTGAGTTCTCTTGCTAATAGTTAAGGATACTGATTTATTTAAAACATAACATGTTTCTGCTTCATAACAACATCTGTATTATTTTACATTTTTATTGGCAACTTCCACTGTACCCTGGTGATTTCTAGAAATCCTCATACTCCCCTGCTGGTCAGAGTTTCCAAAAAATAATAAACAACTGATTATTAACTATGATCTTTTTATTCTATGACCATGTACTCCATAAGAAGCATTTGAAAAGTCTGAGCTATTAATTTTGGGGGAAATTAGGTCCATACACCAGATCTCAACTACAGAGATATTTTGTGAGGTAAACAGACCATCTAGCATAGATAGTAAAACACCCACCGTAAATATATTGTACCCCAGAGAGAGCCTCAGCATCTGGACTTCCACTAATATTATATACAGTCCTTGTGGAATGTCCATTGCTCACAGAGAAGCTGCTGTTGTGGGCGGTGTTGCCTGCTGTTAAAAGACACATCCAAGATTTCTTAGCTCAGGGAGAATTAGACTCCCATGGAGCATAGTAATGACTAAAGATAGTTTTGGCTATCACATTTTGAGGATTATCTAGGAGGTAGAGCTCAACAAATTCTATTTTAAAAAAGAATACGAAGCACCAGACAGTCCCTTCACCAAAGAATCTTAATGTTCAAAATGTCAGTAGTGCCCAGGTCAAGAAGCCCTATACTAAGTTCATAGTTCCATAAGTTGGTGCCTGAGCACTATGGACATTTTGCACAGAAATATCTGTTTTGTGATCTTTTACCTGGAGAAATGAAACTACAGAAGGGGGAACATAATCCATGCTGGTAGCCTTCAGGAAAGAGATGGCTAAGGAGTTTTAAAATACAGTATCTACTGAGGAGTTGGCAACTCAGGTCACTACATACAGGTAAAATGTAAGGTTCCTCCATTTATTTACTTTACCTTGTAGTGTCTCACCCAGCCAGTTCACACTGGAACTTACTTGAAATATTTAACTCCTCACCCTCTAACAAGACTTGCTCCTAAAACCTTTAACCATATAGTAATTTATATGATTCATATAAAATTTTTAAAAATGTTACCTAATGGAAATGGAGTTTTTCTTTTTCTTAAAAAAATATTTGATCTTAATTCTCTTTTATCAATTATTTTATTTATTTGCATTTCAAACGTTGCCCCCTTCCTGGTCTCCCCTCCACAAACCCCATATCCCATCACCCCTCCCGCTTTGCCTCTAAGAGAGTATTTCCCCACCCACCCACCCACTCCTGTCACACACCACTAGAATCCCCCTAGGGAAACAAGCTTTCACAGGATCAAGTGCCTGCCCTCCCACTGATACCAGATAAGGCCATCCTCTGCTACATATATAGTGCAAACCATGGAGCCGTCCACGTGAGTTCTTTGGTTGGTTATCTAGTCCCTGGAAGCTCTGAGGGGTCTGATTAGTTGATATTGTTGTTCTTTCTATGGGGTTGCAGCTTCTTTAGTCCTTCCCTATCTCTTCCTTTGGGGTCCCTGGCTCAGTCCAATGGTTGGCTGTGAGCATTTCCATCTGTCTTAGGTGCTGACAGAACCTCTCAGAGGACCTGTCTGCAAATACTTCTTGGCATCAGCAATAGTGTCTGGTTTGGTATCTGTGGATGGAATGGATCCCAAGATGGGACAGTCTATGGATGGCCTTTCCTTCAGTCTCTGTTCCATTTTTTTTGGTCCTTGTGTTTGTTTTATACAGAAACAATTCTGGGTTAAAAAGTTTGAGATGAGTATAGGGGAATGCAAGGAGAGGGAAGCAGGAGTGGGTGGACTGGTGAGCAGGGCAGGGGGAGGGGAGATGGGTGGGGATTTACAGGGGGGAAATCAGGAAAGGGGACAACATTTGAAATGTAAATAAAGAATTTATCTAATAAAAAATGAAAAAAATGAGATGAATGAGTGTCTCCTTCCTTGAAATGGGGACCATGCCTATTTACTAGGAGTGGTCTCTATAGGTTCTATCTCCTCTCTGTTGGATATTTTGGCTAATATCATCCCTATTGGGTCCTGGGAGCCTCTCGCAACCAGGGAACCTAGTGGTTCCCCCAGTTCACCACCCCTCTACTATGAATATTTCTACTCATTCTTCTGGCCATCTGGTCTTCTCTCCTGTCTCTTCCCATACCTAAACCTCATTTTCCTTCCCCCAAATTGAGTTTTTCATTCAACCTTGGTTCAAGCTGGATTAAGGAATCAGCTTGGCATTGAAGACTATTTGGACCTTCCATGCAATAGCAGGCCCAAATGTATGTTAACAGAAACAGTTCTATGATCTCATCAAATTCTGTTTTCTTGTTATTGTGGAACCAATATGATAAGTCTTGCACTCTTATGCATAATTCTTACCACTCCCCACACATTTTCATATACATTTTTCTTTATGCTTGGTTACAGATGATATAATTAAATTCTGAAGCATCAAGTATAGAGTCACAATATGAATGGAGCAGGTTGCCTGAAAGATCGAATGTCATAGGATCTTCCTCTATACCATATCAACTTTGCTTACCTTATTTCTTTGGTATCCCTTGGCATTTCAAATATTAATGCCTACCTTAAAATGTTGAATCTAGCTGCATTTAAATGATCTCATAAGAATAAGATTTATTAGAAATTTCCTAAACAGTTTAGGAAACAGTTTGACTTTGTGAAACTACATATAACAGTATCCTAGAGAATTTGGGAACAAGAAAAGATTTCTCTGCAATTATATGCATAGCAAGTAGACACAATTTAATCAAAGGCACAACCACTTACAAATTAAGAAACAACTGGCATCCTGCATTTAGCTATGGAAGCTATAAATGGGCCATGTAATTGTATTCACCCATACACATTATACACACCACTGATGATGTGTTAATGTGTTTTGATTTTGTTTCAAAAACAAAATATACTGCCAGAATGCTCTGAGTAAACAGATACTTGGCCAAAATGATGAACAATGTCTTGGAGGAGAGAAAGAAAACTTAAGCACCATACAAAACTTAAGCATACATACAACTTGAAAGAAAAAAATCCAAAAGATATAAAGCTGGTTGAATAAATAAATTATATATACAGACAGGAACTTTAAGAAGCATGAATTATAAAAGCCAGCATAAGCCAAACATGTTGAATATTACCTTGCTTTCCAGATATTTCTTTTCCATATTTGGAAGTGAAAGTGATGAAGTGAAACAGGATGAAGTTACTTTTTGCTGTTAAGTGATTTTTATTTCCTATGTTGAGGGATTTGGCTACACTTCAGTTCCCTAGAGAAACTCTATTAAAAGAAAACAACATTTTTTTAAATCTTTGAAACCACGGAGGGCTGAAATTTGAAGTAGTAAGAAACTTTGGTTTTAAAACTAGAAACGCATCTAATTTTATTTTATTTTAAATTTTATCCTCAAGGAGAGCATTATACATTTTAAGACATTCTTGAAGACAGCTTCCAAAAATCTTTCAGTTCATAGGAATATTTGCTAGACCAAAAACATTTTCATCTACTTACTAATGTCTGAATGCTACCAACACTTATGGTTAGTTCAATTTACTGTGTGTTGTGCATGAGCTGGGCGCAGTATCTCATGGCTTTATTCCCAATATTTTCCCAATATTCAGGAAGCTGGTACTATAAGTTAAAGGCAAGTCTGGGCTAAATAGAAAGTGCCAGGTCAGCCTGGGCAACAAACACACCTTTATATACCTTTTGTATGTAGGAAGTTCCCCATCATGTCAGGGAAAATGTGCATTAGATAGGCTAGCAATCTGTAGCTATTTAAGCAGCTACACAGTCACACTCGAAATTATGACAGTAGATGTGTATATCCTATAAATATAGCATGTAGGTAAACTGTGTTCTCCTGATTTCCATGAAACTGCAAAAATATGATGTTTATTATCATACTTGAAACATTATTAAGTACATTTCTAGTGGAGATTATTATAATGTTAAGCAGGTATTACTATGACCCAATCTAGTACATATAATTCTACCCTTCTGATAACTAGAAAAATTCTCTATAAACTAGATGCTGGCCTCATAAATTTTAAATCTTGTCTGCTCTTACTATATACAAACATCATCAGCAATTATCCTGGGGCATTCTTATGCATCAGTAGAGTTTCTCTTTCTATGCCTTGGATCATAATACAAGGTATCTTATCACAAATAGATATTATTTCCAGAATTTTTCTCACTTCTCACACTGGACAAAACAATTAATGATAATGTATGTGATGGACCTAGTTTAAAAAATGAATTTGAGAGATGTTAAAATGTACTCCTTGCTAGGAATTTTAAACTTACATTTTTCATCTGCAAGTAAAGGCAAATAACACTATTTACATTCTGAACTCTCTTTTACCTCAGCCAGATCCACTCCTCCCCAAAGCCTAGGCTCTCACAAAAGTCTCATACCACAAAAGGAATTTAAATGGGGTCAAACTTTGCCTTAATTATCTCATTTCTCTTAAATCATACAAAACATTTAAGATATCTCAGGAGTTCTTCCACAGTAGTCTGGAAAAGAGATGTCCAATAGCATGTTCTCAAGCTTAAGCTTCAGCACAGTCAGAGTGCTTCTACTTCTATATGTCAGTGTTCTTTGTTGGTGAAAATAATTGTATCATGGCAATTTGTTAACATGTAGATGGTAGAACATAAAAAAATATCACTGTGCATTCACTTGGTGTCAACAACTATCAACTAGGGCTTTGTCTTATTTCTTCCACATCCTCATTCTTTCTTCCCTTCTGTCCCTAGGCCTAGGACATATTTCCAAGTAAACCCAAAGTGTACTGTTTCACCAATAATTAAAGTGTATGCATATTTGTGGTTAACTTTATATTTCCTTTTTTTTTTTTTAATTTTGAGACAGTATATCATTCGTTGCCCAGGTTAACCTGGCACTTTTTATTTAGCCCAGCCTTGCCTTGAACTTATAGTCCAGCTTCCTGAATATTGGGAATAAAGCCATGAGATACTGTGCCCAGCTCTAAGTTTATATTTCTAGTACATGGTTCTATGCCAAATGTATCAGTAGTCATAATTAAAAATGAACATTTGTTTTGATTTCTGCAAGGAATCTTGCATTTATCTTCACTGTTTTCATAACAGAGCCTAAGTCTAGTCTATGTCATTAATTTTACTATTTGCAACAGAAATAAGATTTCATGTGAACTGGCAATGACCCTCTTTGTTCGCAATAGAGTTGTGAATGAACTTCTGCTCCATGGAATCACATATGTTACTCTTTTCTCATTGCTAATAAGTCATTAATTTATTGAGATACATACTAACATACAAATACACACAAAAGGAAACCTGATTTTTCACCTTATTTCTCATTATCCCAGCCTAAACCAAACCAAAATTTCCAATGATGAAGACAAATGATGAAGACATTATTATAAGGTGTGAAAAAAACTATGAAAATACACACAAAAAAATCATCTAACATGCTATCTGCTACAGGAACCCAAGTCATATCCATTCCATAAGGCATGCTTAAAATAATTTTAAAAATGCTTGAAAATCTCACCACTAGTATTCAGTTGAAATTGAGAGAATTTAAGTTGATGTCTTTAGCTCATGAAGAAATTTATAAAATTTCACTAATCTTACTAGGAAAATAAAGCCTGTTGAGATACAATTCCTTGGGGAATTTTCATTTATCCTCATAAATGTTCTAGCATAAGGTGAAAAAAGTAGTTTATTAGTGAGAGTATTGGTATGTGCCTTGGCTCAGGAATTGCTATAACATTAACCAGTGTTATAAATTCCTTTATAATGCAGAAGTCCAGACTGGGCTAGAATCCACGGGTTCTGGAGTAATCTATTCTCATAGAACTTACAATCTATGAAACAGACAATTGTATAAGGAGACACAAACAATGTGACTGTTATTCACACTGAAGCCTGACAGAGGCTTTCATAGTGTAGAGTAACAGTGAAACCAGAATATCCTAAGACGTAAAAATAAAGGTAAGATTCAGTATTCTTCTTGGTGTGATTTTGTTGTATTAATGGTATTGCTCTGAAAAGTATAGGGAGACTTTGAAAACACAACAAAAGCTGGCATATCATTTGGGGGGCAAAAGATGTTATCACCTTGAATCAGCATAATGGCTAGGAGAATGGTTAGATGAACAGAAATTGAGGAAGTGTTTTAGAATTAATATCCACAGGGGTTTGGTGATCAACTTGTCTGTGTTGGAAGAAGACATAATGAATCAATTTTACATCTCAAAATAAGAGATGCTAATATTATGAAAGTGATGATATTCATAAGGGATATTGGCCTGTAGTTTTTCTTTATTGGATCTTTGCGTGTTTTGGGGATCAGCGTAATTGTGGCTTCATAGAATGAGTTGGGTAGTGTTCCTTCTGTTTCTATTTTGTAGAATAATTTGAAGAGTGTTGGTGTCAGGTCTTCTTTGAAGGTCTGATAGAATTCTGCACTAAAACCATCTGGTCCTGTGCTTTTTATGGTTGGAAGACTTTCTATGACCCCCTTTATTTCTTTAGGGGTTATGGGACTGTTTAGTTGATCTATTTGACCCTGATTTAATTTTGGTATTTGGTATCTGTCTAGGAAATTGTCCATTTCCTCCAGATTTACCAGTTGTGTTGAGTACAGATTTTTGTAGTAGGATCTGATGATTTTTTTTAATTTCCTCAGTTTCTGTTGTTATATCTCCCTTGAATGGGCGGAGGGAAGATGACTTAGGGAACTTATGGGGAGGGGGGAACCGGGAAAGGGAAAATCATTTGGAATGTAAACATAAGATATAGAAAATTTAAAAAAACAAACTTCCTATCAAACAGTGAAAAAAAGAAAGTGAAGAGACAGGTGAAGAGGTAAGGATTTGTGCATATCTATGAGGGATTGACTGGATTAGTTTATTGAAAGTAGGAAGGTCCACCTTAGATGTAAGCAATAACATCCCACAGTACCAATCTTTGGGTTCCAGACTTAATAATGGGATCTGAGAACCAGACAGTCATTCTCATATCTAACCCCCTCCTCCCCATTCTGTCATCTCTCCTCTCCTCTCCTCTCCTGTCCTCCTCTCCTCTCCTGTCCTCCTCTCCCCTCCCCTCCCTTCCCCTCTCCTCTCCTCTTCTCCCCTCTCCTCTCCTCTTCTCTTCTTTCTCTTACCCCTGTCTTTTTTCCCATGACTGGCCCTGACCCGGATTGTACATGCAATATGACCAGATGTTTCAAGGTTCTGCTGCCATGACATCCCCTTAAATATGCCACTCCTTATTCAATATGCTTTTGTCAGGTATTTAGTCAAAGCAATGAAAGAAGGAACAACACCAAATGGAAGGTGGCATTAGCAGTGGTTTGTGAATTAGTAAAGTAAGTTTAATTTAGTTGTTTAGTTGTTTAGTTTCTAGACTTTTAAGAAAAGTTTAAAGTTATTTTATTTATTTACATTCTAGTTGTTGCCCTCTTGGTCCCCGCTCCCACAGTTCTTTATCCCATTTCTCCTCCCCCTTGGCTCTGAGAGGGTGCTCCCTACCAGGTCTCTTCCCTTCTGGGGGTCTCAAGTCTCTTGAGAATTAAGTGCATCTTCTTCCACTGTGGCTAGACTGGGCAGGTCTCTGTTATATATGTACCAGAGGCCTCAAACCAGCCCATATATGCTCCTGGTTGGTGGCTCCGTCTCTGGGAGCTCTGTTCTTCCTACAGAGACACTCTCCATGTCAGCTTCTTCAATCCTTCCCCTAATTCAACCTTAGGGGTCAGTCCCCAACTTCAGTCCAATAGTTGGATGTAGGTAAGTATCTGTCTCTGTCTTGGTCAGCTGCTGGGTAGGGCTTCTCAGAGGACAGCCATACTAGGCTCCTGTCTATAAGCACATCTTAGCATCAATAATAGTGTCAGGCCTTGGTACCTCCCCATGAAATAGGTCCCATTTGTCAATTCTTGATCTTAGAGCATAAGCTATTGGTGTTCTGTTCAGGAACTTTCCCCCTGTACCGATGTCCTCAAGGGTCTTCCCCAGTTTCTTTTCTATTAGCTTCAGAGTGTCTGGCTTTATGTGGAGGTCCTTGATCCATTTGGATTTGAGCTTAGTACAAGGAGACAAGGATGGATCAATTCGCATTCTTCTGCATGCTGACCTCCAGTTGAACCAGCACCATTTGTTGAAAAGGCTATCTTTTTTCCATTGGATGTTTTCAGCCTCTTTGTCGAGGATCAAGTGGCCATAGGTGTGTGGGTTCATTTCTGGATCTTCAATCCTGTTCCAGTGATCCTCCTGCCTGTCACCTTTACCAATACCATGCAGTTTTTAACACTATTGCTCTGTAGTATTGCTTGAGGTCAGGGATACTGATTCCCCCAGAATTTCCTTTGTTGTTGAGAATAGTTTTAGCTATCCTGGGTTTTTTGTTATTCCAGATGAATTTGAGAATTGCTCTTTCTAACTCTATGAAGAATTGAGTTGGGATTTTGATGGGTATTGCGTTGAATCTGTATATTGCTTTTGGCAAAATGGCCATTTTAACTATATTAATCCTGCTGATCCATGAGCATGGGAGGTTTTTCCATTTTTTGAGGTCTTCCTCTATTTCCTTCTTCAGAGTCTTGAAGTTCTTGTCATATAGATCTTTCACATGTTTGGTAAGAGTCACCCTAGGTACTTTATACTGTTTGTGGCTACTGTGAAGGGTGTCATTTCCCTAATTTCTTTCTCAGCCTGCTTATCCTTTGAGTATAGGAAGGCCACTGATTTGCTTGAGTTGATTTTATAACCTGCCACTTTGCTGAAGTTGTTTATCAGCTGTAGGAGCTCTCTATCATATCATCTGCAAATAATGATAGTTTGACTTCTTCCTTTCCAATTTGTATCCCTTCGACATCCTTATGTTGTCTAATTGCCCGAGCTAGTACCTCAAGTACAATATTGAAAAGATAAGGAGAAAGGGGACAGCCTTGTCTGGTCCCTGATTTTAGTGGGATTGCTTCAAGTTTCTCTCCATTTATTTTGATGCTGGCTACCGGTTTGCTGTATATTGCTTTTACTATGTTTAGGTATGGGCCTTGAATTCCTGTTCTTTCCAAGACTTTAAGCATGAAAGGATGCTGAATTTTGTCAAATGCTTTTTCAGCATCCAATGAAATGACCATGTGGTTTTTTTCTTTGGGTTTGTTTATGTAGTGGATTACATTGATGGATTTCTGTATATTGAACCAATCCTGCATTGCTGGGATAAAGCCTACTTGATCATGGTGGATGATCGTTTTGATGTGTTCTTGGATTCGGTTGGCAAGAATTTTATTGAGTATTTTTGCATCGATGTTCATAAGGGAAATTGGTCTGAAGTTCTCTTTCTTTGTTGGATCTTTGTGTGGTTTTGGTATCAGCGTAATTTTGGCTTCATAGAAGGAATTGGGTAGTGTTCCTTCTGTTTCTATTTTGTGGAATAGTTTGAAGAGTATTGGTGTTAGGTCTTCTTTGAAGGTCTGATAGAATTCTGCACTGAAACCATCTGGTCCTGGGCTTTTTTTTGGTTGGAAGTCTTTCTATGACCCCTTCTATTTCTTTAGGGGTTATGGGATTGTTTAGATGATCTATTTGGTCTTGATTTAATTTTGGTATTTGATATCTGTCTAGGAAATTGTCCATTTCCTCCAGATTCTCCAGTTGTGTTGAGTATAGGATTTTGTAGTAGGATCTGATGATTTTTTTTTAATTTCCTCTGTTTCTGTTGTAATATCCCCCCTTTCATTTCTAATTTTGTTAATTTGATACTTTCTCTCTGCCCTTTGGTCATTCTGGCTAAGGGTCTATCTGTCTTGTTGATTTTCTCAAAAAACCAGCTTCTGGATTCATTCATTCTTTGTATGGTTCTCTTTGTTTCCACTTGACTGATTTCAGCCCTGAGTTTGATGATTTCCTGTCTTCTACTCCTCCTGGGTGAATTGGCTTCTTTTTGTTCCAGGACTTTCAGGTGTGTCGTTAAGCTGCTAGTGTATGCTCTCTCCATTTTCTTTTTGGAGGCACTCGGGGCTATGTGTTTTCCTCTTAGCACTGCTTTCATCGTGTCCCAAAGATTTGGGTATGTTGTGCCTTTATTTTCATTAAATTCTAAAAAGTCTCTGATTTCTTTCTTTATTTCTTCTTTGGCCAAGGTGTCATTGAGTAGATTATTGTTCAGCCTCCATGTGTATGTGGGCCTTCTGTTGTTTTTGTTGCCATTGAAGACCACTCTTACTCCATAGTGATCCGATAAGAGGCATGGAATTAGTTTGATCTTTTTATATTTGTTGAGGACTGTCTTGTGACCAATTATATGGTCTATTTTGGAGAAGGTACCATAAGGTGCTGAGAAAAAGGTATATTCTTATGTTTTAGGGTGGAATGCTCTATAAATATCAGTCAAGTCCAATTGGTCCAAAGCTTCAATTAGTTTTATTGTGTCCCTGTTTAGTTTCTGTTTTCCTGATCGGTCCATTGAGGAGAGTGGAATGTTGAAGTCACCCACAATAATTGTGTTGGGTGAAATGTGTGCTTTGAGCTTTAGTAAAGTTTCTTTTACGAATGAGGGTGCCCTTGCATTTGGCGCATAGATGTTCAGAATTGAAAGTTCTTCTTGGTGGATTTTTCCTTTGACCAGCAAGAAGTGCCCTTCTTTATCTCTTTTGATGACTTTAGGTTGAAAATCAATTTTATCTGATATTAGAATGGCTACTCCGGCTTGTTTCCTGAGACCGTTGGCTTGTAAAATTGTCTTCCAGCATTTTATTCTAAGGTGGTTTTTGTCTTTGACAATGAGGTGTGTTTCCTGTATGCAGCACAATGTAGTGTCTTGTTTCCTTATCCAGTCTGTTAGTCTATGTCTTTTTATTGGGGAGTTGAGTCCATTGACGTTAAGAGATATTAAGGAGTAGTGATTATTACTTCCTGTCATTTTCGATGTTATTTTTATATTTGAGTGGTTATCTTCTTTTGGGTTTGATGAAAGAAGGTAACTATCTTACTTTTTCCAGGGTGTCGTTTCCCTCTTTGGATTGGAGTTTTCCTCCTATTATTCCTTGTAGAGCTGGGTTTGTAGAAAGATATTGTGTAAATTTGGTTTTGTCATGGAATATCTTGGTTTCTCCATCTATGGTGAATGAGAGTTTTGCTGGGTATAGTAGTCTTGGCTGACATTTGTGTTCTCTTAGAGTCTGCATGAGATCTGCCCAGGATCTTCTAGCTTTCATAGTCTCAGGTGAAAAGTCTGCTGTGATTCTGATAGGTCTTCCTTTATATGTTACTTGGCCTTTCTCTCTTACTGCCTTTAATATTCTTTCTTTGTTTAGTATATTTGGGGTTTTGATTATTATGTGACGAGAGGTATTTCTGCTCAGGTCCAGTCTGTTTGGAGTTCTGTAGGCTTCTTGTATATTCATGGGCATCTCTCTCTTTAAGTTGGGAAAGTTTTCTTCCATAATTTTGTTGAAGATATTTGCTGGCCCTTTAAGTTGTAAATCTTCACTCTCATCTATACCTATAATCCTTAGTCTTCTCATTGTGTCCTGGATTTCCTGGATGTTCTGGGATACAAGCTTTTTGCATTTTGCATTTTCTTTGACTGTTGAGTCATTAGTTTCTATGGTATCTTCGGCGTCTGAGATTCTTTCTTCCATCTCTTGTATTCTGTTGTTGATATTTGCATCTATGGCCCCTGATTTCTTCTCAGGGTTTTCTATCTCCAAAGTTGTCTCCCTTTGTGATTTCTTAGTTACTTCTGATTTTAGATCCTGGATGGTTTTGCTTAGCTCCTTCAGTTGCTTGTTTGTGTTTTCCTGTATTTCTTTAAGAGACTTTTGTGTTTCCTCTTTCATGACTTCTGATGTTTGACTCACTTTCTCCTGCATTTCTTTAAGTTTTGTGTGTGTGTGTGTGTGTGTGTGTGTGTGTGTGTGTGTGTGTTTCTTCTTTATTGGCTTCTATCTCTTGAGCCTTATTCTCCTGAATTTCTTTAAGTGATTTTTGTGTTTCCATTAATCAGGTTTCTAGCTTATTCATGTTCCCCTGTATTTCTTTAAGAGATTCATTTATGTCCTTTTTGTGTTCTTCTAACAGCATCATGAACAGTGATTTTAAATCCAAATCTTGTTTTTCTGGTGTTTTTGCATAATCAGGGCTTGCTGATGTTGGAGAGCTTGGTTCAGATGCTGCTATATTGCCTAGGTTTCTGTTAGTAGCGTTCCTGCGTTTGCCCTTTGCCATCTTTTTATTTCTGGCGTTAGTTGGTCTTGTCTCTGGCTGGTATTTGTGCCTGCTGTGAGGCTATATGGCTATTTCTGCAACACTGGATGGCTGGGTTTCCCCTGTTACAGATTGCTAATGAGTTGCCCTCCTCTTGGGTGTCCTTGCAGCCCTAGTGTGCCTTGCCCCAAGTTGTCTGTGTGAACCAGGGGGTTCCCGTTTGCTCCTTCAGTGAGTGCTGATAGTCTATGCTGCTGTGGGTCCTTTTCTGAGTCCTGGTCACTCTGCTGGGCAGCCTATCTCCCAACCAGGTTGGTGCACACAAGGCTAGCCTAGCTGCTGAGGCCCTGAGTCTAGGCAAAAGCCTGGCAGGCTAAGGCCCAAGTAAAGTTCCCCTTGGGCTATGAGTGTTAATTGATTCTGTCAGGTGGCCAGGATGGAGGCGTGTGTGCGCTCCCTGAAAGTGCCAGGAGAGTCTGCTGAGCTAACAACCTCCTGGCTGGGTTGGCACACAGATGGCCCATGGAGCAGCCCAGGGCCTGGGGTCAGTCCAAGTCCTGTCTGTCTTAGACCCCCTGATATGTTAGCCTTGAGCTATGACTCTTAGCTGACTTTGCCTGCTAGGACTCTCTGTCGTCCTGTAGTCAAAATGGCGGAGTGTGCACCGGCCAGGCAATCAAATCTCCTGGCCTAGTTCGCACACCGGTGGCCCCCCGAACAGCCCAGGGCCAGGTTGCAGGCCAACGCCCGTCAGGCTTAGACCCCCGAGATGTTGGCCTTGGGTTATATTTGTGTACCTCAGTCTGATCTCTCTGGTGCCCGAGATCCAAGATGGCGGAGAGAGTCTTGTAACTGACTGGCAGGAGGCAGAGTTCTGTTGTGGCTTCTTGGTTCTACTGCTGATGGCCCTTCTGCTGGACCAGCTGCCGCCTCTGCTGCTACTGCTTCCGCTGCCGCTGCTGCTGCTGCTGCCACCGCTGCTGCTCTCCAATTTCCTTATGAAAGCACTTGGTGCTATGAATTTGCTATTTATTTATTTATTTATTTATTTATTTATTTATTTATTTATTAGATATTTGATTTATTTACATTTCAAATGGTATCCCCTTCCCTCATTACCCCTCTGAAAATCCCCTATCCCCTCCCCCTCCCCATGCTAACACCCCCCCCCCCGAATTTCCTGACTTGTATTCCCCTATTCTGGGGAATTGAGCCTTTACAGGACCAATGGCTTCTCCTCTCGTTGATGTCTGAAATGGCCATCTTCTGCTACATATGTAGCTAGATCCATGGGTCCCTCTTTGGTTCGTGGTTTAGTCCCTGGGAGCTCTGGGGGTACTGGTTGGTACATATTATTGTGCCTCCTGCAGGGCAGCAAACCTCTCTTGTATCCTGTTATTGATGCTTGCATCCATGACTCCCAACTTCTTTCCTAGATTTTCTATGTTCAGAGTTGTTTCCCTTTGTGATTTCTTTTTTTTTAATGAATATAATCTTCATTACATTTCAAATGATAAAACCTTTCCCAGTTTCCCCCTCCCCGAAAACCCCCATGCCATCCTCCCACCCCCTGCCTCCAAGTATATGCCCCTCCACCCGACCCACTCCCACCTCCCTCACCCCTCGATTTCCCTTTGTTGGAGCATCTATTGAGCCTTCACCTGACCAAGGACCACAGCTCCCACTGATGTCTGACAAGGCATTCCTCTGCCACACTTTTTTCTGGAACTATACATACCCCTTGGTTGATGGTTTAGTCCCTGGGAGTCCTGAGGCATCTGGGTTGCCTACATCATTGTTATTCCCATGGGGCTGTAGACCACTTCAGCTCCTCCAGACCACCCTTCAACTCCTCCATTGGGGACCCCATGCCCAGACCAATTTTTGGCTGCTAACATCTGCCTCTGTATGTGTAAGGCTCTGGCAGGGCCCCTCTGGAGACAACCATGGAATGTTCCTTTTGGTATGTACTTCTTGTTGTCCATAATAGTGTCAGGGATTTGGTGACTGTTTATAGGATGACTCCCCAGGTAGGGCAGTCTCTGGGTAGCCTTTCCTTCAGTCTCTGCTCCACACAATGTCACCTTTATTGCTCCTGTGAATATTTTATTGCCTTCTCAGAGGAACCAAAGCACCCCCACTTCAGTCCTCCTTCTTCTTGAGCTTCCTGTGTTCTGTGAATTGTAACTTGTTTATTTTGAGTTTTTGCGCTAACCTCCACTTAGCAGTGAGTGCATACCATGTGTGTTCTTTTGTGGTTGGGTTACCTTGCTCAGGATGACACTTTCTAGTTCCATCCACTTGCCTAAGAATTTCATGAATTTATTGTTTTTAATAGCTGAATAATACTCCATTGTGTATATATACCACAGTTTCTGTATCCATTCCTCTGTTGAAGGACATCTGGGTTCTTTCCAGCTTCTGGCTATTATAAATAAGGCAGCTATGAACATAGTGAAGCATGTGTCCTTATTACATCTTCTGGGTATATGCCCAGGAGTGTTATAGCTGGGTCCTCCTGTAGCACTATGTCTAATTTTCTGAGGAATTGCCAAACTGATTTCCAGAGTGGTTTTACCAGCTTGCGATCCCACCAACAATAGAGAAGTGTTCCTCTTTCCCCACATCCTCTCCAGCATCTGCTGTTCCCTAAGTTTTTCATCTTAGCCATTCTGACTGGTGTGAGGTGGAATCTCAGTGTTGTTTTGATTTACATTTACCTGATAACTAAGGATGCTGAACATTTCTTTAGGTACTTTAGAGCCATTTGAGTTTCCTCAGCTGAGAATTCCCTGTTCAGCTCTGTACCCCATTTTTAAAATAGGGTTATTTTGACTCTCTGTGGACTAACTTTTTGAGTTCTTTGTTCTTAGCCCTCTAAGAGATGTAGGGTTAGTAAAGTTCTTTTCCCAATTTGTTGGTTGCGTTTTGTCCTAGTGACAGTGTCCTTTGCCTTACAGAAACTTTGTAATTTTATGAGGCCCCATTTGTCAATTCTTGATCTTAGCGCATAAGCTATTGGTGATCTGTTCAGGAACTTTTCCCCTGTGCCCATGTACTCAAGGGTCTTCCCCAGTTTATTTTCCATTAGTTTCAGTGTGTCTGGTTTTATGTGTAGGTCCTTGATCCACTTGGACTTGAGCTTTGTACAAGGAGATAAGAATGGGTTGATTTACATTTTTCTGCATGCAGACCTCCAGTTGATCCAGCACCATTTGTTAAAACTGCTGTCTTTTTTTTCCACTGGTTGTTTTTAGCTCTTTTGTCAAATATAAAGTGACCTTAAGTGTGTGGGCTCTTTTCTGGGTCTTCAATTCTATTCCATTGATCTTCCTGCCTTTCTCCATACCTATACCACACAGTTCTTATCACTATAGCTCTGTAGTAGAGCTTGAGGTCAGGGATGGTGATTCCCGCAAAAGATCTTTTGTTGTGGAGAATAATTTTGCTATCCTGGGTTTTCTGTTATTCCAGATGAATTTGAGAATTGCTCTTTCTGTATCTATAAAGAATTGATTTTTTTTTTTTTTTTTTTGGTCTTCCAAGACAGGGTTTCTCTGTGTGTAGCCCTGGCTGTCCTGGAACTCACTCTGTAGACCAAGCTGGCCTCGAACTCAGAGATCTGCCTGCCTCTGCCTCCCAAGTGCTGGCATTAAAGGCATATGCCACCACAACCCAGACTCAAAAGGTATGCACTCACTAATAAGTGAATATTAACCTAGAAAACTGGAATACCCAAAACATAATCCACACATCAAATGAGGTACAAGAAGAAAGGAGGAGCGGCCCCTTGTTCTGGAAAGACTCAGTGAAGCAGTATTCGGCAAAACCAGAACGGGGAAGTGGGAAGGGGTGGGTGGGAGGACAGGGGAAGAGAAGGGGGCTTACGGGACTTTCAGGGAGTGGGGGGCTAGAAAAGGGGAAATCATTTGAAATGTAAATTAAAAATTATATCGAATAAAAAAAAAAGTCTTGGGGAAAAAAAAGAATTGATTTGGGATTGTGATAAGGATTGCACTGAATCTATAGATTGCTTTCAGCAAGATGGCCATTTTTACTATATTGATTCTACCAATCCCTGAGCATGAGAGATTTTTCCATCTTCTGAGATTTTCTTTGATTTTTTTTCTTCAGAGGCTTGACGTTCTTGTACAGATCTTTCACTTGCTTCGTTAGAGTCACACCAGGGTAAGAAATATTATTTGGAACTATTTTGAAGGGTGTCATTTCCCTAATTTCTTTCTCAGCTTATTTATCCTTTGAGTAGAAGAAGGCTACTAATTTGTTTGAGTTAATTTTATATCCAGTCACTTTGCTGAAGTGGCTTATCAGTTTTAAGAGTTCTCTGGTGGAAATTTTGTGGGCTCACTTAAGCATACAACTATATCATCTACAAATGGTTATATTTTGACTTCTTCTTTTCCAATATCCCTTTTTACCTCCTTTTGTTGTCTGATTGCTCTGCTTAGGACTTCAAGTATTATATTGAATAGATAGGGAGAGAGTGGCCAGCCTTGTCTGGTCCCCGATTTTAGTGGGATTCCTTCAAGTTTCTCTTTAATTAATTTGATGTTGGCTAACAGTTTGCAGTATATTGCTTTCACTATGTTTAGGTATGAGCCTTGGATTCTGATCTCTCCAAGACTTTTATCATGAAGGGATGCTGGATTTTGTCAAAAGCCTTTTCAGCTTCTAATGAAATGACTGTGTGGTTTTTTTCCTTGAGTTTGTTTATGTAGTGGATTACATTCATGGATTTCCATATATTGAACCATCCCTCCATGCCTGGGATGAAGCCTACCTGATCGTGGTGAATTATAGTTTTGATGCATTCTTGGATTCAGTTAGCCAGAATTTTGTTGAGTATTTTTGCATGGATGCTCATAAGGGAGATTGTTCTGAAGTTTCCCTTCCTTTTTTGGTCTTTGTTTGGTTTAGGTAGAAGCGTTATTGTGGCTTCATAGAATGAGTTGGGTAGTGTTCCCTGAGTTTCTATTTCATGGAATAGTTTGAAGAGTATCAGTATTAGCTCTTCTTTGAAGATCTGATAGAATTCCCTGCTAAACCCATCTGGTTCTGGGCTCTTTTTTGATGGGAGACTATTAACGATTGCTTCTATTTCCTCAGAACTTATGGGACTGTTTAGATGATTTGTCTGATCCTCTTTTAGCGTTGGCACCTGGTATGTATCTAGAAAGTTGTCCATTTTGTCCAGATTTTCAAACTTTGTTGAGTATAAGTTCTTGTAGTGGGATCTGATTATATTTTTGAATTTCTACAGTTTCTGTTATGTCTGCCTTTTCATTAATGATTTTATTAATTTGGGTACTGCCTCTGTGCCTTCTGGTTAGTCTGGATAAGGGTTTATCTATCTTGTTGATTTTGTCAAGAACTAGCTCCTGATTTTGTTGATTTTTGGCATAGTTCTTTTTGTTTCTTTTTGGTTGATTTTGGCCCTGAGGTTGATAATTTTCTGCCATCTATTCCTCTTGGGTATATTTGCTTCTTTTTGTTCTAGAGCTTTCAAGTGCTCTGTCAAGCTCTCAATGTAAGCTCTCTCTATTTTCTTTTTGGAGGCACTCAGAGCTATGAGCTTTCTCTTAGCACTGCTTTCATTGTGTCCCATAAGTTTTGGTATGATGGGTCTTCATTTTCATTAAATTATAAAAAGTCTTTAATTTCTTTCTTTATTTCTTCCTTGACCAAGCTATCATTGACAAGAATATTGTTCAAAGACCATATGTATGTGTGTTTTCCATTATTTTTGTTTGAGCTTAAGACTAGCTTTTTGCCGTGATGATATGATAAGGTGCATGGAATAATTTCAATATTTCCGTATCTGTTGAGGCCTGTTTTGTGACCAATTATATGGTCAATTTTGGAGAAGGTACCATGAGGTACTGAGAAGAAGGTATATTCTTTTGCTTTAGGGTGGAATATTCTATAAATATCTGTTAGATCCTTTTGCTCCATAACTTCAGTTTCACTGTATCTCTGTTTAGTTTCTGTTTCCATGATTTGTCCATTGTTGAGAGTGGAGTGTTGAAGAGTGGGGTATGGGGAGATTTAGTAAAGTTATATGAATGTGGGTGCCCTTGTTTTGGGAGAATAGATGTTCAGAATTGAAAGTTCATCTTGGTAGACTTTTCCTTTGGCCAGTATGAAGTGTCCCTCCTTATCTTTTTTGACAACTTTTGATTGAAAGTCAATTTTATCCAATATAAGAATGGCTACTCCAGCTTGTTTCTTGGGACCATTTGCTTGGAATTTTTTTTTCAACCTTTGACTCTGAAGTAATGATTGCCTTTGTCACTTAGGTGAGTTTCTTGTATGTAGCAAAATATTGGGTCCTGTTTACATACCCAGTCTGTTAGTCTATGTCTTTTTATAGGGGAATTGGTGTAATTCTGATAGGTCTGCCTTTATATGTTACTTGACCTTTTTCCCTTACTGCTTTTAATATTCTTTCTTTGTTTAGTTTATTTGGTATTTTGATTATTATGTGAGTGGAATTTCTGCTCTGGTCCAGTCTGTTTGGAGTTCTGTAGGCTTCTTGTATGTTCATGGGAATATCTTTCTTTAGGTTAGGGAAGTTTTCTTCTTAATTTTGTTGAAGATATTTACTGGCCCTTTAAGATGTATTTCCTGGATGCTTTGGGTTACAAGCTTTTTGCATTTTGCATTTTCTTTGACTGTTGAGTCAATATTTTCTATGGAATCTTCAGCATCTGAGATTATTTCTTCTATCTCTTGTTCTGTTGTTGATGCTTGCATCTATGACTCCTGAATTCTTTCCAAGGTTTTCTATCTCCAGAGATGCCTCACTTTGCAATATCTTTATTGTTTCTACTTTCATTTTTAGATCCTGGATAGTTTTATTCAGTTCCTTCACTTGTTTGTGTTTTCCTTAAAGTCTTTAAGGGTTTTTTTGTGTTTCCTCTTTAAGGGCTTCTACCTGTTGACCCATATTCTCTTGTGTTTCTTTTAGGGTTTCTTTTGGTGTGTGTGTGTGTGTGTGTGTGTGTGTGTGTGTGTGTGATTCCTCTTTAAGGGCTTCTGCATGTTGACCCATGTTCTTCCATAATTCCGTATGGGAATTTTGTGTTGCCTCTTGGGGTTCTACCTGTTGACACATGTCCTCCCATATTTCTTTAAGGGATTTTTTTGTGTTTCCTCTTTAAGGGCTTCTACCCATTGACCCATGTTCTCCTATATTTCTTTAAGAGAGTTATTTAGTTATTTTTGTCCTTCTTGGAGTCCTCTAACAGCATCATGAGATGTGATTTTAAATCCAGCTCTTGATTTTTGGATGTGATGGAGTATTCTGGATTTACTGTTGTGGGAGAATTGGGTTCTGATGATGCTATGTTGCCTTGGCTTCTATTGGTAATGATCTTGCATTTGCCTTTGGCCATCTAGTCATCTCAGGTGTTAGCTGGTCTTGCTGTCTCTGACTGTGACTTCTCAGTCCTGCATGCCTATGTATTTATCTGTACTCCTGGGATTTCCTTTCTCTCAAATGCCCTGCATACAGCTGGTTCTCCAGGAAGTATCAGGAGATGGGGTCTTCCCTGTGGCAGACTTAGCAAGGATTGAATGCCGTGCAGGCTGCTGGTTCTCAAATGCCCAGCTGATGTTGGATCTCAAATGCCCTACTGCTACTGGCTCTCTAGAAAGTATCAGGAAATGGGGTCTTCCCCATGGCAGAACTGGCACAGGTCTACCACATCGGAAAGAACGGGACAGGTGGTGGCAGAGGAGGGAGGCTTAGAAGGGACAGAAGTGGAGTGATTATATGGAGGGACAGTGGGTTTTGGTGGTTGCTGGGTATTGAGTCCCAGCCTGCGACTCTGGGCCTCTAGAGGTGGGGATGGCTCTTACCAAATGCCCTGCAGCTGTTGGATCTCTAGAAAATATCAGGAAATGGGGTCTTTCCTGTGACAGAACTGGCACAGGTCTACCACGTTGGAAAGAACGGGGCAGGTGGTGGCCCCTTTGTGATTTCTGTATTGTTTCTACTTCCATTTTTAGATCCTGGATGGTTTTGTTCAATTCCTTCACTTGTTTGGTTATGCTTTCCTGTAGTTCTTAAGGGCTTCTCCCTTATATATTTCTTTATATATTTCTCCCTTTATATATTTCTTTAAGGGAGTTAAGTCCTTCTAGAAGCCCTCTATCAGCATCATGAGCTGTGATTTTAAATCTAAATCGTGATTTTACAGTGTGTTTTGTCCAGGACTTGCTGCTGTGAGAGAATTGGGTTCGGATGTTGCCATGTTGCCTTGATTTCTGTTGGTGATGTTCCTATGTTTGCTTTTTGCCATCTGGTTATCTCTGGTGTTAGTTGGTCCTGCTGTCTCTGGCTGACACTTGTCTCTCCTATGGATCTGCAAGCCTTTCTGAGCACCCCTGGGTGACCAACTCTTCCCTGGCACAGAATGCTGTGGCTCAGCCCAGCTTCTGGGTACAGATGGAGCCCAGAAGGGCCCTGTCCCATCTGCTCTGCCACTCTTGTATTCCCTGTGCTCCTGGCTGTACCTGCCTGCTCAGTCACTGAAGAGAAAATGGCAGTCTCAGCTCCAAACCTGGGAGTCAAATCACTCCCTGCAGACCAGTTCTCTCCTGATAGGATCAGTGCAAAGAGTGCTGTGGCTCAGCCCATCTCCTGGGTGCAGGTGGAGCCTGGACGGCCCTGTTCCAGGTGCTCTGCCACTCCTGTGTTCCCTGCACTCCTGGTTGTACCTGTCTGCTCAATCACTGGAGAGAAAATGATCATGAATTTTCTTTTTAACACTGCTTTCATTGTGTCTGTAAGTTTGAGTATGACACATCTTCATTTTCACTATAAACTCTTTGATCTCTTTCTTTTCTTACCAAGTTGTCTATAAACAGAGTTGTTCAGTTTCCATAAGTATGTGGGCTTTCTGTTATTTTTGTTGTTACTGAACTCTAGCTTTAGTCTGTGGTGATCTGATAGAATGCATGGGATTATTCCGAACGTCTTTTATCTATTGAAGCTTGTTTTATGTCCAATTATATGGTCAGCTTTGGAGAAGGTTTCATGAGGTGCTGAGAAGAAGGTGTATTCTCTTGTTTGGGGGTGAAATGTTCTCTAGATATTTGTTAAATACATTTGGTTCATAACTTCTGCTAATTTCACTGTGTCTTTGTTGAGTTTCTGTTTAAATGACCTGTCCATTGGTAAGAATGGAGTGTTGAAGTCTTCCCCTATTATTGTGGGAAGTTCAATGTGTATTTTGAGATTTAGTAACATTTAAGAATGTTTGCCCTTCACGTCACTTCCGGAGGACCCTGCTATACCACTCCTGGGCATATACTCAGAGGATTCCCCAGTATCTAATAAGGATACGTGCTCCACTATGTTCATAGCAGCCCTATTTATAATAGCCAGAAGCTGGAAAGAACCCAGATGTCCCTCAATGGAAGAATAGATGCAAAAAATGTGGTATATATACACAATGGAGTACTATTCAGCCATTAGCAACAATGAATTCATGAAATTTTTAGACAAATGGATGGAGTTGGAGAACATCATACTAAGTGAGGTAACCCAGTCTCAAAAGATCAATCATGATATGCACTCACTAATAAGTAGATATTAGCCTAGAAAATTGGAATATCCAAAACATAATCCACACATCAAATGAGGTACAAGAAGAATGGAGGAGTGGACGCTGGTTGTGGAAAGACTCGGTGTAGCAGTATAGGGCAAAACCAGAACAGGAAAGTGGGAAGGGATGGATGGGAGAACAGGGGGAGGGAAGGCGGCTTATGTGACTTTCAGGGAGTGGGGGGGGGGGCTGTAAAGGGAAAATCATTTGAAATGTAAATAAAAAATATATCGAGTTAAAAAAAAGAATGTTTGCCCTTGCATTTGGGGCATAGAAGTACAAAATTAAAACTTCTTGGTGGAATTTTTCCTTTTGTGAATATCTTGTTTTACAAAGTTTGGTTGAGGCTATTTTATTGGATATTAGAATGACAACTCCAGCTTTTTTCTTGAGACCATTTGCTTGGAAATTTTTTTCCATCCTTTTAGTCTGAAGTAGTGTCTGTCTTTGTCACTGAGGTGTGGATCTTGTTTACATATCCATTCTATTAGGCTGTGTCTTTTTATTGGGGAATTGAGTGAATTGATAATGAGAGATAGTAAAGACAGATGATTGTTAGTTACTGTTATTTTTGTTGCTAGAGGTGGTATTATGTGTGTATGATTCTCTTTTGGGTTTGTTTTGAAATATTTAGTATCTTGGGGTTTTGTGTGTAGTTATCCTTCTTGTATTGGAGATTTCATTCCAGTAAACTCTGTAGGGCTAGATTAGTAGAAAGATAATTTTTAAATTTGGTTTTGTCATGGAATATCTTGGTTTCTCCATCTATGGCAATTGAGAATTTTGTTGGGTACTATATCCTGGGCTCACATGTTGTTCTGGGAAATAAAAAAAAAAAGATCCCACCATCTCTACTATTCCACAAGGCCTCATCACCATCTCCCAGTGGGGTCTTGGCTCAGCATGTTCTCACCACGAAGCTATTCTTTCTCACCTAGCTCCCACAGCATCTCAGCTGTGTGTTCTCTCCACCATAAACCCTTTTAATTGGCAGAACCACGTTCCAGTAACCAAGTAAATAAAAACTCTTAATGATTAATTAACCAATCAGATTTATGTATAAATAATATCACAATTAACAACATGCCAATACAATAATTTAAAAGCCAATTGCTAATGATAAAAGTTTTATTCCAATATTTCTAACCTTATAAAATCTTAGCTATCCACGTCACAAGCCATCTTGGTTTCCTTCCTTTCTCATCCTGCAACCTCTGTGACACCCCCCCCCAACTTCTAGCTCTCCCTCCCCTTTCCTGTCCAATTGCAGGCCTTCCACTGCCCTAATGGATTGGACATGGAAAATCTAGCAACATTTCACCCTTTATTTTATTTTATTTTTTATTGATATATTTTTTATTTACATTTCAAATGATTTCCTCTTTTCTGGGTCCCCACTCCCCGCAAGTCCCATAAGCCCTCTTCTGTCCCCCTGTTCTTCCATCCATCCTTTCACATTTCCCTTTTCTGGAATTCCCCTATACTCTTGCACTGAGTCTTTCCAGAACCAGGGGCCACTCCTCCATTCTTTTTGGACATCATTTAATTTGTGGATTATGTCCTGGGTATTCAGTGTTTCTAGGCTAATATCCACTTATCAGTGAGCTCAGACCATGATTGATCTTTTGAGTCTGGGTTACCTCACTTAGTGTGATGTTCTCCAGCTCCATCCATTTGTCTAAGAATTTCATGAATTCATTGTTTCTAATGGCTGAATAGTATTCCATTGTGTAAATATACCACATTTTTTGTATCCATTCCTCCGTTGAAGGACACCTAGGTTCTTTCCAGCTTCTGGCTACTACAAATAGGGCTGCTATGAACATAGTGGAGCATGTGTCCTTATTGCATGCTGAAGAATCCTCTGGATATATGCCCAGGAGTGGTATAACAGGGTCCTCAGGAAGTGACATGCCCAGTTTTCTGAGGAACTGCCAGACTGATTTCCAAAGTGGTTGCACCATCTTGCAATCACACCAGTAGTGGAGGAGTGTTCCTCTTTCTCCACATCCTCGCCAACACCTGCTGTCTCCTGAGTTTTTGACCTTAGCCATTCTGACTGGTGTGAGGTGAAATCTCAGGGTTGTTTTGATTTTGCATTTCCCTAATGATTAATGATGTTGAACATTTCTTAAGGTGTTTCTCAGCTCTCCGGAGTTCTTCATGTGAAAATTCTTTGTTTAGCTCTGTACCCCACTTTTTAATGGGGTTATTTGTTTCTCTGGGTTCTACTTTCTTGAGTTCATTGTATATATTAGATATTAGCCCTCTGTCGGATTTAGGGTTGGTTAAGATCCTTTCCCAGTCTGTTGGTTGACGTTTTGTCCTTTTGACGGTGTCCTTTGCCCTACAGAAACTTTGTAGTTTCATGAGGTCCCATTTGTCAATTCTTGATCTTAGAGCATAAGCTATTGGTGTTCTATTCAGGAACATTTCCCCTGTGCCCATGTCCTCCAGGGTCTTCCCCAGTTTCTTTTTGATTAGTTTCAGTGTGTCAGGTTTTATGTGGAGGTCCTTGATCCATTTGGAGTTGAGCTTGGTACAAGGATATAAGAATGGATCGATTCACATTCTTCTGCATGCTGACCTCCAATTGAACCAGCACCACTTGTTGAAAAGACTATCTTTTTTCCACTGTATGCTTTCAGCTCCTTTGTCGAAGACCAAGTGACCATAGGTGTGTAGGTTCATTTCTGGGTCTTCAATCCTATTCCATTGATCCATTTGCCTGATATTGTACCAATACCATGCAGTTTTTATCACTATTGCTCTGTAGTAGAGTTTAAAGTCTGGGATACTGAATCCCCCTGAAGTTCTTTTACTGTTGATAATAGTTTTAGCTATCCTGGGTTTTTTGTTATTCCAGATGAATTTGAGAATTGCTCTTTCTAGCTCTATGAAGAACTGAGTTGGGAATTTTATGGGGATAGCATTGAATCTGTAGATTGCCTTTGGCAAGATGGCCATTTTAACTATATTAATCTTGCCAATCCACGAGCATGGAAGATTTTTCCATTTTCCGAGATCTTCTTTGATTTCCTTTTTCAGAGATCTGAAGTTCTTGTCATATAGGTCTTTCACTTGTTTGGTTAGAGTCACCCCAAGATACTTTATGATGTTTGTAGCTATTGTGAAGGGAGTCATTTCCCTAATTTCTTTCTCAGTCTGCTTATCCTTTGAATATATAAAGGCTACTGATTTGCTTGCGTTGATTTTGTAGCCAGTCACTTTGCTGAAGCTGTTTATCAGTTGTAGGAGTTCTCTAGTAGAGTTTTTAGGGTCACTTAAGTATACTATCATATCATCTGCAAATAGTGATAGTTTGACGTCTTCCTTTCCAATTTGTATCCCTTTGACTTTCTTATGTTGTCTAATTGTTCTAGCTAGGACTTCAAGAACTATATTGAAAAGATATGGAGAGAGGGGGCAGCCTTGTCTAGTCCCTGATTTTAGTGGGATTGCTTCACGTTTCTCTCCATTTAGTTTGATTTTGGCTACCAGTTTGCTGTATATTGCTTTCACTATGTTTAGATATGGGCCTTGAATTCCTGTCCTTTCCAAGACTTTTAGCATGAAAGGATGCTGAATTTTGTCAAATGCTTTTTCAGCATCTAATGAAATGATCATGTGGTTTTTTTTCTTTGAGTTTGTTTATGTAGTGGATAGCATTTATGGATTTCCTTATATTGAACCATCCCTGCATCCCTGGGATGAAGCCTACTTGATCATGGTGGATGATCGTTTTGATGTGTTCTTGGATTCAGTGGGCAAGAATTTTATTGAGTATTTTTACATCGATATTCATAAGAGAAATTGGCCTGAATTTCTCTTTCTTAGTTGGATCTTTGTGTGGTTTTGGTACCAGCATAATAGTGGCTTCAAAGAAGGAGTGGGTAGTGTTCCTTCTGTTTCTATTTGGTGGAAAAGTTTGAAGAGTATTGGTGTTAAGTCTTCTTTGAAGGTCTGATAGGATTCTGCACTGAAACCATCTGGCCCTGTGCTTTTTTTGTTGGAAGCCTATCTATGACCCCTTCTATTTCTTTAGGGGTTATGGGTCTGTTTAGATGGTCTATTTGATCCTGGTTTAATTTTGGGAATTGGTATCTGTCTAAGAAAATGTCCATTTCCTCCAGATTCTCCAGTTGTGTTGAGTACAGGTTTTTGTAGTAGGATCTGATGTTTTTTGAATTTCCTCGGTTTCTGTTGTAATATATCCGTTTTCATTTCTAATTTTGTTAATTTGGATACTTTCTCTGTGCCCTTTGGTTAGTCTGGCTAAGGGTTTATCTATCTTGTTGATTTATTCAGAGAACCAGCTTTTGGTCTTGTTGATTCTTTGTATGGTTCTCTTGGTTTCTACTTGATTGATTTCAGCCCTGAGTTTGATGATTTCCTGTCTTCTTCTCCTACTCGGTGAATTAGCTTCTTCTTGTTCCAGGGCTTTCAGTTGTTCCACTAATCTTCTAGCGTATACTCTCTCGAATTTCTTTTTGGAGGCACTCAAAGCTATGAGTTTTCCTTTTAGCACTGCTTCCATTGTGTCCCATAGATTTGTGTATGTTGTGCCTTCATTTTCATTAAATTCTAAGAAATCTTTGATTTCTTTCTTTATTTCTTCCTTGACCAAGGTATCATTGTGTAGACTATTGTTCAGTTTCCATGTGTATGTGGGCTTTCTGTTGTTTTTTACTGTTACTAAAGACCACTTTTACTCCATAGTGATCTGATAGGAGGCATGGGATTATTTCAATCTTCTTATATTTGTTGAGGTCTGTCTTGTGACCAACTATATGATCTATTTTGGAGAGAAAAAGGTATATTCTTTTTCTTTGGGATGAAAAGTTCTATATACATCTGTTAACTCCAATTGGTTCAAAGCTTCAATTACTTTCATTGTCTCCCTGTTTAGTTTCTGTTTTCCTGATCGGTCCATTGGTGAGAGTGGAGTGTTGAAGTCACCCACAATTTTTGTGTTAGGTGCAATGTGTACTTTGAGCTTTAGTAAAGTTTCTTTTATGAAAGAGGGCACCCTTGTATTTGGGGCATAGATGTTCAGGATTGAGAGTTCTTCTTGTTGGATTTTTCCTTTGACCAGCAAGTAGTGGTCTTCCATGTCTCTTTTCATGACATTAGGTTGAAAATCAATTTTATCTGAAATTAGAATGGCAACTCCGGCTTGTTTCCTGGGACCATTTGCTTGTAGAATTGTCTTCCAGCCTTTTACTCTAAGGTAGTTTTTGTCTTTGGCACTGAGGTGTGTTTCCTGTATGCAGCAAAATGTAGGGTCCTGTTTACATAACCAGTCTGTTAGTTTATTTCTTTTTATTGGGGAATTGAGCCCATTGATGTTAAGAGATATCAAGTAGTAGTGGTTATTGCTTCCTATCATTTTTTATTTTGATTTTATACGTGTATGGTTATCTTCTTTGGGTTTGATGAAAGAAGCTTAATATCCTGCTCTTTCCTGGGTATAGTTTCCCTCGTTGTAATGGTGCTTTCCCCCTATTATCCTTTGTAGGGCTGGGTTTGTAGAAAGATATTGTGTAAATTTGGTTTTGTCATGGAATATCTTGGTTTCTCCATCTATAGTAATTGAGAGTTTTGCTGAGTATAGTAGTCTTGGCTGGTATTTGTGTTCTCTTAGAATCTGCATGACCTCTGCCCAGGATCTTCTAGCTTTCATGGTCTCTGGTGAGAAGTCTGCTGTGATTCTGATAGGTCTTCCTTTATATGTTACTTGCCCTTTTTCTCTTACTGCCTTTAATATTCTTTCTTTGTTTAGTACATTTGGTGTTTTGACTATTATGTGACGAGAGGTATTTCTGTTCTGGTCCAGTCTGTTTGGAGCTCTGTAGGCTTCTTGTATATTCATGGGCATCTCTCTCTCTAAGTTGGGAAGTTTTCTTCCATAATTTTGTTGAAGATATTTGCTGGCCCTTTAAGTTGTAAATCTTCACTCTCATCAATGCCTATAATCCTTAGATTTGGCTTTCTCATTGTGTCCTGGATTTCCTGGATGTTTTGGGTTACAAACTTTTTGCATTTTGCATTTTCTTTAACTGTTGAGTCCATGGTTTCTATGGTATCTTCGGCATCTGAGATTTTTTTCTTCTATCTCTTGTATTCTGTTGTTGATGTTTGCGTCTATGGTCCCTGATTTCTTCTCAAGGTTTTCTATCTCCAAAGTTGTCTCCCTTTGTGATTTCTTAGTTGTTTCTACTTCTGTCTTTAGATCCAGGATGGTTTTGCTCAGTTCCTTCATTTGATTGTGTTTTCCTTTAATTCTTTAAGAGATTTTTGTGTTTCCTCTTTCATGACTTCTGCCTGTTGATTCAATTTCTCCTGCATTTCTTTAAGTTTGTGTGTGGGTGTGTCTGTGTGTGTGTGTTTCTTCTTTATTGGCTTCTATCTCTTGACCCTTATTCTCCTGAATTTCTTTAAGTGATTTTTGTGTTCCATTATAAGGGCTTCTAACTTATTCATGTTCCCCTGTATTTCTTTAAGAGATTTATTTATGTCCTTTTTGTGTTCCTCTAGCAACATCATGACCAGTAATTTTAAATCCAAATCTTGTTTTTCTAGTGTTTTGGGATATCCAAGACTTGCTGTTATTGGAGAACTGGGTTCAGACACTGCCATATTGCCTAGAGTTCTGTTAGTAACATTCTTACATTTGCCTTTTGCCGTCTTGTTATCTCTGGTGTTAGTTGGTCTTGTCACTGGTTGATGTTTGAACCTCCTGTGAACCTGTAAGGCTATTTCCACAACACTGGATGACTGGATTTCCACTGGGACAGATTGATGATGTGCTACACTCCTCTTGGGTGCCCTTGGAGCCCAAGTGTGCCTTGCCCCAAATTGTCTCTGTGAACCTGGTGTTGCCCGTTTGCTCCTTTCAGGAAGTGATGATGGTGGATGCTGCGGGGACCTTTTCCGAGTGCTGATCCCTCTGCAGGGCAACAGATCCCCCAACCAGGTTGGTGCACACACAGCTGGCCTAGCTTCCCAGGCCCTGAGTCCAGGTAGAATCCTGACAAGCTTAGGCCGGAGCAATGTTCACCTTGGGCTATGTCTGCTAACTGGTTCTGTCAGGTAGCCAAGATGGCAAGGTGTGCCCCTGCATGTGCTGGGCAGTCTACAGAGCACATGACCTCCTGGCCAGGTTGGCATGCAGATGGCCAACCAAGCTGCCCAGGGCCTGTATGCCGGCAAAAGCCTGCTAGGCTTGGACCTAAGTGATGTTAGCCTTGGGCCATGTCTGCTAGCTGGCTTTGTCTCTGGCATCTGGTAGCCAAGATAGCGGCGCACATGCCCCTGCAAGTGCTGCGCAGTCTGCAGGGGCAAACAATCTCCTGGCCGGGTTGGCACACAGATGGCCCACTGAGCTGCCCAGGGCTTGGAAACAGGCCAGAGCCTGACAGGTTTAGACCCAAGCGATGTTAGCCTTGGACTATGTACGTTTACCTGGCACTGTCAGATCGCTCTGGTGTCCAGGAGCCAAGATGGTGGAGCGCCTCTTGTAACTGGCTAGCAGGAGGCAGAGGTCTAATGTGGCTTTAGTGCGGTAAAAAGCACTGTAACTCTGCCTCTGCTAGCAGCCTGGCTGGTCGGGGATGGCCAGTGGTAGCGGTTGCAGGACCTGCCTGGTCCCTGTCTCCTTGGTTCTGCTGGTGGTGGCCCTCTCTGCTGGATGAGCTGCTGCTGCTGCCGCCATTGCCGCTACCACCCATTTTGTAAGTTATAAGGTATAAGATAGACCTAACACCTAGTACAACATTTTTGCCAATAAAATTGAACAATGCCTCTTCTCCTAACTTAAAATACTATAGTTCTATACTTGGGTATGTCTTGGATTTAGATTGAATGCCAACTAAAAACCATCCTCTCAAATCTGTTCCTTTCAAAGTAAAAACCCTGGGTTGGCTAGGAGACTATGTAGTTTTTCAACTCTGTCAGAAATCCAAGAAATACTAACAATAATTGAAAATATATAGAAAGCCTAATACTGGCTGGTTTTGTGTGCCAACTTGACACAGGCTGGAGTTATCACAGAGAAAGGAGCATCAGATGGGGAAGTTCCTCCATTAGATCCAGCTGTGGGGCATTTTCTCAATTAGGGCTCAAGGGGGGAGGGGAGGGCCCCTTGTGGGTGGTACCACCTTTGGGCTGGTGCTCTTGGGTTCTATAAGATAGTAGGCTGAGCAAGCCGGGGAAGCAAGCCAGTAAGAAATACCCCTCCATGGCTTCCATCAGCTTCTGCTTCCTGACCTGCTTGAGTTCCAGTCCTGACTTCCTTTGGTGACTAACAGCAATATGGAAGTGTAAGCTGAATAAACCCTTTCCTCCCCAACTTGTTTCTTGGTCATGTTTGTGCAGAAATAGAAACCATGACTAAGACACATAACTTCTAAAACTTAGCCAATTGATAGAGTGCTGAACACCTCGACAGTCTTTTACTTCAAAACGTTGGAGCAGCCTTTGGGCCAGGGTTGTCTGACAGACTTAGAGAAACAGGAATTAAGGAGTAGCCTACTCTGTCTCAGCATATTTGAGCTGTCCTAAGCCTGTATTTGTGTCTTTCTTTGGACAGTATTATGTCTATCAATGAAAAGAGGCAATTTTTGTCTAGTGGCTGTTTCACCACAGCTGGAGTAACTCATAGATGTTCAGTTTCTTTGAATCCAAGGAAGGAAAAGTTGTCAGGAGCAGACTAGTCTCAACAACAAGTGTATAAATCACATTAAAATGTCATATTCTGTGGATTTCTGTCCTTTTAGAAAACCAACTGTCTATGTAAAGTAATCTGGACTATTGTCTGTTAACTACTCTCAGCTATTTCTAATTGAAATATCTCAGAAACACCCTTTAATTAACTCACAACCATGAGTTTGCTATCTGTCCCTTAACTCATATTGCTTAATCATCTAAAAAACACTTTATACTAGCAGTTATAGAAGGACTGGGTCTAATCCCTGTACTTTTAAATTTTTATTATCAATAGAAGAAATTTATAGCAACAAAAACCTTGATTTTGCATCAAAATGAATTCTGTAGAAAATAAGAACTCATGACTTAAACTTAGTAATAATTATAAAGGTTTCCACCAAATGAGATTATGGTTATACAATCAATCCTATTTATTTCCTCCCTGTTCCAAATATGACCATTTTTATAGTCCCTAGAAAGACAAACCATCCCTCTCCAGTTCTAAAGCCCAGGGAACTGGATCGATGATTTTTCATAATTTCTTCAAGCTGAATATGGACATTGAGGTACTATAGTTAATTAAGTTTTAAGAGTTTTGCTTTACTTGGTTACTAGAGTGTGGGTCTGCCGATAGTAGAGAGGGAACACAACTGAGATGCTGTGGGAACCAGCTGGGAGAGAATAGCTAGGCAGCAGTGAGAACAGCACCAACAGGACAGGACCCCACCTGGGCATGGTGCTGAGGCCTGGCAGGGCAGGAGAGTTGGTGGTTCTCTTTTTAAATATTTCCAGTAACAGCATTTTTGTTCTCTAATGGTCTGGATGACATCACTGAAGGATCTTCTGGCTTTTTGAGTCTCTGTTGAGAAGTCTGATGTAATTCTGATAGGTCTGTCCTTTCCCCTTACACCTTTTGATATTCTTTCTTTGTTCTGTGCATTTAGTGTTTTGATTATTATGGGATGAGAGAATTTTCATTTCTGGTCCAATCTATTTGGCGTTCTGTAGGCTTCTTGTAAAATTACAGCAATCTCTTTCTTTAGGTAAGGAAAGTTTTCTTCTTTGATTTTGTTGAAGATGTTTTCTGGCCCTTTGAGCTGGGATTCTTCACCCTCTTCTATTCCTATTATTCTTAGGTTTGGTCTTTTCATTGTGCCTTGAATTTTCTGGATATTTTGGGTTAGGAGCTTCTTGCACTTTGTATTTTCTTTGACTGATATACCAGTGTCCTCTATGGTATCTTCTAAGCCTGAGATTCTATTCTCTCTTCTATTCTGTTGGTGATACTTGCATCTATAGCTCCTGATCTCTTTTCTATGTTTTCCATATCTAGTGTTGTGCCCCTTTGTGTTTTCTTTATTGTTTCTATTTTCCCTTTTAGTTCGTGGACCGCTTTGTACAATTCCTTTACCTGCTTGATTGTATTTTCCTATATTTTTTAAGGGGGTTGTTTGTGTCTTCCTTAAGGGCTTTTACATGTTAGTCTGTGTTTTCCTGTATTTTTAAGTGAGTTCTTTATATCCCCCTTAAAGGCCTCTATCATATTCATGAGATGGGATTTGAGGTCATTATCTTGCTTTTCAGGTGTGTTAGGATATCCAGGGCTTAGTCCGGTGGCAGAACTTAGTTCTGATGGTACAAAATTGCACTGGGTTCTGCTGTTTATGGTCTTTCACTTTCCTCTGGACATCTGGTTCTCTCTGGTGTTAACTGTTCTTGGTGTCTCTGTGTTCTGAGTTAGAGCTGGTCTCCTTGGAAGTAGGCAATGTTGTCTCTGGTTGGAACAGGCCTCCTATGTCCCTGGTTACTGCAGACCTCCTGTGACCTTGGATACTGCAAACCTCAGGGAGGCTCACAACCTGTAACATTTGGGCAGGTACCAGGCTCACTGATCTTGCCTGAGTAGGGAAGTGGGCTAGAAGGAATGTGGAGAACGGGGGATGCGGGTAAGGGGAAGTGGGTCCTGCATCAGCTGGGCTTCATAGTTGTCCCAGATGGTGTGGGTATTTGGACAAGTGTCTCACTTGTGATTTTGGTTTCTGCAGACCTCCTGGGAGGCAAGTAGGCTATGGAAGTTGGTCACAAGGAAGATGGTGCAGATGGTGATGGGGTAGTTCCCAAGTCAGCTGTACTGTGTGGGTGTACCAGCAGGCATAGATATTTGCGCAAGATTTTCACCTGTGTCTTTGGTTTCTGTCGATCTCCTAGGAATCACGCAGGATGTAGCCTTAGGGCAGGTATGAGGCTGCTGATCTGGCCCAGGTGGGGAAGTGGGCCAGAATGCTCTAGACTTTTTTTTTTACTTCAATTAATTGTTCATAGACAGACAAATATCTCAAATTAAAGATTGGCCCCACAGTTCATGAAACTCTTGAAGAACATGTTTATGTGGAAAAAATCATTACTATAACTTAATAACATTTTTGCTGCATTTTACTAAGACACAAATACAACTTTATATGTTTAAGTTATTAGCTGAATTACCTATGACTTCAGCTTCTGTTCCTAAAGTATAAACACTTAAGGCAGGTAAAAAGGATTACCACACTTAACTACATTGTTTCCTATAAGCAAAGTTTTTTATACCAAAAATAAACAGAGGCATACAGACTTAAACCTGTAAATCTCATGGGGTACTTTAAAGAAACACATATTTGCTCAAAGACAAGGAGAACGTACCTAACAGATTTCTGGTCCTGGAATTTCTCTCTGAAAGTCATTTATTTTTGTCAATATTTTTTTCAAGTTTAAGCACATTCATTTACATGTATTTAAATTCCTTTAGATAGTTGACTTTAAAGTTTTACTTCTTATGTAGAAAGTCAATATCATTAAACAAAAACAGCAAAAAAACACATTAACACAACTTTTCTGTTTAAATCTATATTTCTTACACAAATCTCGCACTAAATGTTAAATTATTATCTGATAATGTTTCTTTTGAGTGTTTCCTAAAATATTCTCAATAATTTATTATGTATATAACACATATAACAAACTTTTGGTATATTTGGTTTATTTTAAATGTGTTTTCTCTCAAAGGAGTCCTTAATTTTTTGATAATGTAGGCTTTTCTAGCATAAATTTATCTTTATGGTAATGAGGCTTGAATTATGGCATTGAACATACAGAGTTATAGCACTGAACTATATTCAAGATCCCTACTCAGTCACCTTTGCCAAATACTTACTAAATAGCTACTTTTTGTAGCATCAGGTCTGTGTGACACCATGCTTCCCACTAGGACAATAGTGGACTAAACCTCTGAACTGTAAGCCAGGTCCAATTGAATGTTTTTCTTCATAAGAGTTGCTGTGGTCATGGTGTTTCTTCACAGCAATGGAAATGTTAAGACAATGACATTACAAAACCTCAAGGCAAAACATGCAAACATACAATATTTTATCTTTCTAGTTTACTTAAGGGGGCAACTAAGAACAAAAACACACTGTACAATGTTTGATCTCTGGTGAACCATAACAAGAATTGTCCATTCTCCAGGCTTTATAATCCATTCTCCACAGATTCATGATTATCATCCTTAACAAATAGAAACTGTGCCCAGCCAATACTACAAGTCAAGTAATTTTATATCCCAGGCTATTACTAAGCACCCAGAAAGTCTCACATTATTTATATTTTCTGTAAAATAATCTTGAGTTCCCACCAGGAGACAACTTTATATAAAATGATGTAACTGCACTTTGGGATATAGATCCTATTAGTATATATCATATTAGTATATTATCCCTAATTTGAAAATCTCATCTGTTAGTTTAAAGCAATGCTTCACTTTCTGCTCATTTGTAACTTACAAAAAGACATGTTGAACAAGTTAGTTATGTCAATACATGTCTGTTAAGCCCAAGAGCTGCATTCCAAAAGGACTGAAAGAATTTTTTAAATGCTCTGCTTACACTGCTGCTCTGTTAGGATCACTGACCCAATTAAAAACATGCATGGACAAAGCTGTAACAGTCTGTGATTTAAATGACAGGCATATAGAAAAGGACCATGCTGGGTATTTCAATGTTTCAGGAGTGACCTCTTCCATTAGAATATGTGTAATAAACCAACAACTCAGAGTGATTTGTCTAAAAGACTTGGACTGAAAAATCTCAAGAATAAGAAAGATAATGAGCACATAGTTTCTCTAGAAGAAAGCTTATTCTTCTGTAGTTGTCTTGTAAGCTTGGGGTTAACAACTCTTATTCATTCCTATAAATGACCTTAGAACTTGAAGTTGGCAGCCTACAAACTACCAAAAGACAGAACTCCGGCTCTCCTTTTACCATCCACTAAAACATTAAAGGAAGACCCACTTAATGAGTTTATTGCTTGGTTCCAGTCACACCTAGTGCTTTCTTCTGCTCTCCTTCCTGTCTCCTGCCTCTAGTCTATTACCTGCTCTTTGAATATACTGGCTTCTTGGATACTTTGTACTGTGTATTAAATATAATTCAAACTTATTCTGGTACTCATACTTGGGTCTGCCCCCTCCACAGAGACTTTAGGCTCCATGAATTCTCTGCTTAGCCAGTGTATTCACCTGACTTAACTTTGTTGGTCCAGAGTAGAATAGTCAAGGGTCAAAGGTATACACTGAAGGTACTCTATGCCAGTTAGGGATGTTTAATTCACCAATGGCTCCAAATCAAATTTTTCATTTAGTTGATTCTACATATCTACAATAGATGCTCTGGACTGCTCCAATGTAACTTCTGCCACAGGCTCTCCCCTTTGGATATCACAGCCTGATAGGAAAGAGGAAGGAAGTGTGACACATTCTAAATTAACTCTTTTTCTTCAACATAATATTTTTATTTACTATTTGGAAATTTCACATCATAAATTCCTATCACATCCACATCCCAGTCCTCCCAGGTGTGCCTCACCCTTGTGACCCACTTTAAAAAGAAACAAATCCAATTTTTGTTGCTCATACACTCACTGGAGCAAGATCAAACTTCCAGTGGCCAGCTCCTTAAAGAAAAATGAGTCCTTCCCTACCCCAGCATTCCTGCCAGAAGCCATCAGTTATGAAGCATCATTATCACAATTGTTAGAAAGTTCTCTTCAATAGATTCCTGTCTGGTCTCTTAATGGGGGGGAGGTGCCTAGAAACCTTCTATATCCCTCTTATGTGTTCAGTTTGGTTTTTGTTTGTTTGTTTGTTTCTTTCTTTCTTTCTTTCGTTTTTTGTTTGTTTCTTTAATGTATGTGAGTACACTGTTGCTTTCTTCAAATACACCAGCCAGTGGGTCTGGGACAGGCTTTATTCAGTAAAGACAAGTTGCAGGAGCTCCAGGCCTCCACACACCACCTGTCTTCTTCCCTGGCCACCCTGCAGCATACAATATATGGCAATTACACTTGTGGGCTTTGAGCAGCAATGCTGCCAGTGCTTTCTGTCTTCCAGCAGGGCAAGCATCACAGGCTGCAACAGTGGAAGCTCCACATACTCACTGATCTGTTTCTGAGGAAGCATCAGTCTACTGCATATCCCCCTGGCGTAGTGCAGGCTGCTCCCATGGCTTATCAGGCAAGCCCTCTCTCTATACTTACAGTCTGCTGGCTGAGATGTGGGAGCTAAGGATATAGAACTGTCATTCTCTGCTGCATGAAACCTCTCTTATGCCATTTTATTTTTCCTGATCTTGTGAGTCCCCCCCCCCTTTAAAAGAACCTTCCAATAAGACTTGTCTTTTTTCTTTAAATTTTTTCTGGAGCTGAGGGTTCTGAAGATTCCTGTTCCACTGTCACATTACCCTTTGTAGCCTCAATGAGTGTCTCAGACTGCTCAGAGCTCCATGGTGGGTGCTGCAGGCCACCACCTTTGTTGGCTAAAATGTAAACCAACTCTTAGCGCTTTGCCTAAAACAGATAGTCACATTGCAAGACTCATCCCAAGTCACATGGCCATGTTTCTTGTAAAGGGAGCACAGGAACACAACCCTACTCAATTACTTTCAAAACAAAGAGACATTCCTAAATAGTATTAACAATTCACTGTCACCAACTATAAAACCCTAATTTTCTGAACTATTTGTTCATGAGATTGGCTATTGACTATACTATTGGTCTATATTTGTTAATATTCACCAGTATCTGGAAAAGGCTTTAATTTTAAGTCAGACATAAAATCAATTGGCTCGGAAATAAACCCTTAATACATAAACATTGCTAGAAATACTGTTAATAATATATCTTTATTGATAACAGTTAATGTTTCATTCATGAGGCTTTTTGTTATGTACCAGTCACATTTCTAAATGCTTTACCTATATTTAATCATTAAATCATCCATCACTATGCTATAAATAACCATTTATTCCCATTTTATAGACAAAGAAAATTAGCTAATGTGATGTTTAGAAAGTGGCAAAAGGCAATATTTCTCATAGTTTACTTATTTCTATCACCCTTTAGGCTATTATTTTCTCTCTGAATTGTCCTCTTTATTTTTTGTCTTTTTATAGAATATTTCAAGATATAGATCACTGATATGTATTATTATTCAGGAATGTGTTTGCAAATACTTTCTGAAATTCATAGCTTGCCTATTCATTCCTTAAACAGTGCCTTTGAAGAAACAATGTATTCTAATTTTTATTAAAGTCATGATTTTAATGTCACATATATCAGGTTTTTTAGTATATTTATGTATTCATCAAGATTTTCAATGACTTAGTTGAACTAAAGTAGAACTACTGGCATGTATCAAAAATGCAGTTATTTTTGTATAAGTATACAAGTTAAGTGGCTTTTTTTGTGCATCAGCAGATGGCCAACAGAAAAAAAAGTCAACAGCATCTTCAAAAGTTTTTCTCATAATACCATGTCAGGGCTCTTTCTTTCTCTTTTCAATTTAATCTTGTTTATTATTTCTTTTTAATTTTTTGCCCTTTATTAGCATAAAAATATAGTAACATTGGTTCTTTTTTAATATATATTTTTATTTTCTATATTCTTTGTTTACAATCCAAAAGCTTTCCTCTTTCCCAGTTCCCCCCTCCCCATATGTCCCATAAGTCCTCTTCTCTCCATCCATTCTCCTATCTTTCCCCCTCCCTTTTCTCTGTCCTGGTACTCCCCTACAATGCTGGATCAAGCCTTTCCAGGATTAGGGCCCTCTTCTTCCTTCTTCATGGGAATCATTTGATATGCTAATTGTATCTTCGAGAAAGCACAGAAAGAAGAAAGAAGTTGCTAGACTTTTTTTTAAATTTTTTTATTCGATATAATTTATTTACATTTCAAATGATTTCCCTTTTCTAGCCCCCCCCACTCCCCGAAAGTCCCGTAAGCCCCCTTCTCTTCCCCTGTCCTCCCACCCACCCCTTCCCACTTCCCCGTTCTGGTTTTGCCGAATACTGTTTCACTGAGTCTTTCCAGAACCAGGGGCCACTCCTCCTTTCTTCTTGTACCTCATTTGATGTGTGGATTATGTTTTGGGTATTCCAGTTTTCTAGGTTAATATCCACTTATTAGTGAGTGCATACCATGATTCACCTTTTGAGTCTGGGTTACCTCACTTAGTATGACATTCTCTAGCTCCATCCATTTGCCTAAGAATTTCATGAATTCATTGTTTCTAATGGCTGAATAGTACTCCATTGTGTAGATATACCACATTTTTTGCATTCACTCTTCTGTTGAGGGATACCTGGGTTCTTTCCAGCATCTGGCAATTATAAATAGGGCTGCTATGAACATAGTAGAGCATGTATCCTTATTACATGCTGGGGAATCTTCTGGGTATATGCCCAGGAGTGGTATAGCAGGATCTTCTGGAAGTGAGGTGCCCAGTTTTCGGAGGAACCGCCAGACTGCTTTCCAGAGTCATTGTACCAATTTGCAACCCCACCAGCAGTGGAGGAGTGTTCCTCTTTCTCCACAGCCTCTCCAACACCTGCTGTCTCCTGAATTTTTAATCTTAGCCATTCTGACTGGTGTAAGATGAAATCTTAGGGTTGTTTTGATTTGCATTTCCCTAATGACTAATGAAGTTGAGCATTTTTTAAGATGCTTCTCCGCCATCCGAAGTTCTTCAGGTGAGAATTCTTTGTTTAACTCTGTACCCCATTTTTAATAGGGTTGTTCGGTTTTCTGGAGTCTAACTTCTTGAGTTCTTTATATATATTGGATATTAGCCCTCTATCTGATGTAGGATTGGTGAAGATCTTTTCCCAATTTGTTGGTTGCCGATTTGTCCTCTTGATGGTGTCCTTTGCCTTACAGAAACTTTGTAATTTTATGAGGTCCCATTTTGCCTAAAGCACTATACAGATTCAATGCAATACCCATCAAAATCCCAACACAATTCTTCACAGAGTTAGAAAGAGCAATTATCAAATTCATCTGGAACAACAAAAAACCCAGGATAGCTAAAACTATTCTCAACAACAAAAGAAAATCTGGGGGAATCAGTATCCCTGACCTCAAGCAATACTACAGAGCAATAGTGTTAAAAACTGCATGGTATTGGTACAGTGACAGGCAGGAGGATCAATGGAACAGGATTGAAGATCCAGAAATGAACCCACACACCTATGGCCACTTGATCCTCGACAAAGAGGCTGAAAACATCCAATGGAAAAAAGATAGCCTCTTCAACAAATGGTGCTGGTTCAACTGGAGGTCAGCATGCAGAAGAATGCGAATTGATCCATCCTTGTCTCCTTGTACTAAGCTCAAATCCAAATGGATCAAGGACCTCCACATAAAGCTAGACACTCTGAAGCTAATAGAAAAGAAACTGGGGAAGACCCTTGAGGACATCGGTACAGGGAGAAAGTTTCTGAACAGAACACCAATAGCGTATGCTCTAAGAGCAAGAATTGACAAATGGGACCTCATAAAATTACAAAGTTTCTGTAAGGCAAAGTTGCTAGACTTTTATGGACTGAGCGGGCTGTTACAGCCAGGAACACAGAGAAGAACCGAGTGTAAGATCACTAGGGACTTGGTCCACCAGGGCTCCACCTGCACCCAGGAGCTAGGCAGTGCCTCAGCCATCTGTGCACCTATTCTGCCAGGGGACATCTGCCCTGTATGGAGTCCCACATTTAGTGGAAGTCCCACAATTAAAGGTGAGGCTGCCATCTTTGCTCCTGTGACTGAGCAGACTGGTACAGCTAAGAACATAGGGAACACCGAAGTGTAAAATCACTTGGGACATGGTCCACCAGGGCCCCACCTGTAGCCAAGAGCTGGGCTGAATCACAGCACTCTGTGCCAGGGAAGAGCCAGTCACCCAGGGGTGCTGAGAAAGGCATGCAGGCACATAGGATGTACATGCACGAGACAGAGACAGCAGGACAAACAAACACCAGAGATAACCATATGGCAAAAGGCAAACCTAGGCATATTACTAACAGAAATCAAAGCAACACGGCACTATCTGAACCCAATTCTACCACAATAGCAAGTCCTGGATATCCCAACATACTGGAAAAGCAAGATTTGGATTTAAAATCCCAGCTCATGATGCTTCAAGGAGGAAATAAATAACTCCCTTAAAGAAATTCAGGAGAATGCAAGGAAACAGGGAGAAGCCCTTGAAGAACTACAGGAAAATATAACAAAACAGGTGAAGGAATTGAACAAAACCATCCAGGATCTAAAGATGGGGGTAGAAACAATAAAGAAATCACAAAGGGAAACAACTCTGGACATAGAAAACCTAGGAAAGAAGCCAGGAGTCATGGATGCAAGCATCAACCACAGAATATGAGAGATAGAAGAGAGACTCTCAGATGCAGAAGATACCATAGAAAGTATTGACACAACAGCCAAAGAAAATGCAAAAAGCTCCTAACCCAAAACATCTAGGAAATCCAGGACAAAATAAGAAGACCAAACTTAAGGATTATAGGTATAGAAGAGAGTGAAGATTTCCAACTTAAAGGGCCAGTAAATGTCTTCAACAAAGTTATAGAAGAAAACTTCCCTAACCTAATGAGAGAGATGCTCATTGACATACAAGAAGCCTACAGAACTCCAAACAGACTGGACCAGAACAGAAATTCCTCCTGTCACATAATAATCAAAACAACAAATGCACTAAACAAAGAAAGAATATTAAAAGCAGAAAGGGAAAAAGATCAAGTAACATATAAAGGTAGACCTACCAGAATTATACCAGACTTGTCACCACAGACCATGAAAGCCAGAAGAGCCTGGGCAGATGTCATACAGACCCTAAGGGAACACAAATACCAACCAAGACTGCTATATCCAGCAGATCTCTCAATTACCACAGATGGAGAAACCAGGTATTTCATGACAAAAACAAATTCACACAGTATCTTTCCACAAATCCAGCCCTTTAAAGGATAATGAATAGAAAACACCAACAAAAGAAAGAAAACTACACACTAAAAAAGGCAAGAAATTAATCTTCTTTCAACAAACCTAAAAGAAGATGACCACACAAACATAAAAATTACATCAAAAATAGCAGGAAGCAACAATCACTATTCCTTAATATCTCTTAACATCAACAGACTCAATTCCCCAATAAGACATAGACTAACAGACTGGATTCATAAACAAGACCCAACATTTTGCTGCATACAGGAAACACATCTCAGTGTCAAAGACAAACACTACCTCAGAGTAAAAGGCTGTAAAACAGTTTTCCAAGCAAATGATCCCAGAAAATAAGCTGGAGTAGCCATTGTAATATCAAATAAAATAGACTTTCAACCAAAAGTCATCAAAAAAAAAAAAAAAAAAAAGACACAGGCCACTTTATACTCATCACAGGAAAAATCTACCAGGAAGAACTCTCAATTCTGAACATCTACGCTCCAAATACAAAGACACAATTCACATATCAAATGATGCCCAAGAAGAAGGAAGAACAAAGTTTGGATACTCTGGTCCTTCTTAGAAGGAGGAACAAAATACCCACAGAAGGAAATACAGAGACAAAGTGTGGAGCAGAGACAGAGGGAAAGACCATCCTGCGACTACCCCACCTAGGGATCCATCCCACATACAGTTACAAAACCCAGATACTATTATCAATGCCCACAAGTACTTGCTGACTGGAGCCAGATATATCTGTCACCTGGAAGGCTCTGCTAGTGCATGAAAAATACAGAAGAGAACACTCTCAGCCAATCATTGAACTGAGCACAGGGTCCACAATGGGGGAGCTAGAGAAAGGAGCCAAGGAACTGAAGGGGTTTGCAGCTCCATTGGAGGAACAACAATATGAGCCACCCAGGACTCCCAGAGCTCCCAGGGACAAAAACATCAACCAGATAGTACACATGGTGTTACACATGGCTCCAGACACACAGGTAGCAGAGGATGGTCTTGATGTACACCAAAGGGAGGAAAGGCCCCTGGTCATGGGAAGGCTATGCAGCAGTGTAGGGGAATATCAGGACAATCAAGGGGGGGGGGGGTGATTGGGGAACAGCAGGAGGGGAGATGGTTTATGGGATTTTTAGGGGGGGACAAGGAAAGAGGAAATAATTTGAAATGTAAATAAAGAATATATCTAATAATAAAAATTTAAAAAAAGAAAAAAAGTTGCTAGAAATATACTAGACTTCTGCCTCTTGCTAGAATACAGTATATGACATGAGAACATTATTCTCATCTAACCATAAATACAACCTTGAAAACGTACAAAAATCAAGTTTTACAAAACCTATGTGAAAATGTATGCAGTAAACCTTAAATGAACTACATTCCATAAAACTGCAAGTCATCAGAGGAAAAAAGAGCCTCACCTGTCCCAGTTCAGAGCCGAATGAGAAGTATGGGGAAAAAAATCTAAGCCTAGGGAGAAAGTACAGGAACTCTAATAACAGTTTATGGGGTCTAATGTGGTGTGACACGACCCATAAAATTACTAATGTGGGCTGGAGAGGTAGTTCAGTCAATAAAGTGCTTGTTGTGCAAAGCATGAGGATCTGAATTCACCTCCAGAAACTATATTTAAAAACACCCAAGTATGGTAATATGTTCTTGCAATTGGCATGCTTGGGGGTTGAGATAGACCCATGGGGCTTATTAGCTAACCTGCTCTACTTGGCAATCTTCACAATAGTGAGAGATCCTATCTAAAAACGCAAGATGGATGGAGGCTGATTAATGACAACTCAGGCTGATGTCTATTTTCCATATGCACATGCACAAGAACACCTTACATATACATGCACACATACACACACAAACACAATCACACACAATGCTAAGAAATTCAGTTACAAAATAAGCCTTCACTAACATATCAAAACAAATTATTCATGGATTGTCAATATGTACACAAGAAATTGTGCCAAAGTGTGCTATGGGCAGAAATAGATTTTCTCTTTAGATGATTGGGTTCATTCCCATGTTCAAGTTCTCCAAAAACAGAACTGAGAAAAATGTTACTGAGGCACACTGGGTTCTGAGGCACTGCAGGCCTGTAGCTTGTAACATAAGCTAAGGTAAACCCATCTGTAACACTCCTAAAGTCAACAGTAAAAATTAAGCACTGATGTTTTCATGAATATAGATTACATGAAACAAAATTAAGTATACAACATAAACTCCTACCTCATTAGTTACAAGGGAAATGCAAATTTAACAAAATATTAAAGGACAACAATATCAAATACTGTTAGTAAATCAAAAATAACTGTAATTTGAAAACATTTTTAGTCAGAATGCAAAGTAAGACAAGCAATTTCAGAAACTGTCGGGCAGCTTTCTGAGTGTTAAATATTCATGTTTTCTCTGAGTCAGAGACTTCACTCTTAGGTTATCATTTAAGATAAATGAACAGTGCATGCTCACAAAACAAATTGTTTGTAAATGATCAGATAGCCATATCCTTTTTTATTGGCTATATTCTTTATTTCCATTTCAAATGCTATCCCTTTCCCAGTTTTCCCCCTCCCAGATATCCCCTATCCCATCCTCCCTCCCCATTTCTATGAGGGTGTTCCTCCACCCACACTACTCCCAGCTCTCTGCTCTCAATGCCCCCACATTGGAGCAACTGGGGTATCTATCAAGCTTTCATAGGACCAAGGATCTCCCACTGATGCCTGACAAGGCCGTCCTCTGCTACATATGCAGCTAGAGCCATGCGTACCCCGGGTTTGCTGGCTTAGTCCCTGGGAGCTCTGGGGAGTCTGGTTGGTTGACTTTTTTTTTTCTTCCTATGAGGTTGCAAAGCCCTCCAGCTCCTTCAGTCCTTTCTCTAACTCCTCCATTGTGGGCCCAGCGCTCAGTCCAATGGTTGGGTGTGAGCATCTGCTTCTGTATTTGTCAGGATCTGGCAGGGGCTCTCAGAAGACACATATATCAGGCTCCTTTACAAAAGCATGTTTTGGTATCCACGATGGTGTCAGGGTTTGGTGACTGTATATGGGATGAATCCCCAGGTGGGGTAGTCTCTGGGTGGTCTTTCCTTAAGTCTCTGAGACAGCCATATCCTATTCATCACAGGACAACACTGAAGATCATCCATATATGCTCAGAAGTATAGAATTGAATAAAACGGTGTAGGTTCATATAGTCAATTACTATTCAGACATTAAAAATATGATGGACATAGAAGCATGTATATTCTCAGTAACTCTATGCAGATTGAAAGAATACAAAGTTACATATAAAATCCATTTATATGAAGCACTGGAATAGTAAAATTCACCTGTGATATGAAAATCAAAATAGTAGTTGACTTCATCAGAATGGAGTACAAGAGAGATTTCTGAAATGATAGAAATGACATTTTATGGAGAGAAACTTGAAGCAATCCCACTAAAATCAGGGACTAGACAGGGCTGCCCCCTTTCTCCTTATCTTTTCAATATTGTACTTGAGGTACTAGCTCAGGCAATTCGACAACATAAGGAGGTCAAAGGGACACAAATTGGAAAGGAAGAAGTCAAACTATCATTATTTGCAGATGACATGATAGTATACCTAAGTGACCCAAAAAAAACTCCACTAGAGAACTCCTACAGCTGATAAACAACTTCAGCAAAGTAGCAGGTTATAAAATCAATTCAAGCAAATCAGTGGCCTTCCTATACTCAAAGGATAAGCAGGTTGAGAAAGAAATTAGGGAAATGACCCCATTCACAATAGCCACAAAGAGTATAAAGAAAGTATCTTGGGGTGACTCTTACCAAACATGTAAAAGATCTGTATGACAAGAACTTCAAGACGATGAAGAAAGAAGTGGAAGAAAAAATGGGAAAACCTCCCATGCTCATGGATTGGCAGAATCAATATAGTTAAAATAGCCATTTTGCCCAAGCAATATACAGATTCAATGCAATACCCATCAAAATCCCAACTCAATTCTTCACAGAGCTAGAAAGAGCAATTATCAAATTCATCTGGAATAACAAAAAAAAAAAAAATAACCCAGGATAGCTAAAACAATTCTCAGCAACAAAAGAAATTCTGGGGGAATCAGTATCCCTGACCTCAAGCAATACTACAGAACAATAGTGTTAAAAACTGCATGGTATTGGTACAGTGACAAGCAGGAGGATCAATGGAAGAGCATTGAAGATCCAGAAATGAACCCACACACCTATGGCCACTTGATCCTCGACAAAGGGGCTGAAAACATCCAATGGAAAAAAAGATAGCCTTTTCAACAAATGGTGCTGGTTCAACTGGAGGTCAGCATGCAGAAGAATGCGAATTGATCCATCCTTGTCTCCTTGTACTAAGCTCAAATCCAAATGCACCAAGGACCTCCACATAAAGCCAGACACTCTGAAGCTAATAGAAAAGAAACTGGGGAAGACCCTTGAGGACATCGGTATAGGGAGAAAGTTTCTGAACAGAACACCAATAGCTTATGCTCTAAGAGCAAGAATTGACAAATGGGACCTCATAAAATTACAAAGTTTCTGTATGGCAAAGGACACCATCAAAAGGACAAATTGGCAACCAACAAATTGGTAAAAGATCTTCACCAAGCCTACATCAGATAGAGGGCTAATATCCAATATATATAAAGAACTCAAGAAGTTAGACCAAACAACCCTATTAAAAAATGGGGTACAGAGTTAAAGAATTCTCACCTTAAGAACTTCGGATGGTGGAGAAGCATCTTAAAAAATGCTTAACTTCATTAGTCATTAGGGAAATGCAAATCAAAACAACCCTGAGATTTCACCTTACACCAGTCAGAATGGCCAAGTTTAAAAATTCAGGAGACAGCAGGTGTTGGAGAGGGTGTGGAGAAAGAGGAACACTCCTCCACTGCTGGTGGGGTTGCAAATTGGTACAACCACTCTGGAAAGCAATCTGGCGGTTCCTCTGAAAACTGGGCACCTCACTTCCAGAAGATCCTGCTATACCACTCCTGGGCATATACCCAGAAGATTCCCCAGCATGTAATAAGGATACATGCTCTACTGTGTTCATAGCAGCCCTATTTATAATTGCCAGAAGCTGGAAAGAACCCAGGTATCCCTCAACAGAAGAGTGGATACAAAAAATGTGGTATATCTACACAATGGAGTACTATTCAGCCATTAGAAACAATGAATTCATGAAATTCTCAGGCAAATGGATGGAGCTAGAGAACATCATAGTAAGTGAGGTAACCCAGACTCAAAAGGTGAATCATGGTATGCACTCACTAATAAGTGGATATTAACCTAGAAAACTGGAATACCCAAAACATAATCCACACATTAATTGAGGTACAAGAAGAAAGGAGGAGTGGCCCTTTGTTCTGGAAAGACTTAGTGAAGCAGTATTCAGCAAAACCAGAAAGGGGAAGTGGGAAGGGGTGGGTGGGAGGACAGGGGGAGAGAAGGGTGCTTATGGGACTTTCGGGGAGTGGGGGGCTAGAAAAGGGGAAATCATTTGAAATGTAAATAAAAATATATCGAATAAAAAAAAGTTTAAAAAAATCACTCAAAAAAAAAAGAAAAAAAAGGAAAAAAAGAAATGACATTTTATTTTATTTTATTTTGGATGGATAACATGCACAATTGTCCAAATACATTTGAGACAAGGATCTGTGGTAACGTTTTTATAGATGAATAATACCTCAATATAAAAATATATTATGACATATCACTAAGTCAGAATATTGAAAATGACTCAGCTCTAATTTTAGGACATGACACAGAGTTAGAAGCCAGGCCCTGCAGGTCACCCAGTGTTAATATTAAAAAATAAAATCACAGTTCACTGAATTTAACTGTTATGTGAAGACATGAAAGGCTGGGTAGTACAAAGGCACAATTCCACACCCAACCAAAGATCCTATCCTTTTATCTGTCTCTATGGTGTTATCTCACTCTGATTTGTTCAAACCAGTCAATGTGTCACTGCCATAATCTCTCAGTGTCAGACATAATTGCTTAGGGTCAGTTCTTAGAGCACTGGAGACCCCCATGCTATGCACTGAGCTTATAAATTGCATCGCTTGCTAGAGGTTTACCAGGAACTGCTCAGTTGGTTCATTATCACCAATGCTGATATTATGGTCTCTCTGAAAGTGTCCCTTAATATTCCTTGAAATTTCAATGAAGCCACAATGGGTGACTAAGTGGGGGAAAATAAAGTCTTCAAATGTTAACATTGAAACAGTACCTCTCATACTTTAATGTGCAAGCAAATCACCTAGGAATCTTGCCAAACTTCAGACTGTGATTCAGAAACTCGGCAAGAGAGCTCAGTTTTTGTGTTCTTAGTAGACTCCCAAGCTATAAGCTGCTACTACTTGGAGCATACTGTGAGTTTTAAGGAATTGATATTTTTCTCTATGACTATGTGGTCTCCAGAAATCACCTTTTTCCATGTGTAAATAGATAATCTAGGTTTGGACAGTCAACAGTTTCAGTGTCAAAACAGAAAAGCTGGGGTCCCAGAAGTGAGTAGAGGACCTTTATTGTCAACAGCATCATATTTAGTGTCAGAGAAGTACAAGTTACCTTTTTGAATGTTTCCAAGGGTGTTTTCAGAGAGGTACAGGTCTGGACCCTGGTTGGGGGTGGTTCCATACATTGTGCCAGAGAGAACTGAATCAAAGGAGACAAAGGAAAAGTGGCTGGCTGAGCTTTCTTTCTTTCTTTCTTTCTTTCTTTCTTTCTTTCTTTCTTTCTTTCTTTCTTTCTTTCTTTCTTTCTTTCTTTCTTCCTTCCTTCCTTCCTTCCTTCCTTCCTCTCTTTCTTTCTTTCTTTCTTTCTTTCTTTCTTTCTTTCTTTCTTTCTTTCTTTCTTCCTTCCTTCCTTCCTTCCTTCCTCTCTTTCTTTCTTTCTTCCTTTCTTTCTTTATTCTTTTTCTTCCTTCCTTCCTCCTTCCTTCCTTCCTTCCTTCCTTCCTTCCTTCCTTCCTTTCTTTTTCTTTCTTTCTTTCTTTCTTTCTTTCTTTCTTTCTTTCTTTCTTTCTTTCTTTCTTTCTTTCTTTCTTTCTTTCTTTCTATTCTACCTGCATGTATGTATACAGACCATGTGCATACAGATGCCCACAAAAGCCAGAAAAGTGTGTCAGATGCACTGGAACTAGAATTGCAGACAGCTGTAAATCACCATGTAGTTACTGAAGAGAACTCAGTTCTTCTGTAGGAATAGCAATACTTTTACCCACTAAGCCATTGCTCCAGTTCTCAATTCTGATTCTTTATATTCTTTAAAGAATATATATGCATAGATGCATATGTGTACACACAAAATACATATTCATAATATATTCATAAATATGTGTGTATGTGTATATAGTGTTTGGCCTGCATGTAAGTGTACCACATGCTTGCCTGGTGATGGTCCCATGATAGTCCAAATCGGGTACCAGATCCTCTATTACTAGATTTACAACCAGGTATAAGCCACAATGTGGATTCTTTAAAGCAAACCCAAGCCCCTTACAAGGGTAGAAAGTACTCCAAACCACATAGCCTTGTCTCTAGTCCCTCACCTTTGCATCTTGACTAAAAATTCAATGTGACCTGCTATTATGCCTTCCCACTATGGTGAACTATATCCCCTGAATCCATGAGCCAAAACAAATTCTTCATTTCTTTCTTTCTTTTTTAATTCGATATAATTTATTTACATTTCAAATGATTTCCCTTTTCTAACCCCCCCACTCCCCGAAAGTCCCGTAAGCCCCCTTCTCTTCCCCTGTCCTCCCACCCACCCCTTCCCACTTCCCCGTTCTGGTTTTGCCGAATACTGTTTCACTGAGTCTTTCCAGAACCAGGGGCCACTCCTCCTTTCTTCTTGTACCTCATTTGATGTGTGGATTATGTTTTAGGTATTCCAGTTTTCTAGGTTAATATCCACTTATTAGTGAGTGCATACCATGATTCACCTTTTGAGTCTGGGTTACCTCACTTAGTATGATATTCTCTAGCTCCATCCATTTGCCTAAGAATTTCATGAATTCATTGTTTCTAATGGCTGAATAGTACTCCATTGTGTAGATATACCACATTTTTTGTATCCACTCTTCTGTTGAGGGATACCTGGGTTCTTTCCAGCATCTGGCAATTATAAATAGGGCTGCTATGAACATAGTAGAACATGTATCCTTATTACATGGTGGGGAGTCTTCTGGGTATATGCCCAGGAGTGGTATAGCAGGATCTTCTGGAAGTGAGGTGCCCAGTTTTCGGAGGAACCGCCAGACTGCTTTCCAGAGTGGTTGTACCAATTTGCAACCCCACCAGCAGTGGAGGAGTGTTCCTCTTTCTCCACACCCTCTCCAACACCTGCTGTCTCCTGAATTTTTAATCTTGGCCATTCTGACAGGTGTAAGATGAAATCTTAGGGTTGTTTTGATTTGCATTTCCCTAATGACTAATGAAGTTGAGCATTTTTTAAGATGCTTCTCTGCCATCCGAAGTTCTTCAGGTGAGAATTCTTTGTTTAACTCTGTACCCCACTTTTTAATAGGGTTATTTGGTTTTCTGGAGTCTAACTTCTTGAGTTCTTTATATATATTGGATATTAGCCCTCTATCTGTTGTAGGATTGGTGAAGATCTTTTACCAATTTGTTGGTTGCCGATTTGTCCTCTTGATGGTGTCCTTTGCCTTACAGAAACTTTGTAATTTTATGAGGTCCCATTTGTCAATTCTTGCTCTTAGAGCATACGCTATTGGTGTTCTGTTCAGAAACTTTCTCCCTGTACCGATGTCCTCAAGGGTCTTCACCAGTTTCTTTTCTATTAGCTTCAGAGTGTCTGGCTTTATGTGGAGGTCCTTGATCCATTTGGATTTGAGCTTAGTACAAGGAGACAAGGATGGATCAATTCGCATTCTTCTGCATGCTGACCTCCAGTTGAACCAGCACCATTTGTTGAAAAGGCTATCTTTTTTCCATTGGATGTTTTCAGCCTCTTTGTCGAGGATCAAGTGGCCATAGGTGTGTGGGTTCATTTCTGGATCTTCAATCCTGTTCCATTGATCCTCCTGCCTGTCACTGTACCAATACCATGCAGTTTTTAACACTATTGTTCTGTAGTATTGCTTGAGGTCAGGGATACTGATTCCCCCAGATTTTCTTTTGTTGCTGAGAATAGTTTTAGCTATCCTGGGTTTTTTGTTGTTCCAGATGAATTTGATAATTGCTCTTTCTAACTCTGTGAAGAATTGAGTTGGAATTTTGATGGGTATTGCATTGAATCTGTATAGTGCTTTAGGCAAAATGGCCATTTTAACTATATTGATTCTACCTATCCATGAGCATGGGAGGTTTTCCCATTTTTTGAGGTCTTCTTCCATTTCCTTCTTCAGAGTCTTGAAGTTCTTGTCATACAGATCTTTCACATGTTTGGTAAGATTCACCCAAAGATATTTTATACTGTTTGTGGCTATTGTGAAGGGGGTCATTTCCCTAATTTCTTTCTCAGCCTGCTTATCCTTTGAGTATAGGAAGGCCACTGATTTGCTTGAGTTGATTTTATAACCTGCCACTTTGCTGAAGTTGTTTATCAGCTGTAGGAGCTCTCTAGTGGAGTTCTTTGGGTCACTTAGGTAGACGATCATGTCGTCTGCGAATAATGATAGTTTGACTTCTTCCTTTCCAATTTGTATCCCTTTGACCTCCTTATGTTGTCGAATTGCCCGAGCTAGTACCTCAAGTACAATATTGAAAAGATAAGGAGAAAGGGGGCAGCCTTGTCTGGTCCCTGATTTCAGTGGGATTGCTTCAAGTTTCTCTCCATTTAGTTTGATGCTGGCTACCGGTTTGCTGTATATTGCTTTTACTATGTTTAGATATGGGCCTTGAATTCCTGTTCTCTCCAAGACTTTAAGCATGAAAGGATGCTGAATGTTGTCAAATGCTTTTTCAGCATCCAATGAAATGACCATGTGGTTTTGTTCTTTGAGTTTGTTTTTGTAGTGGATTGTATTGATGGATTTCCGTATATTGAACCAACCCTGCATTCCTGGGATAAAGCCTACTTGATCATGGTGGATGATCGTTTTGATGTGTTCTTGGATTTGGTTGGCAAGAATTTTATTGAGTATTTTTGCATCGATGTTCATAAGGGAAATTCGTCTGAAGTTATCTTTCTTTGTTGGATCTTTTTGTGGCTTTGGTATCAGCGTAATTGTGGCTTCGTAGAAGGAATTGGGTCGTGTTCCTTCTGTTTCTATTTTGTGGAATAGTTTGAAGAGTATTGGTGTTAACTCTTCTTTGAATGTCTGATAGAATTCTGCACTGAAGCCATCTGGTCCTGTGCTGTTTTTGGTTGGAAGACTTTCTATGACTCCTTCTATTTCTTTAGGCATTATGGGACTGTTTAGATGGTCTAGTTGGTCCTGATTTAATTTTGGTATTTGTTATCTGTCAAGGAAATTGTCCATTTCCTCCAGATTCTCCAGTTGTGTTGAGTACAGGCTCTTGTAGTAGGATCTGATGATTTTTTGGATTTCCTCAGTTTCTGTTGTTATCTCTCCCTTTTCATTTCTAAGTTTGTTAATTTGGATACTTTCTCTGTGCCCTTTGGTCAGTCTGGCTAAGGGTTTATCTATCTTGTTGATTTTCTCAAAGAACCAGCTCCTGGTTTTGTTGATTTTTTGTATGGTTCTTTTTGTTTCTACTTGATTGATTTCGGCCCTGAGTTTGATGATTTCCTGCCTTCTACTCCTCCTGGGTGAAATAGCTTCTTTTTGTTCTAGGGCTTTCAGGTGTGTCATTAAGCTGGTCATTTTCTTTTTGGAGGCACTCAGGGCTATGAGTTTTCCTCTTAGCACTGCTTTCATTGTGTCCCATAGATTTGGGTATGTTGTGTTTTCATTTTCATTGTGTTCTAAAAAGTCTTTAATTTCTTTCTTTATTTCTTCCTTGACCAAGGTATCATTGAGTAGAGTATTGTTCAGTTTCCACGTGTATGTGGGTTTTCTGTTGTTTCTGTTGCTATTGAAGACCACTTTTACTCCATAGTGATCAGATAGGAGGCATGGGATTAGTTCGATCTTCTTATATTTGTTGAGGTCTGTCTTGTGACCAATTATATGGTCGATTTTGGAGAAGGTACCATGAGGTGATGAGAAAAAAGGGTATATTCTTTTGTTTTAGGATAGAATGTTCTATATATATATCTGTTAAATCTAATTGGTCCAAAGCTTCAATTAGTTTCATTGTGTCCCTGTTTAGTTTCTGTTTTCCTGATCGGTCCATTGAGGAAAGTGCAGTGTTGAAGTCACCCACAATTATTGTGTTAAGTGCAATGTGTGCTTTTAGTTTTAATAAAGTTTCTTTTACGAAAGAGGGTGCCCTTGCATTTGGGGCATAGATGTTCAGGATTGACAGTTCTTCTTTTTGTATTTTTCCTTTGACCAGCAAAAAGTGTCCCTCAGAGTCTCTTTTGATGACTTTGGGTTGAAAGTCAATTTTATCTGATATTAAAATGGCTACTCCAGCTTGTTTCCTGAGACCATTTGCTTGTAAAATTGTCTTCCAGCCTTTTACTCTAAGGCTTTACTCAAAGGTTTGTCTTTGACCCTGAGGTGTGTTTCCTGTAAGCAGCAAAATGTAGGGTCCTGTTTACGTATCCAGTCAGTTAGTCTGTGTCTTTTTATTGGGGCATTAAGTCCTTTGATGTTAAGAGATATTAAGGAATAGTGATTGTTACTTCCTATCATTTCTGACGTTATTTTTTAAATTTGAATGCTTAACTTCTTTTGGGTTTGATGAAAAGTTACTATCTTGCTTTTTCCAAGGTGAAGTTTCCCTCCTTGTATTGGTGTTGTCCTCCTATTATCCTTTTTAGGGCTGGGTTTGTGGATAGATATTGGGTAAACTTGGTTTTGTCATGAAATATCTTAGTTTCTCCATCTATGGTGATTGAGAGTTTTGCTGGATATAGTAGTTTTGGTTGGCATTTGTGTTCTCTTAGAGTCTGCATGAGATCTGCCCAGGACCTTCTAGCCTTCATAGTCTCAGGTGAAAAGTCTGCTGTGATTCTGATAGGTCTTCCTTTATATGTTACTTGGCCTTTTTCTCTTACTGCCTTTAGTATTCTTTCTTTGTTTAGAACATTTGTTGTTTTGATTATTATGTGACGGGAAGTATTTCTGTTCTGGTCCAGTCTGTTTGGAGTTCTGTAGGCTTCTTGTATATTCATGGGCATCTCTCTCTTTAGGTTAGGGAAGTTTTCTTCCATAATTTTATTGACGATATTTGCTGGCCCTTTAAGTTGTAAATCTTCACTCTCATCTATGCCTATAATCCTTAGGTTTGGTCTTCTCATTGTGTCCTGGATTTCCTGGATATTTTGGGTTACAAGCTTTTTGCATTTTGCATTTTCTTTAACTGTTGAGTCCATGGTTTCTATGGAATCTTCAGCATCTGAGATTCTTTCTTCTATCTCTTGTATTCTGTTGTTGATATTTGCATCTCTGTCCCCTGATTTCTTCCCAAGGCTTTCTATCTCCAAAGTTGTCTCCCTTTGAGTTTTCTTAGTTGTTTCTATTTCTGACTTTAGATCCTGGATGGTTTTGCTTAGCTTCTTCACTTGCTTGTTTGTGCTTTCCTGTAATTCTTTAAGAGATTTTTGTGTTTTCTCTTTCATGACCTCAGCCTGTTGACCAAAGTTCTCCTGTATTTCTTTAAGAGATTTTTGTGTTTCTTCTTTCATGACCTCAGCCTGTTGACCAAAGTTCTCCTGTATTTCTTTAAGTGTTTTTTGCATTTCCTCCTTGTTGGCTTTTGTATTCTCCTGGATTTCTTTCAATGATTTTTGTGTTTCCCTTGCAAGGGCTTCTAACTTTTGATCCATTTTCTCCTGAATTTCTTTAAGTATGTCCTTCATGTGTTCCTGTACCAGCATCATGACCAGTGATTTTAACTCCAAATCTTGTTTTACTGGTGTGATGGGGTATCCAGGACATGTTGGTAGAGGAGAATTGGGTTCAGATGTTGCCATATTGCCTTGATTTCTGTTAGTGACGTTCCTGCGTTTGCCTTTTGCCATCTAGTTCTCACTGGTGTTAGTTTGTCTTGTCAGTGCTGGACTCACCAGTGCAAGCTGCCCATTTCGAGTTGGCCTCTGGTGCAGAGCTTACCTCCTGCACTGCTTGTAGACAGGGTGCTGCTGCCCCGGCTGTTCAGATCCCAAAGCAGGCACCCGAAGGCTCCCGCTAGGGCGCACTGGATTCACTGGAGCACACTGACTTCTCCCAGCTGGCCGCCCGGAAGCCCAGCTAGCCTCTTGCAGGACTTGGAGCTGTGGTGCTGCTGCCCAGGCTGATCTGGATCCGGAAGCGGAGAGAGTAGAGCTGAGGGCTTCTGCCTGAGGCCTTGCCCCAGATTGTGTCTGTGGACCAGATGGAGCCCGTGTGCACCCCCAGGGAGTGCCGACGGTGTATGCTGCTGTGACCTCCCCCGTGTTCCGCTCACTCCGCTGGGCAGCCGATCCGCCAACCGGGCTGGCGCACACAAGGTTAGCCTGGCCGCCCAGTCCCTGAGTCCAGGCAAAAGTCTGGGAGGCCAAGGTCCGAGCAAAGTTCCCCTAGGGCTATGACTGTTAATTGGGTCCGCCAGGTGACTAGGATGGTGGGCGTGCGCGTCCGCGCTCCCAGAAAGCGCCGGGAGAGTCTGCTGTGCTAACAACCTCCTGGGCGGGTTGACTCACAAATGGCCCACCAAGCCGCCCAGTTCTTGGTGTCAGTCCTGTGCCTTTTGGGGCCTAGACCCATGCTTTGTTAGCCTCAGGCTATACCTGTTACAGGTCTGCCCGCCAGAGCTCTCTGTCGTCCTGCAGGCAAAATGGTGGCGCACACGCAGGCCTGGGCAAAAAACCTCCTGGCTGGGTTGGCACCCTGATGGCCCCCGACCAGCCCAGGTCCTGGGTGCAGGCCAACGCCCGTCGGGCTCAGACCACCGCGGTGTTGGCCTCGGATTATGTTTGTGTACCTCAGTCTGTCCGATCCCTGGAGTCCGAAACCAAGATGGATGCACCTCTCCTGACTGGTGGGAGGCCGAGTTCTGAAGTGGCTTCCGTGCAGGAAAGGCGCCGTACAATTGCAGCTGCTTGCCGCCCGGCTGGTCAGCGAAGGTCAGTGGTCGCGGGCGCAGGGCCTAACTGGATCCTGTGTCGCCTTGGTTCCACTGCTGATGGCCCTTCAGCTGGACCAGCCACTGCTGCACTGCCGCCGCCGCTGCCGCCACCGCCCAAATTCTTCATTTCTTAAGTTGTTTCTGTGAGTCATTTAGTTCAAGCAAAAAGTGAAGTAATTAACCCATCATTTGAGGCTGAAAATCAGCATGTTGGAAAGCCAGTCTAGATTTTACTAAGTCACTATCAGTACATCTCTGCTTTATGTCCATCAATTTATGGATTATCATTGAGTGACACATAAAGGACAGATTATTGACTTTCCAGAATTATCTGAGACCACACCCATTGAACATCAACCCACAGATGCAAGCAGAAACAAACTTAGTAGCAGCTGAGGAAAAATGCTGGTCCCAAAGACTCTGTCCAGAATGGTCTGAGATTGGCTTCCATAAGCAGATGGCAAAAGTATTTTCCAATATTTCTGTTAGTTACACTGTTGCTCTTTTAAAAGACACCAGAAAATAAAACATTTTCCCTAAACTGACTTTTGTGCACTAGCACTATAAAAGTGATAAGATTATATTGACAATATGACATTTGATACTTTATAGGAAAATATTTTGAAAGATAGCTCTTTATGTAAATTATCAAGCAACTAAAATACTGTCTCTCTGCAAAAACTCTAAGCCTTCATCTCAAGAAAAATGCATTTTAATTGTTGAATGTACGTAATTTAGAATACTCATAACTTCAACTATTTTAAGCAGTGAATCTTGGGGAAAGAAAAAATACCATATATATATATATATATATATATATATATATAAGCTAGAAAGTAGCATAATATTCTGATAATAACAGATAGTGGGTAATTACTTTTGGAGAAGAAAAAAGGATAGAGTGATTTGTGGTTTTGAGGAATGTTTGCACTTTTGACAGTAGACTGTTTTCATCATAAATTCATAGGAAACAAACCAAGGGCCTGAAAAGTATTCTTAAGTTTTGTGCGACAATCTAATATCTTGCAGGTGGTAGCAATTTTTCTCATTGCTTTAACCAAAACCTGATAGGAAGTAACTTAAAGTTGGAAGGTTTATTTGGAATCATAGTCTAAGACAGAGTCGACTATGGTGTGGAAAGAAGGGTAGCTGGAATACGAGACAACTGAGCATTTGGCCTCTGTAGCCAGGAAGCAAAGAAATCGAAAGAATTGCTTGTGATAAGATCACCTTTTCCTGTTTTTTTCAGTTGTAGACCCAGTCCATCACTTTCTTCTTCTTCTTCTTCTTCTTCTTCTTCTTCTTCTTCTTCTTCTTCTTCTTCTTCTTCTTCTTCTTCTCTCTCTCTCTCTCTCTCTCTCTCTCTCTCTCTCTCTCTCTCTCACACACACACACATACACACACAAAGTTAACCTTCCTAAATTATTCTAACTCTAGTCAGAAATGATGATAAACCACTAAATAATATATACTATAATGTTATTTGCCTTCACATTTCTCCTGGTCACTTTCCTGGAACTTTGAATATCATGCATGGATATTAAGAAAATTGTATTTATTTTGCCCACTAAAAACTAAATACAATTTAAATACTCAATTTTCAAGCAGTATTTATTTCAAAGAAACACTAAAAGAAGTTGTAGAGATTTTCCTAAATGCTCATGAAAAATAATTTTCTTAGAAGAAATGATGGGGACCCATGTAAATAAATGAGTGAAAGAATGCACTAGGAGAATTTTTATCATTGGTTGAAATTAGATTCTGATCCCTATTCTGTTGCTTGTACACATGCATACTTATTGTCTATTTTCATTATTAAATTACATGATAATTAACTCTCTTGGATTTTCCTCTTAGTTGCAAGATAGCTTCTACAATTCTAACCAAACACCATATCATGACAAGACAGCAGTACAAACCGATGAGGATTTTTTTATTTATACATGTCATTAAGGAGGTTTAATTTCCTTAGCATCCACAAATTTCCCCTTACACTGAATTGACCAGACCAAGATTACATATCCATTATCAAATCAGTCACTAGAAAAGAGGTGAAAAATTTACACCTGGTCATGTTTCATTCTTTTAGCCTAGGCAACCTTCCCTGAAAACAGGAAAGCTAGATTGCAAGTTAACAAAAGAAGAGGAAATTAAATTATCACCCAATTTCCAAACAGCTAAATATGCTATAATTAGTAATTATCAATTAAAGACACATTTTCTAAGTATAATAAAATGACATGCCTTCACAATTACTTGCAATATAAGATGATATCACCAGTGTCAAGCACTGGGTTTCCCTAATTATTCAATGAATACCAAATTTCTGTTTTAGCTTTCTCTTCAATAACTGAAGCATGTTTCAATCAGGAACAATCATTACTCTAAAAGGAATAGAAAAGAGTTTAGATGTGGAGTTCTCTCTATTCAAGAAGCTCGATCCTTCTGAATTAGTGGTTCCTAATCTTATGAATCTTATGCGTGGATCCCAGCCAACTGGAGTGCTTGGCAAGCTATAGATTTTTGGGACAACCCTTAATAAGTCTGAAGTAGACTGTAGGAGCATGGATTTCTAACAAGCTCTGTAGTGTGCTGATGACCTTATTCAGAATAACTCTTCCAGAACTACTGCCCCAGAGTAATGCATAAGTTGTGAGGGTAATGTATAAGCCATGAGCATGATGCATGAACCACAGGCTTAAATGATAGCACCATTTGCTCACTGAATGCCCATCAGGGAACTCAAGCTTAGTCCAGTCAAATGACCTCAAAGACCAGATCTGTAAGATATATAGCATTTCTGAACTTTTAGATTGTTTTCAGGTCGCAAATCCTATGACAGAAAGGCTTCCTTCAGAGATAGATCCACATAGGTAAGCTTGAGAGAACAGGAAGACCAGCCACTCCAAGTAACTAGGTATTATCATCTCACCTGCCAACTCTTCAACAAAGGGAAAGGGAAATAGCATTCATTTGCATTTGAAAATACTTTTACAGGCTTAAAAGTATTACAAGTAAACCATCCTTTCTTTCTCCTGTACCTGATAAAACCATTTAAACACAGACCCCAAGCACTTACAGCTCTTTTACTTCTTTGCCAAAGGACAATTTTTGATTGGTCTCTATCACAAAATCCAGAGCATGGCCTAGACAAACTGACTAGACAGGTCTGCTGTCAACTGCTTTGCCAACAGTGGACCAAAGAGCTAGACTGGAAACTTTTTTCTGTAATTCAATGCAACATTTTTTTCAAAACAATATTTTAATTTGCATAGCAAGCCAAATTCTCTCTCAGAGGAGGGATAGAACACATTCCATTCTGTAAGACAATACTCATTCCCACATAGTGATGTCAGTGCTCAACAAGCAATGCTCCTTCTAACATTCTTTGTCTGGCTTGTAAAGTTCCTATTATAAAATTGAATCACTTCAGAATCTAGCAAGATGTCACAAATACTGCTGTTATCATTTTTGTAAAACCCAAAGAGACAAGGCTGTCACCAACTGTCTCTTTCACAACTATTTAATGACTTTTCCCTCTTGGTATGAGTAGGATTTCTGAAATCTATCTTCACTTCCCAGGACTTTCTTCTCACAGGAATTCTGATTTGGATAGTTTATTTTTGTCAGCTTTTAACAGCCATGGAACAATCTCATTGTTTACTAAGATAAGAGGAGGCATGTCAAAGTTGTAAGACAGAATGTTAGAAGGAATTCTGAGGTTAATGGAAAACACACTGGGCATTTCATTAGGAGTACAGAGAAGATCAAGGAGAAAACACACTCCAACATATAAATGATGGAACATGGTATGGCATAGCACAGCTAGGCATGGGCATTTTGACAAGAGCTTATTTTTTAATATTTCTCAAAATCAAGGTAAAAAAAAGAACTTATAAATCTCTATCATCTGGTGTGCATATATACTGTGAAAATTAAGAATAAAGAAAGAACACAGGCCAGACCAGGCATAGTGGCCTGTGTACCCAGGAGTCAGAAGCAGGTGAACCTCTGTGAGTTTAATGGCAGCCTGGGATACATAGTGACTTCCAAGACAAGCAGAGCTATATAATAGAGAGAATTTGTCTCAGAATTAAGTAAATAAAAATATAAAACTGAAAAAAAGGATAAAGAATAATTGACTTCACATTGAACTATACTCGTGTGCTAATAATGTGTTCACTGGAAAGATTTTTTAAAACATAACAGTAAAGAAAATACATCCCAACCTGCCTAAATTAACTGTTCACATTTAGTCACTTTGCCTTAGCAAATACTAAAACTAAAAAGACAACAGTACAACAAAATAGAAATACCCTTAATTCTTTCAATGTTCATTTGTTCCTTACTACTTAATTTTTAATTAATTTTCCAAATATTTTATAATTTTTTCTCCAAGCCTTATATAAATACTTGTATATTTCTCTAAGAACTGCATGATGCTGTTGCAAAGTACTTAAAATTCTATAGTTTGATTGTTAGCAATGAATGGCAATTTGGAGCCATGATATTTGGAGCCTATCTATCTAGGTACATATAGTTTTAGAATAATTTTAATATATTGATGGTGCTGTAACATGCCATTCTAAGAAAATACTATACTTTATCTTTTTGTCAGTTGATGAAGCCTTTGGATGTTTTACACTTTTCAGGCTCACTGTCATGGCCATGCTTCTTGAGTTATTAATGACATTTTTTCCTTGGGACTGTATCAAGGACAGTTCTTTGGTGTCCTAACATTTGCACATTTTTAGTCCTTGAGATGTCCTCGAACTGTTCTCCCTGGAGGATAGTAAAGGTAGAGTTGGAGGTTTGACAATAATAATAATAATAATAATAATAATAATAATAAAAAAACAGTTTCACACTTCCTCTCCTCCAAGCATCCCTTAAAAAAAGCATGAAAAATAAAAATTTGGCATAGACATAGAATGATACTATAATGATTATCTCTCTGCCTACTGACATCCACATTTCTTGAAATACTGCATATATTCTTTATGGAAAACAGTCTTCATACATAACAGTGTTGTGAGTCACCCAGACATAAAGGAGTATCACTCTGGCTTCAGTGTTCCATTCAAAGTCTGATATCAGAACATAACCAAAGAGAATATTTTTCCAGGGGGTAATAAGGACAAAAGGAGAGAAAAAAAATCTCTTTTTTAAAGTAATGAACTTGAGGAATGAGGACCAAGTTTTATTGCCTGCTGAGGATGAAGCCAGATAGAGAAAAAGAACAATCTAGATTTATAGAAATTCCACTTTTAGGTATGTATACCAAAGAACTAAAAACAAGTCCATTTCAGCATAATTTGTTTAAGTGGTCTTTCTGTTGCTCTTCTAAAATACTCTGACAAAATCAGCTCAAAGAAGAAAGGAGGGAAGGAAAGGAGAGACTGATAGAGAGTAGAAGAGAAGTAAGAAAAGTTGATTTATTTTGGGTTCAAAGTTTGAAAGCACAGTATATTACGGTCATGAAATCTTGGTGACAGGAGATTCAGACACCTAGTGACATTTTGTTTATGGTCAAGAAGCAGAAAACAATGAATGTTGCTTATCAACTCATTCATTTTTATTCAATCTAGGTAGACCTAACCACAGGGAATCATGCCACCTACATTTAGGTTGGGTTTCTCTACCTCAACCTAGTCAAGATAAGCCCTTGCAGGCATAAATAGAGAGTTGTTCTTCCACATGAATCTAAATCTTGTTGCCAATAATAACCATCACATCCAGAATATCCAAAAGGTAGAAACCACAAAGGCCCAACCAATAGATTAATGAATTCACAAAAAGTACCATATACACAAAATGGATTTTTGTTCAATCAAATAAATAAAACACTGGCACCTTCTATAGTGTGGGTGAATATTGTTTAATTATCTTTAATCTTTTTTCACAGTCCAGTGTTATCCCCATTCCATTCTGCCCTCCATCTTTTCCTCATCCCATTCCTCCTCCTGAGTCTCCAAGAGGATATCCCCAAACCCTCACAGCCCCACACCCTGCTAGGTCTCCCCACTCCCTGGGACCTCAAGCCTCTCAAGGGTTAGGTGAATCTTCTCTCACTGAGGCCAGACCAGGCTGTTCTCTGCTTTGTATGTGTCAGGGCCTCAGACCAGCTAGTGTATGCTGCCTGGTTGGTGGCTGTATTAGCTGGTTTTGTGTGTCAACTTGACAGAAGCTGGAATTATCACAGAGAAATGAGCCTCAGTTGAGGAAATGCCTCCATGAGATCCAGCTGTTAAGCATTTTCTCAACTAGTGATCAAAGGAAAAGGACCCATTGTGGGTGGTGCCATCCCTGGGCTGGTAGTCTTGGGTTCTATAAGAAAGCAGGCTGAACAAGCCAGGGGAAGCAAGCCAGTAAGAAACATCCCTCCATGATCTCTGTATCAGCTCCTGCTTCCTGACCTGCTTGAGTTCCAGTCCTGGCTTTCTTTAGTGATGAAAGGCAATGTGGAAGTATAAGCTGAATAAATCCTTTTCCTCCCCAACTTGCTTCTTGGTCATGATGTTTGTGCAAAAATAGAAGCTCCAACTAAGAAAGTGGCTCAGTGAGAGATCTCAGAGGTCAGAGTTAGTTGAGACTGCTGGTCTTCCTATGGAGTCACCCTCTTCCTCAGCTTCTTCCAGACGTTTCCTAATTCAACCACAGGTGTGCCTGGCTTCTGTCCATTCGTTGGGTGTAAGTATCTGCTTCTGTCTCAATCAGCTGCTTTTTGGACCTCTTGGGGGACAGCCATGCTAGGCTCGGGTCTTTAAGTATTCTTTAAGAGGGCCAGTCAGTGGATGGATCTCTCCTCTCTCAGTCTCTTCTCCATTTTTGCCTCTGCAGTTCTTTTTTTTTTAATTTAATACATTTTTTAAAATAATTTTTTGTTTTCAATATTCTTTGTTTATATTCAAAATGATTTTCCCTTTCCCAGTTCCCCCCTCCCGATAAGTTCCCTCAGCCCTCTTCCCTCCACTCATTCTCCTATCAACTCCCTCCTACTTCTCTGTCCTCTGCTGGAACAAGCATTTTTGAGGACCAGGGACCTCTCTTTCCTCCTTCTTGGGAGTCATTTGATATGTGAATTGTGTCCCAGGTATTCAGAGTTTCTGAGCTAATATCCACTTATCAGTGACTGTATTCCATGTGTGTTCTTTTGTGATTGGGTTACCTCACTTAGGATATTTTCCAGATCCAACCATTTGCCTAAGAATTTCATAAATTCATTGTTTTTAATTGCTGAATAGTACTCCACTGTGTAAATATACCACATTTTCTGTATCCATTCCTCCACTGAGTGACATCTGGGTTCTTTCCAGCTTCTGACTATTATAAATAAGGCTGCTATGAACATAGTGGAGCATGTGTCCTTATTACATGGTGGGGAATCCTTTGGGTATACGCCCAGAAGTGGCATTGCAGGGTCCTCTGGAAGGGTTATGCCCAGTTTTCTGAGAAACAGCCAGACTGATTTCCAGAGTGGTTGTACCAACTTGCAATCCCACCAGCAGTGGAGGAGTGTACCTCTTTCTCTACATCCTCGCCAACACCTGCTGTCTCCTGAGTTTTTAATCTTAGCCATTCTGACTGGTATAAGGTGAAATCTCAGGGTTGTTTTGATTTGCATTTCCTTAATGACTAATGATGTTGAACATTTTTTAAGGTGCTTCTCAGCCATTCGAAGTTCTTCATGTGAAAATTCTTTGTTTAGTTCTGTACCCCATTTTTAATAGGGCTATTTGGCTCTCTGGAGTCTAACATCTTGAGTTCTTTGTATATATTGGATATTAGCTCTCTGTCAGATGTAGGGTTGGTGAGGATCCTTTCCCAATTTGTTGGTTGCCATTTTGTCCACTTGACAGTGTCTTTTGCCTTACAAAAACTGTAATTTTATGAGGTCCTATTTATCAATTCTTTCTTTTTTCTATATTCTTTGTTTACATTCTGAATGCTTTCTCCTTTCACGGTTCCCCCCTCCCCATCGGTCTCCTAAGTCCTCTTCCCTCTGCCCATTTCCCAATCACACCCCTCCCATTTCCCTGTCTTGGTACTCCCCTACAATGATGGATCAACTCTTTTCAGAACCAGGGCCCTCTCTTTCCCTCTTCTTGAGTATCATTTGACATGCTAACTGTGTCTTGAGAATTCAGAGCTTCTAGGCTAATTAATATCCACTTATCAGTGATTGAATTCCATGTGTATTCTTTTGTGATTGGGTTACCTCACTAAGGATGATATTTTCCAGTTCCAACCATTTGCCTAAAAACTTCATGAATTCATTGTTTTTAATTGCTAAGTAGTATTTCATTGTGTAAATATACCACATTTTCTGTATCCTTTCCTCCTGTGAGGGACATCTGGGTTCTTTCCAGCTTCTGGCTATTATAAATAAGGCTGCTATGAACATAGTGAAGCATGTGTCCTTAGCGCATGCCAGAGAATCCTCTGGGTATATGCCCAGGAGAGGTATAGCAGGATCCTGGGGAAGTGTCATGTCCATTTTTCTGAGCAACCGCCAGACTGAGTTCCAAAATAATTGTACCATCTTGCAATCCCACCAGCAGTAGAAGAGAGTTCCTCTTTCTCCACGTCCTCACCAACACCTGCTGTCTCCTGAGTTTTTAACATTAGCCATTCTGACTGGTGTAAGGTGAAATCTCAGGGTTGTTTTGATTTGCATTTCCCTAATGATTAGTGATGTTGACCATTTCTTAAGGTGCTTCTCAGCAATCCGAAGTTCTTCAGGTAAAAATTCTTAGTTTAACTCTGTACCCCATTTTTAAATAGGGTTATTTGGCTCTCTGGAGCCTAACTTCATGAGTTCTTTTCATATATTGCATATTAGGGATGTAGGATTAGTGAACATCCTTTCCCAATCTGTTGGTTGCAGTTTTGTCCTTTTGACAGTGTCCTTTGCTTTACAGAAACTTTGTAATTTTATGACGTCCCATTTGTCAATTCTTTTTTTTTTTTTAGTCTGAAATTTTTTTTATTCGATATAATTTTTTATTTACATTTCAAATGATTTTCCCTTTTCTAATAAGTGGATATAACCCCCCACTCCCCAAAAGTCCTGTAAGTCCCCTTCTCTTCCCCTGTCCTCCCACCCACCCCTTCCCACTTCCCCGTTCTGGTTTTGCCGAATACTGCTTCACTGAGTCTTTCCAGAACAAGGGGCCACTCCTCCTTTCTTCTTGTACCTCATTACCTAGAAAACTGGAATACCCAAAACATAATCCATTTGTCAGTTCTTGATCTTAGAGCATAAGCTGTTGGTGTTCTGTTCAGGAACTTTTCCCCTGTGCCCATGTCCTCAAAGGTCTTCCCCAGTTTCTTTTCTATTAGTTTCAGTGTGTCTGGTTTTATGTGAAGGTCCTTGATCCACTTGGAGTTGAGCCTAGTATAAGGAGATAAAAATGGATCAAGTCACATTCTTCTGCAAGCTGACCTCCAATTGAGCCAGTATCATTTGTTGAAAAGGCTATCTTTTTTCCACCGGATGTTTTTAGCTCCTTTGTCAAAGATCAAGTGACCATAGGTGTGTGGGTTCATTTCTGGGACTTCAATCCTATTCCATTGATCTACCTGCCTGTCACTGTACTAATACCATGCAGTTTTTTTTAAAGTACTTAAGATACTTTAATGCACTTCTGTATGATGGACAGGAACAAAATCAATCATGATGAATCAACAATAAGAAACTAAATAGTAAGATATTTCAAAAATGTATTCTCATCGTAGTCTTTAGAATTCAAAATTATTTCCCCGTACAAGTTGCTATCACCAAAGAATAAACTTTCACTTCCACTTACTTCCTTGTAGAGAGGACAATAGTAATTCAATGATGGCCAACCACTTCTGAACAAAAGAATTGTCTATGTCCAGCCAAGACCCTCTGTAGCCACCTTCTTTCTCTACCAGGGAAAGGGCCTTTTAAGCAGGTCTTCCTGTCTCATACATACTGAGAAGGAAGAATGGCTCTGCAACCAAGTCCTGTCTTCCTAGTGATGGCTGGTCTTAATACATGGGTTCCAGATACCATGCAGTTTTTTAATACTATCACTCTGTAGTACTGCTTGAGGTCCAGGATACTGATTGCTCCAGAGGTTCTGTTACTGTTGAGAATAGGTTTAGATATCCTGGGTTTTTGTTATTCCAGATAAGAATTGCTCTTTCTAAATCCATGAAGAACTGAGTTGGGATTTTGATGGGGATTACATTGAATCTTTAGATTGCTTTTGGCAAGATGGCTAATTTTACTATATTAATCCTGCCAATCCATGAGTACAGAAGATTTCTCCATTTTTTGAGGTCTTCTTCGATTTCCTTCTTCAGAGACCTGAAGTTCTTGTCGTATAGGTCTTTCACTTGTTTGGTTAGAGTCACACCAAGATACTTTATATTGTTTGTGGCTATTGTGAAGGGTGTCATTTGCCTAACTTCTTTCTCAGCCTGCTTATCCTTTGAGTATAGGAAGGCAACTGATTTGCTTGAGTTGATTTTATAACCAGCCACTTTGCTGAAGTTGTTTATCAGCTATAGGATTTCTCTGGTGGAGGTTTTCAGGTCACTTAAGTAGACTATCGTGTCATCTGCAAATAGTGATAATTTGACTTCTTCCTTTCCAATTTGTATCCCCTTGACCTCCTTATGTTGTCTAATTGCTCTACCTAGAACTTCAAGTACTATATTGAAAAGATATGGAAAGAGAGGCAGCCTTGTCTAGTCCCTGATTTTAGTGGGCTTGCTTAAAGTTTCTCTCCGTTTAGTTTAATGTTGGCTACCGGTTTGCTGTATATTGCTTTAACGATGTTTAGGTATGGGCCTTGAATTCCTGTTCTTTCCAAGACTTTTAGCATGAAAGGATGCTGAATTTTGTCAAATGCTTTTTCTGCATCTAATGAGATGATCATATGGTTTTTTTCTTTGAGTTTGTTTATGTAGTGGATTGCATTTATGGATTTCCTTATATTGAACCATCCCTGCATCCCAGGGATGAAGCCTACTTGATCATGGTGGATGATCGTTTTGATGTGTTCTTGGATTCAGTTGGCGAGAATTTTATTAAGTATTTTTGCATCAATATTCATAAGAGAAATTGGCCTGAAGTTCTCTTTCTTTGTTGGATCTTTGTGTGGTTTTGGTATCAGCGTAATTGTTGCTTCAGAGAACGAGTTGGGTAGAGTTCCTTCTGTTTCTATTTTGTGGAATAGTTTGAAGAGTATTGGTGTTAGGTCTTCTATGAAGGTCAGATAGAATTCTGCACTGAAGCCATCCGGTCCCGTGCTTTTTTTGGTTGGGAGACTTTCTGACACTTTTTATTTCTTCAGGTGTTGTGGGACTGTTTAGATTATCTATATGATCCTGATTTAGTTTTGGTGTCGGATATCTGTCTAGGAAACTGTCCATTTCCTCCAGATTCTCCAGTTGTGTTGAGTATAGGCTTTTGTAGTAGGATCTAATGATTTTTTGAATTTCCTCAGTATCTGTTGTTATATCTCACTTTTCATTTCTAAGTTTGTTAATCTGGATACTGTCTCTGTGCCCTTTGGTTAGTTTGGCTAAGGGTTTATCTATCTTGTTGATTTTCTCAAAGAACCAGCTCCTGGTTTTGTTGATTTTTTGTATGGTTCTCTTTGTTTCTACTTGATTGATTTCAGCCTTGAGTTTGATGATTTCCTGCCTTCTACTCCTCCTGGATGAAATAGCTTCTTTTTGTTCCAGGGCTTTCAGGTTTGTCATTAAGCTGTTAGTGTATGCTCTCTCCATTTTCTTTTTGGAGGCACTCAGGGCTATGAGTTTTCCTCTTAGCACTGCTTTCATTGTGTCCCATAGATTTGGATATGTTGTGTCTTCATTTTCATTAAGTTCCAAAAAGTCTTTAATTTCTTTCTTTATTTCTTTCTTGACCAAGGTATCATTGAGTAGAATATTGTTCAGTTTCCACATGTATGTGGGTTTTCTGCTGTTTTTGTTGCTATTGAAGACCACTTTTACTCCATAGTGATCTGATAGGAGGCATGGGATTAGTTTGATCTTCTTATATTTGTTGAGGTCTGTCTTGGGACCAATTATATGGTCGATTTTGGAGAAGGTACCATGAGGTGCTGAGAAAAATGTATATTCTTTTGCTTTAGGATAGAATGTTCTATATATAGATCTGTTAAATCTAATTGGTCCAAAGCTTCAATTAGTTTCACCGTGTCCCTGTTCAGTTTCTGTTTTCCTGATCGGTCCATTGAGGAAAGTGCAGTGTTGAAGTCACCCATGATTATTGTACTAGGTGCAATGTGTGCTTTGAGCTTTAATAAAGTTTCTTTTATGAATGAGGGTGCCCTTGCATTTGGAGCATAGATGTTCAGGATTGAGAGTTCTTCCTGTTGTATTTTTCCTTTGACCAGCAAGAAGTGTCCCTCAGAGTCTCTTTTGAGGACTTTGGGTTGAAAGTCAATTTTATCTGATATTAGAATGGCTACTGCAGCTTGTTTCCTGAGACCATTTGCTTGTAAAATTGTCTTCCAGCCTTTTTCTCTAAGCTAGTGTTTGTCTTTGACCCTGAGGTGTGTTTCCTGTATGCAGCAAAATGTAGGGTCCTGTTTACGTATCCAGTCGGTTAGTCTATGTCTTTTTATTGGGGCATTCAGTCCATTGATGTTAAGAGATATTAAGGAATAGTGATTATTACTTCCTGTCATTTTTCATGTTATTCTTATATCTGAGTGGTTATCTTCTTTTGGGTTTCACGAAAGAAGTTTACTCTCTTGCTTTTTCCAGGGTGTAGTTTCCCTTCTTGTATTGGTGTTTTCCACCTATTATCCTTTGTAGGGCTGGTTTTGTGTTATGATATTGTGTAAATTTGGTTTTATCATGGAATATCTTAGTTTCTCCATCTATGGTGATTGAGAGTTTCACTGGGTATAGTAGTCTTGGCTAACATTTGTGTTCTGCATGAGTCTGCATGAGATCTGCCCAGAATCTTCTAGCTTTCATAGTCTCTGGTGAGAAGTCTGCTGTGATTCTGATAGGTCTTCCTTTATATGTTACTTGCCCTTTTTCTCTTACTGACTTTAATATTCTTTCTTTGTTTAATACATTTGGGGTTTTGATTATTATGTGACGGGAAGTATTTCTGTTCTGGTCCATTCTGTTTTGAGTTCTGTAGGCTTCTTGTATATTCATGGGCATCTCTCTCTTTAGGTTAGGGAAGTTTTCTTCCATAATTTTGTTGAAGATATTTGCTGGCCCTTTAAGTTGTAAATCTTCACTCTCATCAATGCCTATAATCCTTAGATTTGGCTTTGTCATTGTGTTCTGGATTTCCTGGATGTTTTGGGTTACAAGCTTTTTGCATTTTGCATTTTCTTTAACTGTTGAGTCCATGGTTTCTATGGTATCTTCGGCATCTGAGATTTTTTCTTCTATATCTTGTATTCTGTTGTTGATATTTGCATCTATGGCCCCTGATTTCTTCCCATGGTTTTCTATCTCCAAAGTTGTCTCTCTTTGTTATTTCTTAGTTGTTTCTACTTGTTCTTAGATCCTGAATGGTTTTACTCAGATCCTTCACTTGTTTATGTTTTCCTGTATTTCTTTAATAGATTTTTGTGTTTCCTCTTTCATGACTTCTGCCGGTTGACTCAATTTCTCCTGAATTTCTTTAAGTGATTTTTGTGTTCCTCTTTATTGGCTTCTATCTGTTGACCCATATTCTCCTAAATTTCTTTAAGTGAGTTTTGTGTTTTCATTTGTAAGGGCTTCTAACTTATTCATGTTCCCCTGTATTTCTTTAAGAGATTTATTTATGTCCTTTTTGTGTTCCTCTACCAGCATCATGACCAGTGATTTTAAATCCAAATCTTGTTTTTCTGGTGTGGTGGGGTATCCAGGACTTGCTGTTGTTGGAGTATTGAGTTGAGATGCTGCCATATTGCCTTGATTTCTGTTAGTAACATTCCTGCATTTGACTTTTGCCATCTGGTTATCTCTGGGGTTAGTTGGTCCTGTTGTCACTGGCTTATGCTTGAACCTCCTGTGGGCCTGTAAGGATATTTCCACAGTGCTGGATTACTGGGTTTCCCCTGGACAGATTGCTAATGTGCTGACCTACTCTTGGGTGCTGTTGGAGCCCTGGTGTGCCTTATCCCAAGCTATGCTATACTCGGGTTGTCTCTGTGTACCTGGTGTTGCCTGTATGGTCTGCCAGGTAGTAAAGTTTGTGGATGCCTTGTGGACCCCCTCCAAGCACTGATCACTCTGTAGGGCCAACAGCCCAGGACAAGGGCTTGTTGCTGGGTTTCAAATGCTCTGCTGATGTTGGTTCTCGAATGCCCCCGCTTCTACCGAATAACCTGCTCCTGTCCTTTCTTGAGTATCAGGAAGTAGGATCTTCCCCATGTCAGATGTGGCACAGGTCTACCACATCCAACACAAAGGGGCAGTGGCGATTAACCTGCTCTTGCCGGTTATCTACAGAGTATTAGGTAGTGAGATCTTCCCCATGTCGTGTGTGGTACAGGTCTCAGGTTGAGCTGGCTGCTTGGTCACAGGAGCCAAGATGGTGGCGATCTCAGATCACAGGGCTCTGTCTAACCATGGGAATCCCTATAGGTCAGGTGTTCCCCTGGTGCCAAGATGGTGGCAACCTTGTGCCAGTGCAGTTCCTCAGAAAATTTGGCACAGAACTGAGGACCCAGTTATATACCACTCCTGGGCATATACCCAGAAGATGCTCCAACATGTAACAAGGACCCATGTTTCACTATGTTCATAGCAGCCATAATTTATAATAGCTCGAAGCTAGAAGCAACCCAGATGTCCCTCAGCAGAGGAATGGATACAGAAAATGTGGTACATTTACACAATGGAGTACTACTCAGCCATTAAAAACAATGACATCATGAAATTCACAGCCAAATGGATGGAACTTGCAAATATCACCATGAGTGAGGTGACTCAGTCATAAAGGAACAAACACCGTATGTACTCACTAATAAGTAGATATTAGACCAAAAGTTCAGAATACCCAAAATTCATTTTCCAGACCATATGAAGCCTAAGGAGAAGGAAAACCAAAATGTGGATGCTTCAGTGCTTTTTAGAAGGGTAAACAAAATACTCACAGGAGGAAATATGGAGACAAAATATGGAGCAGAAACTGAAGGAAAAGCCATCCAGAAACTGCCCCGCCTGGGATTCCACCCCATATACAGCCACCAAACCCAGACATTATTGTGGATGCCTGGAAGTGCTTGCTAATAGAAGCCTGATATGGCTGTCACCTAAGAGGCTGTCACCTAAGAGGCTCTGCCAGTTATTGACAAATATAGAGGAGGAAGCTCGCAACCAATCATTGGACTGATCACAGGGGTCCCTAATGGAGGAGTTGGAGAAGGGATTGAAGGAGCTGAGGGGGTTTGCAGCCCCATGAAGGGAGCAACAGTGTCAATAGGTCAGATGCCCTGGAGTTCCTGGGGACTGGACCACCAACCAAAGAATACACATGGAATGATCCATGGTGCTGGTCACATATGTGGCAGAGAATGGCCTTGTTGAACATCAGTGGGAGGAGAGGCCCTTGGGCCTGAGGGTGTTTGATACCCCAGTGTAGGGGAATAGCAGGGTGTGAGCATGGGAGTGGGTAGGTGGGGGAGCACCCTCATAGAGGCAGGGGAAGGGGAGATGGGATAGGGGGTTTCCGAAGGGGAGACCTGGAAAGGGGAAAACATTTGAAATGTAAATAAAGAAAATGTCCAAGGGGGAAAAAAAAGAAAAAAAAACAATAACAACAAAACCCAAAAATACAACCAAGAAATATAGCAGTTTTCAGGACAAATAAAAAAGAAGAGGGTTAGGTGAATGTAATGAAAAAAAATCTATCACTAACTAACTTAAGTAACATAAATCTATCACTAACTAACTTAAGTAACATAGTTCAATGATTTCAGAGTGATCAAATTCAAAAGTAGACTAGGTAGGCTATAATATTAAGCTCTTGTTCCACATGAAAACTCCAACGAGAAGGTAGGAAATGAATACTGTCACATCATGAAAGTGGAAATACATCCCCCATGTTTCATTTGATTGGTTCCAAAATAGCTCTATAAAGCTGTAGGGAGAGGAAGATAAAGGAAACTGAGGAAAAGTTCATTTTCTTATTTATTTATTTATTTATTTATTTATTTTATTTATTTATTTTTATTCGATATATTTTTATTTACATTTCAAATGATTTCCCCTTTTCAGGCCCCCCCACTCCCCAAAAGTCACATAAGCCCCCTTCCCTCTCCCTGTTCTCCCATCCAGGCCTTCCCTTCCCACTTCCCTGTTCTGGTTTTGCCTTATACTTCCAGAGGATCCTGCTATACCACTCCTGGGCATATACCCAGAAGATTCCCCAGCATGTACTAAGGATACATGCTCCACTATGTTCATAGCAGCCCTAGTTATAATAGCCAGAAGTTGGAAAGAGCCCAGGTATCCCTCAACGGAAGAATGGATGCAAAAAATGTGGTATATATACACAATGGAGTACTATTCAGCCATTAGAAACAATAAATTCATGAAATTCTTAGACAAATGGATGGAGCTGGAGAACATCATGCTAAGTGAGGTAACCCAGTCTCAAAAGGTGAATCATGGTACGCACTCACTAATAAGTGGATATTAGCCTAGATAATTGGAATACCCAAAACATAATCCACACATCAAATGAAGTACAAGAAGAACGGAGGAGTGGCCCCTGGTCCTGGAAAGACTCAGTGTAGCAGTGTAGGGAAAAGATCATTTTCAATACTCATTTATAAATGTTTCTCAGCATCATCTAGCTTAGTCCTTTTTCATTTCCTCAAATTGCTGATGTGGGTCCTTTCAATACCTCATTTTCATAAGCAAGACATTATGAAATATGCAGCATTATACTAATAGCAGGGTGTGGAGGCACACCACACAGAATAGCTCATATTTCAATTAGTACAAGGATCTTCTTCCTGAATTGTGTACATTTCCAGGTCAGAGAAGGAACAGCTGAGATCATGTGCCATTGATATCAAAAGGCCTTCCATAAGTAGACAACACACATGGACTATAATGTACAGTCCATTCCTTGTTGTAATACAGTCAGAAAAATGAGCTGATGTTTCTACTTCACACACCATGTGGGTTTTCAGTATGTTTCACGAACTGAATAATGCCAGTTAGAGGGAAAATTGTTTGGCAGAAAACAGAGAAGGAAGAGAGAAGGAATAATTGACACAGAACGTCATTTGATATTATCAGCAAAGCTCCAGAGCTGGGGTTTTGAGGATAATTCCAAACAAAATCCCAGACATTGGTTTGGAAAGTGTCTCTACAATCTGTTCTACTTTTAGGGCATTCCAATGAATGGTCTTCTAAATTATAAACAGTTTCTTCAAACTGAAGTCCCTGCATATTGGCAGCAATTTTAGCTTAATTGGATGGAAGGAAATCTAATATTGAAGAGGATATAGTAATGAATAAATGAGCCATAGAATACTTCATTGTATACAGCACACCCGTGAAATGATTGAGGGCTCATCTACACAATGACATTTCCCTTGTAATTTGAGCTCTTATAAAGATGGCATTGGAAGTTGGAGTTTTTAATCTAATATCCATTATGTCTTGCTGGTCCTGGTGATGCATGTCTACTCTAAGCACTCAGGAGGCTGAGACAGGAAGATTGAAGAGTTTGATGTCATCCTGGGATACAGAATGAAACACTGTCTGAAAAAGTAAATATGTTTAGTTTTGTTTTTTGTTTGGCTTTTCTAGATAGACTTTTCCAGGTAGTATAAAAAGCAATGGGTTTGTCATTCATTATATTTTGTTTCCCACCCCAACTGTACCCCCTTTCCCTTTGTCTCCTTATCATATTTAATGAATATAGTGGCTAGTACTAAAAAATTGAAGTACTAAATTAAAGTATATAAATGAGCACCCTGCTATTCCATTTCTACCTCTCCTCCTACCTTCAATGAAGTACTGGAAGGGGCAGGGAAGTGAGAGGTCTGAATTGTCCCTTCAGTTATTCACTGGCTCACTCAAGATGTGTGGGTAGCTATGCTGGCCTCACTGTTTTCTGAGAACACTTGTGAAGAGTGAGACCCTCTAAACCCACAGAACTGAGATCACGGAGATTAACAGTGTAATCTGTAACTTAATCCCAGGTCCATTTTTTTGATACATTATGGGCCTAAAACAAAACTTAAGTGCTTTGTATATTCTAATTGTTTTTTATTATACCCATGAAAAGGGTTTCTGAGACATCTCAACTTAAAATTTATCTTGCATCTCAGATTACCCTTCCGGCTAGTCTATAATATTGTCTAGAGAGAGAGCAGTTAGGAGCCTCAAGGGCACTTCATAGAAGAGATGAGCTAAATTCACTGCCTTGGGAGGAAGACTTTGTTATAATAGATCCTTACAGATTTTCAGGTGTTTCTTTTATATTGAATAAGAATTACTCTCAAAACAAATACTGTATGAAAGCAAAGTTCTAATTCATTAAGACAGCATATTTTGACATTATCAACTCAAATGCTAACAGTACCTCTATTGTATGCAACCTGAAAATTAAACTACTGAGACCAAATGCTCACCATCATCAGACTGTTTTGACCCACCAGTTCCCAACAACACAGAGACTTTTTATTATTTATGAATGCCTATGCCTTCTAGCTTAGGCTTGTTCCCAACTAGGTCCTAGAACTTAATTTACCCATTTATTTTGACCCATGTTTGTCATGTGGCCTGTTATCTCTCATTCAGTCCCTGAAAGTCGGACTTTTGTGTCTGGGTGGCAAATTCTCTGCCCAAATTCTTCACATAATTCCTATCTTTGCCCTGATGTCCTGTCATTCCTCTCCTGACCTATAAGCCACCAGTGCTTTATTAAACCAATCAGAAGGTGATGGAGACTATGATGAAGGTGCTGAATGATTAGAATAACAATATCAAAGCCCCAACAGTACTCAGCACTCTGCTGGTACAGAAATCAACATCTGAATACAAAGACAACCTTTACAAGCTACTCATGGAAGACTATGGAATATGAGTTAAATACAGAGAGCTGCTCCCCAGAATGTGGGGCGGTGTGCTGTGAGAAGCAGCCTGGTTCCTGGTCAAGCACGGGTGATCCTGAAGAGACAGAAGGCATTTTGCTATACTCCTGGGCCCCTGGCTCTTGCCATGTGTCTACAGTGCCACCCTGTAAAAAGGTCTGTGGCCATCAGTCACTTAGAAGCAGCACCCCAAGCCCTCCCACAGGTATCCCCAAGCTCTCAGACAAAGACAGTAGAAGTACCTATTGTCAGACTCTGACCCACCTCAAAACTGTATATAAGATTCCTATCTAGAAAGAATAAGGGTGTGTGAGAATTACTCCGTCCTCTGAGAATTTCTGTCATAAGAGCTGTAACACTGCAATTTAGAAAGAGATCAGCTCTCCCAAAATGCCTACAGAAGCTCTCCTGCACTCGATGGCTAGTTGGCTTCTTGTCTGCTCAGCCTAGCCCAGCCCAACTCAGTGAAGGCTCAGCTTCTTGGAGCAACTGAGGTGACAGAAGGAGGTGAAGGCAGCTGCAGAAGCAGAGGTGGTTCTCCTTAGCTGCTCGCACTCTTCTCCCCCTTTGCCAGAACCTTCACACCTGGCCAGGGAGACATCTCCATGGAAAGCTTCCAGTACACCAGCCCATACCAGAACTGCTTTTTTTAACATTAAAATAACTGAACATTATTTTTGAAGGGAGGAAGTGTATGAAGACAGAGTAGAATATTCTACACATAGAGGAAACATTCTAATTAAGATACTTTAAAAGTGAAGGCAAACCAGAACGGGGAAGTGGGAAGGGGTGGGTGGGAGGACAGGGGAAGAGAAGGGGGCTTACAGGACTTTCGGGGAGGGGCTAGAAAAGGGGAAATCATTTGAAATGTAAATAAAAAATTATATCGAATAAAAAAATTGATTAAAAAAAAAAGTGAAGGGGAAATGCCAGGACAGGAAAGCAGGAGTGGGTGGGTTGGTGATCAGAAGGAGGAGGGATATGATAGGGGGTTTTTGGAGTAGAAATGAGAAAAGGGGATAACATTTGAAATGTAAATAAAGAAAATATCTACTAAAAATATAAAGTATATTAAAATGAGTTTTACACTCTGTATTTACTAAAAAAAGATACTTTAAAACTATTATAGATGTTTATTTAACACTGGAAATTTCTCCATCACAAAACAGTAAGGATTTACACAATCCAAGGTACGTCTTAAACGGGTCTTCCAGCATCTTCAGTAGAATTATCGAATGTAGTAATGAAACGTTTAAGCTCGTCGATGCACCGCTCGCCTATTTCACGTAAATTCTCTTTTAGTGAAAACTGGATGGTTTTTTCTAATGAGGGATCTTTATCAATCAGCATTTTGACTACCATCCCAAACGTCTCACAGTCATGCCTGTACACCTGCTCGATCTCTTTGGTCTTCATGGCAATCTTGATATCTCTTTGGGTTTGACAGCGGCTGCTAAGCTGGTTGTTGTTGCATGTCTCAGAACTATCTGCTATGTTTGAAGAACCCTTGGGTTCTTCTCTCTGCTCAATACTTGAAAGTGCCTTGGATTGTGCCTCAAACTTAGGAATTTCAGCTACGTTAATTTTTTCTGATTTCTCCATTTTTTTAGCCAACTTGTTTTCAGCCTCACCACGTTTCTTCTCCGTCTGCCTGTTGGCTTTGTCTACCACCTTTGATGAGGAAACTGCTGATGAACTTGAGCACGCAGCACCTCTTGAACTTTGAAACGACTGGAATCTCTCTTTACGTCTGTTGTGAGAATGACGGTCGTGTGCCCGGCTTTGCTCCCGAGAATAGCTTCTATTGCTCATATTATTAGAACTAGATTGTTTCACTGGGGTGTTCTTCCAGTCAGCAGGTGGTTCTTTGAAGAAAGGAGCAGGCCTTTTATCATAAAACCATTCTCTTGAATAATGGGAAGAATAGAATCTTTTTCTTCTAAAGCTATTTTTCATGCCCTTGTAGTTAGGGTGCCGGCTTGTGGAAGAATCATCTTTTCCTCCTCTGTAGCCAGATTCATGATGATGAGTGTGAGGATGGCCGCGTCTTCGATTACGAGAAAAACTGCGGCTCTCATTATATACTCTGGAATCAACACGATTATTATATTTACTGTAGCCTCCTTTATCAGGTCTGGCTAGCAGAGGCTGTTTTTTGTCTGGTAGACGTGGTGGTATCTTGTCTAATAAAGGTGGTATCTTGCCTATCAGAGGTGGTCTTTTTGGCACATTACCTCCTCTATGGTGGCCATCACTAGGATGGCTTCGAGGAGGCACTCGTTCTCTTCGAAGTTGATTGTAGCCATACTGTTGCTGAGACCATATTTTATCTTTTGGAGGAACTACTCCTTGCCACTGCTGTGCCGCTGTAGCCGCTGTAGCCGCTGTAGCCGCTGTAGCCGCTGGAGCAGGTGTAGCCACTGTAGCCGCTGTAGCTGCTGCCACCGCTGCTTTCTGGTAGAGATCTTTAAAGAGGAAACAAGTAAATCCCTTAAAGGTATGCAGAAATATACAATTAAGCAGGTGAAGGAAATAATTCAATCTGTGCAATATGTGGAAGCAGAAATAGAAGTAATAAAGAAAACACAAACTAGAGAATCCTAGAGATAGAAAACCCAGTGAAGATAACAGGAAAAACAGATGCAAGTAACTCCAAAATAATACAAGAAACTGAAGAGAGAACCTTCAAGTATAGAATACATACATCAGTCAAAGAAAATGTTAAACCTAGAAATTTCCTAACGTAAAAAATCCAGGAGATCAGATACCATGGAAAGACCTAACCTAAGAATAATAGGAATATAAGAAGGTGAAGAGTCCCTGCTCCAAGGCTCAGAAAATATTTTCAACAAAATCATAGAAAACTTCCCCAACCCAAAGAAAGAGATGCCTATAAACATACAAGAAGCTTATATAACACCAATTAGACTGGACTAGAGAAGAAAATCCTCCCACCCATGATAATCAAAATACAACTCTGCAGAACAAAGAAAGAATATTAAAAGGGAAAAAGGCCAGGTAAGTTACTTACCAAGGCAGACCTATCAGAATTACAAATGACTTTCCGGAGAGACTCTAAAAGCTAGAAGGGCCTGGAAAGATGTCTTGCAGCTTCTAAAAAACCCACCTAGACTATTATACAAAGCAAAGTTCTCAAACACCATAGATGCAAAAATCAAGACTTCAAAACAAATCTGAATTCAAAAAACATATATCCACAAATCCAGCCCTACAAAAAATACTAAAAGGAAACCTCCACTCAACGGAGGGTTACTACATCCAAGAAAACACATGAAATAAGTAATTCCATACCAGCAAAAACAAAAAAAGCATATGTGCCTGCACGAGTCCTTGCTTGAGATTGCACGTGTGTGTGCAAATGGACACACACACACACACACACACACGTACACGCACACACACACACACACACACACATATACACACTTACTTCAAAAGTCTGTATGTCACAAAATTGGAAAATCTTAATGAAATGGAGGACTTTCTAGAGAGATACTAATTACCAAAGTTAAATCAAGCTCAGCAAAACTATTTAACCAGCCCTGTAAACTCCTAAAGAAACAAGCAGTGATTAAAAGTCACCCAACCAAAAAATTCCAGGGCCAGATACTTTAGTGCAGAATTATACCAGAATGAATACCAATTCTCCTCAAACTATTCCACAAAAAAGAAACAGAAGTAACACTGCCAAATTCATTTTATGAGGCCATAGTCACCCTGATACCCAAACCACACAAAGACTCAACAAAGTAAGACAACTTCAGACTGATTTCTTTTATGAACATTGAGCAAAAATACACAATATACTTGAAAACTGAATCCAGGAACACATCAAAAACATCATTCATCATGATCAAGTAGGCTTCATCCCAGGGATGCAGGAATGGTTCTATAAATAAAAATCCACTATTGTAATCCACAATATAAACAAACAAAAAAATCACATTAGATGCTGAAAAGCCTTTGACAAAATCCAACACTGCTTCATTTTAAAGTATTATACTTTTAACATGAGATCAGGGATACAAGGAACATACATTAATATAATCAAAGCAATATACAACAAGTCAATAGCCAAGATCAAACTAAATGGAGAGAAATTTAAAGAAATTACACTAAAATCAGGGGTAATACAAGGCCACTAATTCTCTATCTATTCAATATAGTACTTGAAGATCTAGCCAGAGAAGGAAGACGACTATAGGAGATCAATGGGACACAAATTGGAAAGGAAGAAGTCAAAGTATCTGTATTTGCAGATAATATAGTATAGATAAGCGATCCTGAAAATTCTACCAGAGAACTACTACAGCTGATAAACACCTTCAGCAAAGTGGCTGAATACAAATCAACTGAAAGAAATCAGTAGGTCTCCTTTATTTAAATAAACATACTGAGAAAGAAATTAGGGAAACACCCTTTACAATAGTCATGAATAAAATGAAATATCTTGGTGTAACTCTAACCATGTAATTGAAAAGTCTGTATGAAAACAAATTCAAGTCCCTGGAGAAAGAAATAGAAGAAGATATCAAAATATGGAAAGATCTCCCATGATCATGGATAGATAGGATTAACACAGTGAAAAATGGCTATCTTACCAAAAGCAATCTACAGATTCAGTGTAATCTTCAAAATCACAACACAATTTTTTATAGACCTTGAAAGAACAATTATCAACTTTATATGAAAAAACAAAACCCCAGGATAGTCAAAACAATCCTGAACAATAAAAGAACTTCAGAACCGGGCAGAGGTGGACACGCCTTTAATCCCAACACTTGGGAGGCAGAGGCAGGTGGATTTCTGAGTTCAAGGCCAGCCTGGTCTACAGAGTGAGTTCCAGGACAGCCAGGGCTACACAGAGAAACCCTGTCTCGAAACAAACAAACAAACAAAAAACAACAACAAAAAAGGAACTTCAGGAGGAATCACCACCCCTGACCTCAAGCTGTACTACAGAGTAACAGTGATTAAAAAAACTGCATGGAATTGGTACAGAAACAGACATCTTGATCAATGGAATTGAAGAGAAGAACCAGAAATAAACCCACACACCTATGGACACTTGATTTTTGATAGTGAAGCTAAAACCATACAATGAGAAAAATTAAAGCATCTTCAACAAATGGTTCTTGATTAACTGGATATCTATATGTAGAAGAATGAAAATAGATCCATACTTATCAACCTTTACAAAACTTAAGTCCAAATGGGTCAAGCACCTCAACATAAAATTGGATACACTAAATCTCATAGAAGAGAAAATGGGAAATATCCTTGAACACATTGGTACATGAGACATGTTTATGAACACAACACTAATGTCTCAGGCTCTAAGATCAACAATTGATAAATGGGACCTCATGAAACTGCCAAAGCTTCTGTAAGGCAAAGAACAATTTCAATGGGACAAATCTGCAATCCATAGATTGGGGAAGGATCTTTACCAATCCTATATCTGATAGAGGGCTAAAATCCAAAATTGACAAAAAAAAAAACCCTCAATAAGATAGACACCAACAACCTAAATAACCCAATCTAAAACAGGGTTCAAAACTGAACAGAATTCTGAACAGAGGAATCTCAAATGGCTGAGAAGCACTTAAAGAAATGTTCAAAGTCCTTAGTCATTAGGGAAATGCAAATCAAAACAATTCTCTGGTTCCATCTTAACACTGGTCTGAATGGCCAATATCAAATACTCAAGTGATAACATATGCTGGTGAGGATATGGACCAAGAGGAACATTCCTCCATTTCTGGTGAGAATACAAAATTGTACAACCACTTTGGAAATCAATTTGGCGGTTTCTCAGAAAACAGAATAGTTCTACCTCAAGAACCAGCTATACCACTCCTGGGCATATACCCAAAAAAGTGTTCCACCATTCTACAAAGACACTTGCTCAAATATATTTATAGCAACTATATTTGTAATCACCAGAAACTGGAACCAATCTAGATGTCCCTTAACTGAAGAAGGAATAAAGAAATTGTGGTATATCTATCTACACAATGGAACTATGAAAAACAAAGACATCATGAATTTTGCAGCCAAATGGATGGTTCTTGAAAAATATCATCCTGACTGCAGTATCCCCATGTTCACTTATAAGGGTATTAACCATAAAAATACAAGATGTACATGCTCCACTCCACAGACCCAAGGAGACTGAACAGGAAGAAGAACATATGTAAGAATGATTGACTAATACATGAAATGGTCACTGAAGGCAGATGGAGGGAGTGAATGGGCTCAGAGTGAGGTGTGGGGAGGGGCAGGGGGATGACCAGATGGCCATGAGAATGAATGGAAGTAAATTCTTAGGTTCCTTAAACTTTGGCTTATAAGTCAGTTTTCCATTGCAAATCACCATTTCTTGGAAAGCTGTCCAGTTCCAGATCTGCAATGCTATGTAGGAGTAAAATCAAAACAAAATGTCAAAGACAAACTGGATCACTTCAAAAAGATACTAGGTAATCTGGTCCTTAGTATATAAAAATATGAACATTCACAAGAATAATTGCAGTTAAACATCCCCATTTCAGAAACAATCATTACAAAAGAAAATGTGATAGTTAAAATGAAAATGGTCCCCCCATAGGCTCATAAAAATTGGCACTATTAGGAGGTATGACGTTGTTGAAGAAAGTGTGTCATTGGGAGTGGGCTTTAAGGTTTCAGAACTTCAAGCCAGGCCCAGGGGATCACTGTTGCCTACCAATCCAGATGTAGAACTCTCAGCTACCTTTCTAGCATCATATCTGCCTGCATGTTGCCATGCACACTGTCCTAATGACAATGGACTAATTTCTAAACTGTAAGGCAGACCCAAATTAATGTTTTCCTTATAAGAGTTGCTATGGTCATGCTGTCTTTTCACACTAATAGAAACCCAATCTAAGACATAAATAAAGAAAAAGAAAGAAATCACAGAAGGAAAGAATGAGAGAAGGATCATTGCAAACCTCAGAGCAGAGAAAGGTTAAGAATTTGTTCAAAGTAGTTCAGCATATATAAGCTTGCATGTCTGTATAGATTCTAAACCAATGTCTCTACCATGTATGAGACTTCTTGGGCAAAGCAGTATTTAACTGAAGTAAAATGTGGGGAAGAGAGGAAGGAAGAAAAGCTATATAGAAACCTACATCCTATTAGTCGAGAGAAGGGAGAGGAAGAGAAAGAGAGAAATTAACAATTAAGTTACTTTATAAGGAAATAACAACATCCCTACTAGACACCACAGGCTAAGAAGTAAAACTTCAGCGCTAGGAATAGATTTCAACTTTCGGGAATTGCCCAATGAGGTCCCATAGAATCTTAAAACATTACAGAATCTTTCCAATGTCGAATACCTTTCATACCTTTACGATAAGGTCCAATTTCTGAGGACTCCATGACTTTGAATCAAAGGAACAGATCAGACTGATTTAATCTGGAAGTTTCATTTTCTTCTCACGAGATTTCACAATGCTACCAAGGAAAAAGCAATAGTTAGTCTTACACAGCTGTAAATTCTATAAGGTACAACAACATCTTGCCTAGCAAGAAATATCTGCTGGTGCAACGGTAGCATAAATATCATGGACATAATCAACCACTTTTAAAATTGGATTTAAATACCACTCCACAAGATTAAAGCTATACCTTGCACCACTCTCAGGCCAAAAACCTGAGGCTTGACAAGTCATAGGCTCTAAGGAGAGAACCTACTAGTGTAATTCTGTTAAGTGAACATAGTTATTATATTATAGTCATTAAATCAACTGCTAATGAATTATTATTATTTCCATACATTACTGCAGCCCTTAATAGAGAATGTTCTATTTGCAATAGATGGTGATTCATAAAAAAGATGTAGAACTGGCCAAAGAACAGAAAATAAGAAACTGTAGAATAAAATATTTGAATCATATCCTCCCATCCCAAGGCTCATGGACCATTTCAGAAGAGAGGGTGCAAAGACTGTAAGAGCCGGAAGTGGCAGTGGGTAAATACAAACAGTAGTCTCAGGACACAATAAGGCACCTCCACATATGAACTTACAGTGGTTATGACATCATACAAAAGCCCTGGGTAAACTCAAGCCAAATTCCAGAATGAAGAAGGGAATGAACATGAACCCCTACCCATGGAGCTATTAACAATTGATAACTGCTGGGGGGCATAACTTTTCTTTTAGTAAGTAGCCCAACTGACCAGTGAAAGGCCACATATCCAAAAATCTGAGGAAAAACATAAATTGGCTCTGATTGATGGGTTAAAACAAAAACAAAAATCAAAATGAGTACACAGAATTCAGTGGGTAGAGAAAGAGAGTGGATCAAGGAGAATTTGTGGGCTGGGATGAATATGATCAAAACACATTACACAAAATTCTCAAAAAAGCTAGTAAAAAATTTTAATGAGGTAGTGAAGAAGCAACTATGATTTTTTTTTTATAGGGAAGATTTTTTTCTGGTAATTAGCCCCATTGAGCAGAAAAAAAGTGTGACACACACATGCATGTGTATACACACACACATATATACATACACATACATACATACAATATCCATCTATCCCAGTAGCAGACAGATAAAATGACCTATTAGAGAAACAAGTCAGGTTCCCTCGTGGTAATAATATCTAAATGTGTGTGCAAGTGTTGGTTCCCTCTGGAACTAGAGTAATGGTCAATTGTGAGCCACCTGCGATAGGTACTGGTAATTAAACTTGGGTCCAGAAGAACAGTATATGTTCACAACCAGTTAATCATTTCTCTAGTTCCCAAATGCTTTTACTTTTTGGTATAACTTGCTTTTAACATTCTATACATAGATTTGTCTGTACCATGCCATAGTATGCCTTTCTGTTCAGGTATATCTAATAAAGCCCTCATTGACTACTCCATAAGTGGGTTCTGGCACTCTTGTAGTTACCTTCAGCCCCGTCATAAAATGTTTTTCTATCTTGTAGTTATTATCATCAGTCTGCATAAACTATTTTTAGTTTGACTTCCTATAGGGACATGAGTCTTCTCATGACATCATAGCACAGAGCTCTGTTATGGACAGATAATAGATTTTTAACCACAGTCTATATACCATGTGAAGGCTAAAAAAAAAAAAAAAAAAAAGTTGCTGAGTCTCCTCATCCTGATACCTATTCATTCTGGCACTATCTTGGGCCTTGTCGTCCCCATACCCAAACTCTTCTAAATCTTAAAAGAGGAAACCTGAGTTTATCATTGATTCTAACCTAGGGATTCTTGTATTAAGGATGCATCTCCAGTATATATGGAAGACTTATTGTATAGATGTATATATTGTGTTATTATGGGTTACCTTTTTCATCACTGCCCCACTATCACTATGCATCAATAATCCTCAAAAGGGATTCAAACATTTATCTGCATCAACAAAATAAACCACAGAAGTTCAACACTAGTATGTCATTTTTTTCTCCCAAGGATCAAGTATCCCAGGACTGATTTCTGTAATTAAGAACCAGGGTTGCTGGGAAGTGCTTGCTGATGGAAGCCTGATATGGCTGTCTCCTGAGAGGCTCCACCAGAGCCTGAGAAAGAAAGAGGTGGATGTTCGCAGGCAACCATTGGGCTGAGCTCCGGGGTCCCCAATGGAAGAGTTAGAGAAGGGATTGAAGGAGCTGAGGGGAGTTGCAGCCCCATGGGTGGGGCAACAGTGTCAACAGGCCAGACCCCCCAGAGCTCCTGGGGACTGGACCACCAACCAAAGAATACACATGGCGCTGGCCACATATGTGGCAGAAGATGGCCTTGTTGGACATCAGTGGGAGGAGAGGCCCTTGGGCCTGCGGGTGTTTGATGCCCCAGCGTAGGGGAATGGAAGGGAGAGGTGGGATGGGATGGGGGTTTCCGAAGGGGAAACCTGGAAAGGGGAAACATTTGAAATGTAAATAAAGAAAATACCCAATCAAAAAATGTCAGTAATCTTGTGTAAACAAAGAGAAGAAGGAGGAGGAGGAGGAGGAGCAAGAAAGGAGGAGGAGGAAGAAAAAGAACCACCACCTCCACCAAAGACCACCACCACCACCATCAGGTTTAAAATTTCAAAGATTCCTTTCATCCTGATTCAGAAGTCTCAGTGAAAGGCAAGATGTCCCCAAGCACATGACCTATGGTGAATAGATTGCCCTTGATATGGAAGGAAAGGAGAATAAGGAGATCAACCAAGCATTTCCAGAGCTAACACCAAGGGATAAATTACACTCCAACTCTTGCTACCCATTCAAATTGTTCAATTTGATCCGAGAATTCCATTTTATCCTGTGTTTCATCTTGAAAGCTTAGAAGACACACTGATGTACTGTGACCTCAGGGTAGGGTAGAGTATATAGACAGGCAAGGTATTCTCAGCTCTCATCTGAAAAAAATTCTCCTAATTTCCTCCAGCCATCATAGGCTGCCCACTGGGTTGCTGTTTGTGTAAGATAGATAGTTCCCCCTTTCTCTCTTTCTCCCCTCTCTCCCTTTTTCTCTCTGTCTCCTATTCTGCCCATCTGCCTAACTGTTAACTTCAGCTTTAACTTGATCCACGACTCAGTCAAGGAGGAAAGGCTTTGTTCAGTTCTGTATCTCTCAGAGGCCTGGACCATGCCCTTGAAGTACCTATGCTGATAGCATACTACATACTTTCATTGTAGTCTCCAGATGACAACAGAAGCAGTAAGGAGAATGGGAGTGAACTAGGGATGTCTCCAGTATCCTAGCTTCAGAGCTGTTTCCAACAGGCTCTATTGTTGAACCATAGCCTGGGGTATGGTATCTTTTAGAGGTCTACATACTTTTGGAACTAGGTGCTTTAGCTGAGTCTGTTCAAATTACTCAGTGAAAATGTTATAGTATACCTTGAGTCATGTATGTCCTTATAAAGGTTCTACATTAGGATATAGTGGCAAGGATTTACACCTCTATTTATGGCTGCCTTCTTGAGGCAAGTTCCCCTGTACTTGGGAGAATCCTCTGGATTCTCAGACAGCAATGTCTGTGACATAACATGGCCTTATCTGACTCATTTTCCTCAATGCTTTCAATACCATTCTGTGCTTACCTTATATTTAATATTCTCCTGAGATATTGGTTAATAACTCTCTGGCTTTGTTAAAAATTCCTTTGGCTCCCTCAAGCCTTTTCTATATTGTTTTTCCTCTGCCTCTAGACTCCTGAGGAGAAACTGACCATTTTTCTGCACTGCTTCTTATCAAAGGATTCATTATATAGTTTGAGTTCATGTCTAGGAAAATCTGTTTCCTTCATTAACACTATTTCATTTTAAGGAATAATCCTATGTCTTTACACTCTAAATGAGAACAGTGCTGAGTTCAGAACAGAGGTGCTCAACAAACAACTACTGAGTAACTTCATTATGAAAGTTAGCATTTCACAACCTAAATGAACTCAGCCAGGATTTCATGCTGGACAATCCTTCTGGTTGAGCACAATATTGTGTCTAAAAGCGCACTGGGACATAACTTTGAATCATTAGTTTATGCTGCCTTGATTACTTAACGGCTCATATATGATAGATGTCTTGGATACAAAGTCCTAGCACACAGCAGCAACAAGTTCTTTCTGAGAACATACTTCAGCAAGCAAGGGTAGCCACTTAGACCCTGCCAGCCACAGACGATAATTCTGTTATGCTTCATAGACTCCAAATTCCTATCTTGCTTCTAAGTGATGAGGAATTTCAAGTCTCCAAGGAAAGTATATAACATGAGAAAACTTAGTTAGGAAACTACAGGACCCTGGGGCCAGAGTTTAGAAAACACTTAGGCAGCTGAGACCATTTTCAAGATGTTTTGACTGTATAAATTTCTCTTTGTCAGAGTTACCACATATTAGTCCAAGACAGTTATTATATTTTCTTCCTATAAGCATTCATGGTGTTCTGAATCTGGTACATTTGCCAAATTGTAGATTTATTCCTATTTCTATACATCTGCTAAAAGAATGTGTGTTCTATTTCATTAGGGAGTTACTTGAAGTCACAGGTTGCTAATTCTAAATGAATAGAAACAGTGATTAATCTGGGAGATATCACTATTCATATAACAGATGTCCATTATGATGAGTTATAAATTTGTTTCATGTTTACACTAGAATATAAAAAGAAGATTCGAGTATTTTGTAAAAGAAAAGAAAAAGAAAAATGGGGGTGAGAAGGTAGGGAGCTACAAAATACTGGACAATGTTTATTCAGGTGCCAAGTTAGATGTGAAAGAGACTAGCAGTATGTCTAGAAGGTGGCAGGTAAAGAGTTGAGAGAAGGTCAAAAGCTAGGGGAGTGGGAGAAACAGAAATTTGTATTCCTGGCTTCATTTCAGGGTGTGGATATTAACTCAGTCCATCTCACTTGGCTGACAGAAGCACTAATGCCAAAACCGGCAATTTCACCAGCATCAGTTACACAGAAGATGGGATTTCAGAGGAAGGCACGAGAAAACGGAGAATGATGCATGTGATTCTATTCAAATAATTAAAAACAAAGTTGGCAGTCTATCTTCCTGTCAAGAATAATAAATATCAGTCTATGGACTTGGAAGGAGAAGTGCAAGTGGCTTCCTGCTGCTCCATATTAACTTTGGTCCAATACAAACTTAAGAGTTGACTTTTCACATACGCAAAAATCCATTTTAAATGATCTTCATATATGGTTTTCTAGTTAACTCTGTGAGCAGAACAACAGATTAAGAGGCTACCAGCCTAAGGTAAATGGTATAAGAGGTCGCATGTCTGAAACACACTGAAGCTATTTACTTGAATGGTAAAAATAAAGAGTTTGTACACTCAAGTTTCTTTTTCATAGCTGATGAAAGGTTTCTAATATTGTTCTGTTTCTCATTATTTGCATCTTGTTCTCATAATCTCAAGAACTAACGTGTGCCCTTAAAAATAGATGATAGACCTACCATATGCATGTATATATAGACCAAAAATTTAATGAATGAAGATGGGCTGGAATTAATGAATGAGATGTTCACAGAGATAGATATTAGTAACCAATGTGTTCATTATCCTGTGTATATCCTGTACTCATTAACAGCTTTTATCACCAATGTGACCAAATACATTAAAGAAGCAAAGGTTTATTTCAGCTCATGGTTCCAGAGGACTCAGTACATGATTAATTTCCCTATGTACATGGACAGAATGTCCTGGTATACAGGATGTGCAGTGAGAGAAAATACTGAGAATATAGTATAACTTTGAAGGCATATACCCCCAGTGACTACATTTTTCTTGCTAGGACTCAACACCCAAAATTTCCACCACTTTTCAAACAAGTGACACAGGTAGATAACCAAGCGTGCAATATGTAAGCCTGTGAGGCATATTTATATTCACACCACAACATTCTGTTTTGGGTCTTAAAAGACCCATAACTATCTCTGTACAAAATATATTTAGTCTATTTCTAAGAGTCCCCAAAGTCTTAACAGTTCCAACACTGTCCAAAAGCTGAAGCCCAGTCTCTTCTGAGTCTCAAAGCAAGCTTCTAGCTATAACGGTCTTATAATTAAAAAACAAAACTAAACAAAAAACAAGCTAACTACTCTAATGGCACAGGGAAAAAACACTCCCAATGAAAAAAGAAAGGAAGAAGAAAGCAAAAACAAAACAAAACAAAACAAAATCCCAGGTTGTTCTAATAGAATTTTAGGTTGCATATATATATTGAAATATCAGATGGTATAAGGTTAAGAAAACAGGGTTACCAATAATTGGAGAGACAGATGCTGACTATCTGTGTGGCACAACAGTGGGGGTGGATGATCAAAAGCAGTACAGAAAACTACTCCATTTGCCAAACATCTCTGATAAACCTTTTATCAAGTATTTTAGCAGGAACAAGCAGAGGTTTCTCAAGACTTCCCTAAAAGGCCTCTTAACCCACATGTAGCTAAATCTGAGTGAGATTAAGATTTCATTTCTCACTTGAAAAGAATAGTTTGTATTGTCCTCATTGGAAAACTCAAGGGGACTGAAGGCTTACTGTATCCCAATTTTCCTCTCTAATACATAAGGGCTCTCAGAAGTAGATAACAGTGACAATTGATTGACAATAGATAACATAATAGCAGTTCACCCCTTGTCCAGACTACATCCATGTATAGTTAGTTATTTTAAAGTTGCTTATAAAAGTGAAAAGCTTCACATTTCTGTCCTTTGTGATACAACTATTTCTCACATATCCAGAATCCATTCTTCCCCCACTGCAAGCAGGATCACAAAGTCTATTAGTTTTCCTATAACTTCTTAATTTTTACTTGTCATAACTCATTGCTATGCATCAATTTAACTGTTAAATATTGGGTTAACTTACCCCTTATAATGCATAATGGGCAAAAGTATGGAGAACAAATCTTATGAACATAAATATGTTATGTTCTTACCCAAACAAGGAAGAAAATATAAATGGAATAACTCCACTCACATTTTGACAATGGATTGGGTGGCAATGCTTAGTATTTATAACTGTCTTGTACAGTATGCATAGAGATTACAAACACACACAATACCCAAGTAGGGTCATCATTTATTTAGAATATTAAACTCATATCTACACTAACACTAGGTCACCCCTTCTGTTCAGTTTAGGATTCTCCAATACTGTGTCTCCATAACAGAGACCAAAGCTATTCCAAATCACTCACTACTTGGTATCCTCTTCAACTCAAGAGAGGCAAGCAGATTAGATATAAAAGGGGCAAAGTGATGAGTAAAACCTGTCCATGCTGTATTATCTTATCTGTGTTTTCTTTCCATTTTCCAACTACCTATATTTTAACCGTTAAAACTAAATAAATCTCAGACCTTCTGGTGGGCATAAAATTTAACTTTACCTGCAACTGATATCTCTATCTCTCTGTTTCCCTACCCGCTTCCCTCTTTTCTTTCCTTACTCAGACTCCAATAGAGTTTACAGGGAATATCTTCATTTTAATTATACCTAAAAGGCATGCATTAACTTTCTTTGATCTAAGTTGGGTAGCTCAGTTGATTACCAACTAGGGTTAGTGGATTTAATGTCTCAGCAGTCTATTTTGAGCACACATATAATAGTTTTGTTGTCAAGATGTTTTAATGAAGCCTTTCCGTATTTTCCATGTTTCTACTTAGCTTTTCAATTTTGTCTTGTGCTTAAGATCTATTAGGCAAGACCAGAGCTGTATTTAATTTAGGTATAACTATGCACCACTACTGAGGCAAGACCCTCCTGAACAGCATATCCAATAGTCTTTGACAAATGAAGTTTTCCAGATTTTCATGATTTAAACAGGCCCTATTTCCATCCTTGCATAAGTGACACATACTACCTTCTATACATTTTCAGATGCTTCTTCCTTTAGACCTGGGCAGCTTCCTCTGCTGCACACACTGAACAGAACTGAATATTCTACAGATCTCCAATGTTCTTTCCTTGGGAAATGTTCTTCTTTCTCAGGAATGTCAGCACCACTTCCACAATTCAATCAGTTCATTGTGCAAAATTGCACTGTACCTTGATTCTCCTTTCTGAATGGTGGCCTGGAAACTCTCTCAAAGCAGTAAGCTTGAAAAATCCTAGGGCTTCCACAAGTCACTTCCTATCTCTCAAGAATCACTGTCTTAAATTGTCTGATATCGGTTTCTCATAAACCACTGCCTGATATATTTTATGTAAAAATTTTTTATTATTTCTGACAAGAGTATAAATCTGGTCCAGGCTATTCTACATTTGTCTGAAGTACGAGTCTACCATTTCTTACCTTGTTTTATTTTAAACAATAAACACAGTAAATCTTTTGAGGATCTTTACTGCATAATCACATTTTAACCTACATAATATTGACCAATACTCTTTAAGAAAAACCTATAAATACATTTTAAAATGTCTATTAGTTAGCCTTTTTTTTTTTTTACTGTTGAGTGATTAGTCAGAATCGCGAAGTTTTGCTATAATACTTCACATAAACCCATGCTGAGTGAACAATAATATCTTGATAAAACAAGAATCAATTACAAATAAATCATACATGTGTATTACAAAATTATACCATTAAAATATACAATTATAAAAAAGGGATACTGTAAATTAATTTAATGTAAAAGATCCCCCAAATGAATAGTTTAGCTGCCACATAACTTTTGGTGTCTATTTCAAAACAGGCTGAATTCACTACAGATAGCATCGAATTTAAGAGGTGGAAACTAAAAAAAAAATTCAAATATTTCTGGATCTTTCTCAGCTTTCTTCCCTCAAGCCTCTCCAGTCACTGCTGCCAAAGTCAATCTTTCTCTTTCATTTTTAGCTTAAGACATATATCTTGCTTAGAAAGTCTATCTTTGGCATGACTTTCTACACTCTGAGTTTTCTTTATGGTCTGGTTTGTATAAGCATGTTTATGAAAATAAAACACAATGAAATTCATGATCAGACAAAAATGTTCCTGTTAATGATACCATCTTACAATAATTATATAGCGAAAACTTGTCCATCTCAAATGCTAATCTGATTTCATTTAAGCAGTGTACAGTACAAACAAACACACAAATAAAATGTTATGGGGCAGCTAAGCTACATATAAACTTTTAATTAGTAGAAGAAAGTGATTGAAAGTAAGCATCAGAAGTACCTGGCTTCCACCTTTTCTCTGCAATTTTGTTATAGCTTTATTATGTCATTTGCCATTTGAAAGCATCAATTCCCTCATTAGTAAAATATAGATTAAAAAAACTTTTTAAAGAACAATTATCCAAATTTGGGATAAAGTAGAACCATGTGATCTTTAAAAAATCTTACCAAGGCTGTATTTAGTCTAAGAACTACTTCATTATCTAAAATGATTTGACTTTCTGTTTTATGTTTAATTAGAATTCAGATGGTTTAGATCAATGTAAATTCAGATTTCTACCCAGTAGAAAAGGAAATTCTGAAAGGCTGTCATTTTGTTGCTTTGAAAGATATTAATAAATTTTGACTGCTTCTTCAAAACCTTTTTGCCAAAACTTTTATTCATCAAAATGCCTAAAATACCAAATTCTTCAAAAATGCTCCTAGAATTAGATTTATCCCTCATAGTTCTCAACCTTAACGAGCTGGATAAATGTCTGACATGTGTTCATGTTCAGTTTGTATTTGAAGAATATTTATATTTTTAACTCCTTCCCCAATATCTATGAGGTTCCATTTCTATAAATTTGACCAACCATGAGTTTAAAAAATGCATGTGTTCTGAAAGCACATGGATGTTTTGTCACTAGGCTTTACACAACACAGTAGAAATAACAATTAGCACTTATTAGGTATTATTAGGCATACAGATAGTTGAAAATATAGGGAAGGATGTATGTTTGCTACATGCAAATGTGACACCATTTGATATTAGAAATGAACATCCACAGATGTTGACATCCATGGGAATTTTGGAACCAACCTCCCATGACTATAAAGAAACGTATTTATATACATATGAGGTTGTCTAGAATTATAAGTATGTCTGAGAACATTAAAACCTTTTCTGAACCACACATTATTTCTTGATTTTAAAAAATTCATCTTACTCTCCTTTGGTTCCCTGGGACTAAACAATAGCTCAGTGTTTTTAACCTGAATTTAACTCCGTACATTCTTTGGTTTGCCTTTTCAAATAAGTACAGTAAGTTCCTGCATTGTATACTTCAATGTTTGAGATATTTCAAAACTATTTGATGATCCAGGCTCTCTGTGGTTTTGTGTACTGTGCAGAATAAATACAAGTTCCACTTACTTCTTTTGTCCATGGAAAGTTGGAGCCCCAGTACTTGTATTTTTTCCCTGTGGATGCTTTTTAAAAGGAATTATCTTCAGACATTGGTGTGGAAAGAAATTGCTTGTGAAATGCTGTTTCAACATTTATTCAATTATTCAATTGATTCCTTTGTGTCAAAGCTTATTTTACTCTTTTGTTACTTTCTATAAAACAAACTTAGAAAAAGAAATCTAAAATCCACTGAATTCTTTTTGAGGATTTAAAAACCAAAAAAGTTTTTTGAACATAATCAGCCCCCAAATGCTAATGAGTTTAGGGACACTAGTCATATTTCTTTTTCATAATTTAGTTTCTTTTGGGAGGTGTGTTCTTAACAAAAATTATGGATTTAATTTTGTGCGTGGACCTGAGTAAGGCAGCATATCTCTTGAAATTGGAGTAAGAGACAGTTGTTAACTGACATGTTGGCGCTAAGACCTGATTCTGGGTCCTCAAGCAAGAGCAATAAACACTCTTAACCACTGAGCAATCTCTTCTGCCAAGAGCAGGGTTGTTTTGTTTTGTTTTGTTTTGAAGAAAGCCATTAGTGCTTTCAGTCACTGTTAAAAATCACATGAAGGAAGGTAAGGGATTTTTCTACATTCCAAGTTTAAATTTAAGAACTAATATTCAATTCAGCTATCAGGGCATTTTTAAACATATTTGAAAGTTTGGAAATATGAATATAGGTACAAATTACATATGGTGAAAATTTAGCATCCTAATTTTCAAAGTACTGTAATTGTAAAATATATAAGATTTTAAGGACAGCATAAAACATTTATGTAAATTACACCATTGATAATTTATGGTGACTCTAGGTTAAGTGATAAAAATGCTATCCATATTGGGTTATGTCTTAAAAACATGGACTTCCTCCCCTTTTTAAAAATGTGACAGACTGCAAGAAAATTATGGCTTCTGCTCTGTGTTTGTTAGTCAACATTACTTTTTGACACATGGGTATCAAACAAACTACAAAATGTATACTTAGGTCCCATTCCCACTGATCATCTTCAGTAGCCAAATTAGTGCTGAAGCACTATGGATTTTAAATTCTCTTTCATGATCTCTCAAATGTTAATACATAAAAACCAACATGTCAATACAGGCCTCCTAGGATTTGATAACTTGGAGAGGTCATCAACACATAACATCTTAGTGAAATTCCACATGTTAATGGAACTGGTGAAAGTGTTCTCTTTTGGTCTTTGCTTTTTTTGTTGTTTGTTTTGTTTTGAGACAAGATTTTACTGGGTAGTCCCTGGTTGGCCTGGAACTCTGCTTGTAGTCCAGGCAGGCCTCCAATTTATATGAATTTTCCTGCCTCAGCCTCCAAAGTTCTGGGAATGTAAGTGTGTGCTACCACACCAAGAACAGTGGTACCTTTCTTCATGCAAAAAATAACAAGCATCATGGTAATAAATACCCTCTAATGACATATTGCAATGTCTATAGATCAGTGCATTACTAAGCTATTATCAGAGAAGCTTCTAATGGTAGATGGGAAGTAACACAAAGACCCATAATTGGATAACAATGCACAAAGAATGAGAGACCCAAGAGTGCTCAGGTCTAACTGGAATGTCTCTATTAAACTCCTTTCCTTAAGGCTCAGGTATCTATCTGGAAGAGGAGGTAGAAAAGTTGTAAGAATCAGAGGTGATGGAAACAGAGGAAGGAATCAGAGGAAGAAAACAGTGTCTTCCATATACAACAAGACTAGTATTTATGTGAACTCACAGATTATATCAGCATGCACAGACCTGAACAAGTCCAACATAGACAAAACCACAGCACTAAGAAGATGGAAGAAGACAAGTTCCAACCCCTAACCAGAAGCTTTTTACAATAGATACCTACTAGAAATGTCAAAATCAGTTTTCTCCAGTGGAGTGACACTTGGTATATCAATTATACTCCCAGTAGGACCCATGTCAAGGAGTATTTGACACACAGAAAATAAACCCATAATTGTTTTATTTTGTTGTTGTTTGTCTTATTGAGTTTTTTGTTTTGATATTCAAATTTTGATTTTTGTTTCAAGTAAAATGAGAAAGAGAAAGAACATGAAGGAGGGTGGGTAGGGAGGTTGGGAAGATCTGGGAGATGCAAGTGAAGAGAAAACATGATCAAGAGATATTGATTAAAAAATTAAATTAAAAAGGGCATTTAGTTAGTGTTATTTCGCTGGAGTCTCATGTGTTAGTACTCTTCCTCAGCTTCAGACAGAATCAAACACACCCAACCACCCAACCAGATGAAAACTGACCTCTAGAAACTGGTTGCAGTTCTTTCAGCAATACGTTTCCTTATTTGACACAGTAGATCGCAGTTACTTAGATATTAAGAATACTCTTCTTTGCAGTTAGTTTAAAAGAAGATTGCTTTGCTTAACCCTTGCTAGTCACCACAGTTTGCTCAACATGCTCACAGTTTGGGTTTTAGCACAAAATAATCTTGTAAATTGGAGAGGTACCATCCAATTTAAGGGAAGTGCATTTCCAACAAGTAGTCCAAGTGGCACTTGAAAGTAGTCAGAGGAACACTCCCTATAATGTTCACTAAATACTTTTTAGTGATGTTCTTTCTACATTAATGAACTGTCCTTCCCACAAATAGCCAATAAAGTTACGGGGTTAACCAGTTCAGCACCTGACTAGGCTCATTAATTTAATTAAATATATCATCAAATTGTTTCAATCTACTTACATACATAAAACAAAGAGACTGTTTCGGTAATCCTTGAGGAAATGTTTACAGTGTCTGAAATTTAACAGATACTAGGGAGACAATTAGTATGTGGCACATTATACTAGTCTTGGGTTTAATTCAGGGCTTGAATCTGCTGTTTGCTGTCTTGACTTTGGGAGAGTTCCTTAATCTCTCTGTGCCTCAATGTTTTCATATATTTACAATCAAAGGTAGCAATGAGGATGAATAATAATGCATTCCATCTGACAAATCTTACTGAGGGATAGTCTGCAATGGACCTGACCAAACTGCCACTGTCATTAGAAACAAAGAATATCTAAACAAGAGAAAAAGAAAAAACACTGTCAACTCTGAGAAAAGCCTAAAGAGACATGTGGCATATTAGACAGAATTTCTGTTAGTTATGAGCAAAATATTCAGAAGAACAACAAAGGGTTAGGAAAAGTTTACTTTGGCTTACATCTTTATAACTGTCAGCTCATAGTCTTATCTCCATTGCATCTGGTCTTATGGTAAAACAAAATACTGTAATAGTAGGCAGGGGTAAAATTCTAGTTATCTCCCAGTGACCAGGAAGCAGAGAAAGCAAGCACAACTGTGGACAAGGCACAACCTCTGAAAGAAAGTTCCAGCGATGTCCTTCATCCCCTGGGCTCCACTTTCTAAAATTTCCCCCCAAGTTGCACCATCACCTAGAGACCAAGCATTCTCAGATTAGTCTCTGGGGAACATTGCATGTTCAAACCATAATGAGAGTCCTGTAACAGAAAGAGACTATTAGGAAAAAAATATAGAAACCCATGTGTAGTATGAATAGTATATCAAAAACTTTAGTGCAGGCTGGGAAACATGGAGTGCATTTGATTTGCACATATGAAAGCCCAAGTTATATCCCCAGTGTTGCAAAATAACAGAGTAACAACTAAAAAAATAACATATTTAGTTATTTCTTGAAACACATGCACTACAGTAATATAAGTAATTAAAAATGAAGAAAAATGTGTAAATATAAGGGAACTTTCTGTGTATCTGCATCTTTCTTGTAAACTATTCTCCAACCAAAAGCTTTTGCAAAAAAATATTATGCTCTGATTAGTAATGCCCAGTCCAGAACTACAAAGTCAATGACAAGTGTTAGGATTGTTGTAAACTGTACATTAGAGATGACACAGACATCATATTCATTTATTATTTCAAGATGTTCAGGAGATGCTGGGAGCTTGAAAGCCATAGCGTAGAGTAAAGAGTCTGGAAGGGAAGTTGTAGGAGGTATGCTGGCTGTCTCTGTCTTCAGCCTGCAAGCCTTTTACTTCTGTGATGTGACCCTCTCCGTTCTCTTTCTAGCATTGTTCATGTTCTGTAAGAATCTTATTTTTGAATTCGTTGTTTAAAGCCCAACTTTTCCTGCCATTGCTGTTAAACATCAGCTCCATGGCAGTAGAGACTACATCTGTTGTCCTTTTTTTCACATTACATTGTTTTTTTTAATGGCTATTTTTATATGCATTGGTGTTTTGCTTAAATGTATATCTGTGTAAGGGTGTCCAGTCCCCTGGAACTGGAGTTACAGACTGCTGTGAGCTGCCATATGGTTGCTGGGAATTGAACACAGGTCCTCTGGAAGGGCAACCAGTGCTCTTAACTACTCAGCCATCTTTCCAGCCCCACTGTTCTCATTTCTTTATTTACCTTATCTGTTCATAGAACTGGCATCATATAGAAACCATGTGAATTTATGAACTGCAGAAATGACCAGCAGAAGGCAGAGAGAAAACACTCTACTTATACTATAGCTGGACTGTTTTCTTGTTAGTGTCACCTGTAATGTATGTTTACTCTCTTGCTCTTCTCCATGTTTCCCTGCCTCTCAAAATAATAGAAGAAAGCATGTAATCAAATAAGCAGACATATCACTCTATGACCAAGTAGTAGCCAGAAACTAGAAATAACCTACATGCCCCTCAACTGAAGAATAAAGAAAATGTAGTACATTTACACAATGGAATACTATTCAGCTATTAAAAATAAAGACATCATGAAATTTGCAGGCAAATGATGGAACTAGAAAATATCATCTTGAGTGAGGTAGCCCAGACCCAGAAAGACATGTACGATGTGCAGTTACTTTTAAGTAGATAGCAGCCATAAGTACAGGATAACCATGCTATAATCCAGAGACCCAAAGAAACTAAGTAATAAGGGTTCAAGGGAGGATGTGTGAGTCTCACTTAGAAGGGAAAACAAAATAGTCACTGAAGATGGACAGAGGGAGGGAATTGGGTGGAAAGGGGGTGAGGAGGGGAACTTGGATGTCTGTGTGGGTTGGGAGTGAGGAAAGGCTGTAAGTGACAATGGAAATCTGTGGGGGGGGGGGCATCTTTAAGACTAGCAAAACCAAATATTTTTTAAAGAAGAAAACGTAAAAGAGAAAAAATTTGGTGGCCTCAGAATCCATACAGCTATTGAAGGATTGCATTAATTTACAGGAGGTGCTAAACCCAGGGGTATTAAAGTCAGAAATGCATCATCTCAAGAATTTTAGGAGCTGAAAGTCCAAGAACAAGGCATAAGAAAAGTTTCTTTCTGGTGTATGCTGACTCTTAAGTTCAATATGTCCTTACATGTGTTTTTTCCCCTCTATGTGTATATAAGACTGACAGACACAATGAATGTCTATAAGCACTGTCTCTGGTGTCTCTTCCTCTTCTGAGTATACCAATCCTATGGCCTTATTTAATGTAAAGACCAAATCAAAATCCAGTCACCTTTAAGGATTATTCCTTTGACATGTAAAGTGGGATGGGGACACAGGCTAGTCATTTCTAGGCATGTTCTTGGACAAGGGGTAAGAAAGTTAACTTGAGAAGAAAAGCACTAACCATTACAAAAAAAAACCAAAAAAAGGTATAACCTCCCAGCCAAATGTAGGGGCTATTTTGTGAATATGCTATCAAAGCAAAACCATATTGATTTATTATGTTTCTCTGTTCCTGTTCTTCTGCAACAATGAGAGAATTTGGTGGCTTTCTCAGAGACAATGGCTCCAAAAGCTCAAAAGATTTAATCGCCCTGCACAGAAATGGGGGGGGGGCAAGTTTGTGAAGTAAATCAATGTATGATTGTCTCTTTTATCCTCAAGATACTGTGATAGTGTCCTGGTCACTTCACTGATATGGAAGAATATAATAGACATATGCACACAGCTGGCAGGAGGAGAACCCAGAGCAACAACGTAATGATCTGAAAGGGTACCCCTCCTGGCCCCTCACAGGAGGCCTAGGGCTTTTCTGCTAGGGCTCTGAATTGTATGATTGCTGCTGTCAAGCCTGAGGCCTGAGGAAGGCATGTGCTCTACACCATAGCTTCTGACAGTTAGCCTAGCCTTGAAGGTCAACTACTGTCACTCAAGCCAGCACATTCCACTGTCACCTTCACACATTATCACATTCACACCTTTATCAGCAGGAACTAAATTACTATAGGTCCTAAATTTCTTGAAAATTTGTTTCATTTCCTTTTGTGTTTTATGCCAGGGCATGTGTTTTACATGACTAGGATTTACACAGAAATCAGAGCACTTACATTAAGGGAGCCTTGCAAATAATTATGTAGACCTTAAGGGATTTCCAGGGATCAGCCTGAGACTCTCAGCCTCAAATATGACTGTTGGTCCTTTTCCTTATTGCATAGCATGTTCCCCTCTTAGCACTCAGTACTGAAATCACAGTACTTTTCTTAGTGTAGGGATAAAAGTGGCATGTGGCCGCAATGAAGGTTTCTATTTATAAGCATTGCTAACTAATGAATCTTTCCAAGACCTTTTTTAGATTAGTAGAGGAATTTCTCAAGTATTTACATAAAACCCAGAACCTTCCAATTAGGCCCAAGGAAGCAAAACTGCGATTTTATTAACTAAAGGATTACTTGTTAGATGGCAAGTTTATCTTCCTGACCATACAGACCCAGGTGTTTAATCTTGATTGTCTTCCTGTTTAGATTGGGAGGCACCTAGGAGATTATTAAAGTACATATCTGGGTGTATGTTTTCACATACCCAGTATTAACTAGTAGGACAAGAGTAGTCCTGATTGTGGACAGCACCATTCCATAGACTGAGGCCCAACTGAAATAATGGGAGAAAGGAGAAATAGAGCTAGCAGAAACATTCTCTTTCTGCTGCCTGGCAGCTATGATGTGACCTGATCTCTGTCATGCCTTCCCCATTACTCTGAATGAAAACCTCTAAATCATAAGCCAAAAAATAAATACTTTTCATTTAAGTCATTTTATCATACCTACAACATTCGTAACAGAGACAAAATATTTGCGTATGGAATCCAGGTGCTCCAGTCTAGCCAGTATCAGTTTCTGTGAGGAACATCTTTTATCATTTCATTTAACACTTAACGTATTATCAATCACAATGCTCACATTTTACTATTTTCTATTGCTCTTAATGTTCCATAAATGCAGGAACTGATCTGGCAGGAAAAAAAAATGTGGCATGATTAGTGACACATGCTGAATGCTTAAAATGCTGGGAAAGAGGCCCCCATGTAGAGTACTGTAGCTGAATTCTTTAATTAAACCCAAAATGTCTTTACTTGTATCACATAGTATAGGTTATCTAAGTATCCCTTAGCAATATGTAAAAGTAGATTCTAGAAGACATAAAATACTAAGCACAGGGTCCATGGACCCTCATCTTAGCTGCTATCTTTGAATCCCTAAATCGTCCGATGTCAGGACACTAAGAAATGGAGATCCTGGGATATACAGGATGCACCATAATATCTTGAATATATGCATGCACAATAACAGTACATTCTGGACTTCATTCTATATCTGTGTTTCATCCCTTCTTGGAGTAGAATCAGGATAAATCCTTGTGCTGACATTTTTGTCATGAAAATCATAAAGAAAACAAGACCAAACATGGTTATTAATTGGCCTTCTGACACTGATGTTTGATTGAGTATGCTAGCCAAAACAGAGTGCCAGAGCTAGACTGCAATTATGATACCAGTTCCCAGAACCACTGAGTAAATGAGGAAGATGAAATTAAGTTCTCAGGATTGTGTCAGGTGGAAAAAATTATTCCTGCAGTAAAGATGTGTATTTTAAAACATTTTGTTTATGCATGTGTGTGATACTGAGTGTTTGCTCCTCATGACATACAGATGCAGACCAGAAGACAAATTCCAAGAGTTGAATTGCTCCTATTTTGTGGGTCTTGGGGATTGAATGCAAGTTGCTGGCTTGGCAGTGAGTGCCTTTAACCACGTAGCCACCTCACCAGTTCCCTAATTTTTTTCTTTGTTTTCCCTGGGATACTTTTCTGAACTTATCTACATTCCCCTCTTAGAAATTTTAAGTCTCCCTTGAAGTGTTAACTATCACTCAGACTTCCTTGAGATAAACTCTGCCACTTCCCTAGCTTCCACAGGAAAGTTACCAACAAAGGCCCACCCACAGCAACCAAAACTCTGATCCAAGTGCCTAAGAGCTCTCTTAATGGCACTTAAACTGAATTCACATGTGTTTTCAAGCACCCTTCTGTATTCGCTTACTTCTTTGCAGTTTAACATGAGTTCCCTGGGTTCAGACTGAAGGGAATTGAAGGAAATTCTTAAAACACTCAGGTAAAGCAAGGGCTGTGCGTGTGCCCGCATGTGCGTGTGCGTGTGTGGAAGATGGTCTGCCAAGGTGCTAATTCTAGCCCTGGTACATTTCTCCTCCGTGAATCTGCTTCTCATCCAGGAATTTCCCTGTGCTTAGTGATTCACACATCCAAATTACAACTCTAAATAAATAAACAAGCTGAAGTGCTTACTTGCCTGAAGATTAGCAGAGCAGTTTCTGAACTTCCATCGCCCCCCAGTGGCAATTTCACCCATGTCTTTGTTGGAGATTTTCTTAACTGCTAAAATTTAGGTTATGGCTCTCTATCTCCCTAAACTTGTCCTTTCTTTTTCTTTCTAATTTTCAAACTGGATATAATTGTTTATGTGAAGGTGTGTCAGTAATGTGTCAGTAATCTGTTGACTAATGAGTGGATCAGATGCAGTATCTACTTTCATGGTTTGCAATGTGAAAGAATTTTAATCTGGACTCTATTTTAAGACTCAAGCCTCAGTAAAGGGTCAAAAAGCATTATCAAATCATTAAGTCCTTAAACCTATCATTAGTAGCATGAAGGGAATCTATAAAATCACAATGTACAGAGCAGAAACACAAAGTTCACCTGCCATAACTATTCAGTGTCTTCTTTGAAAGACAAAACACATTGTGTAGTAATTCAAAAGTATAAAGCATGAACTATGTGTTGAGCAAGAGAGTGTTTTGTGTGCAATCTACCGAGAAAACACTTTTATGATATAAGGAATTCACAAACCCATGTTAGATAAAATAATGAGTTTTTGTAGCGGTGGAATTCCAGAAATCCACTGAAAACAATTCCAGAATAAAAGACTTATCATCAGATACAAAAATGGAGCCTTCAGAATCCAGCCCACAACAGGGTGGATATTTAAGTGTATTTTTCCAATATAACAAATCCCGTTGGTTCACCACCTGCTTTACTCTACTCCCATACCCTGCTTAAATAACAAACTTGTAGTCGTTCAAATAGTTCTAACCAAACTCTAAACATTTGCCTGCATACCAAGAAATCTGGCCAACGCAAAATCCTAAGGGGAAGCGTGGGTCTTTTGTCTTCCTTTATTCCAATTTTGACACTTTCCCTGCTAGAACATTCTGCTTCTGAGGCTACCTACTCTCCTCTTTGGAAATCATTTTTGTTGTTGTTACTACTGCTGCTAAGATGGAATCTCACTATGTTCTTCCAGCTGGTATAAAAATCCTATGCTCACAATTGGGTGGGACCAGACATAGACAGGCATGCCAATATTTGAAGATGGCTTTTATTAAAACTTGTTGTGGGGGAGAAATATACCAGGGCTAGAATTAGCACCTTGGCAGACCACCTACCACACACACACACACTCACTCACACACACACACACACACACACACACAGTCCTTGCTTTACCTGAGTGTTTTAAGAATTTCCTTCAGTTCCCTTCAGTCTGAAACAAAGGAACTCATGCTAAACTGCAAAGAAGTAAGCGATCAATATGATAACTACATTATCATTACCTCTCACAGTGTATATACATATCAATTATCTTTTGTAACCCTCAAATACTTCCTCAGTCTGCCAATCAGACTTCAGTAAACCTTAGTTACAACAGAAAAGATAAAATTTAATGTATAACAAACTACAAACAAAAAATATTTTGTTCCTCTTGAGCAATCATTTCAGTTCAAAGTATTGCACTCATTTGGTATGATCATTGTTAGTACAATGGCCTTTGTGCTATTGTTCATAAAAAGTACTCTGTTGCGGGATATTTAATCACACTGTGAAACCCAAGACTGTGTTACTGACGGTGAAAAAAAAAAAGACCTGCTTCTAGTTTTTGTTGTAGTTTGCCCTTATCACACACCTTTAATCCGAGTGGCTGGAATATAAACACACCCTTAGTAGACACTTTTAATCTCAAACAATGAAGGTAAAGTTAGTTTGCAAAAGCACCATTGTTTGAAAGTGAGTCTAAATTGAGAGGCAAACAAAGTAAGGAATTAGAGAAAGATTTGACAGAATAGAATATGCCCAACTCTCAAGAGAAGAGATGAAAGGGAAGTTACTTAAAAGAGCAGTGCCCACAGAGAGAAAACTGAAAGAGGCAGTTTAACCAGGAGAGTTTTACAAAGACAGGTTAAAGACAGAACAAGCTCTATAGAGGTGAAGACAGAGCAAGTCAGAGAAGGAGCCAAAATATTAGATCGCATTGTCAAAGTGATTATGAGGCCAAGCAGAACAATTCAGAAGTGGAGAGAAGCCAGACTGAGGATGGCATGGGGAGAAATTTGAGCCAGAACAGCTGAATTGGCCAACCAGCCAGAGATCAGAAAGAACAAGAAAAAGTGAGGTTAGCAGCAAGTCAGAGGCTGAAAACACTCTAGGCCTGCGTTAGGTTGTATGGAGGCTAGAAACTTTCAGGACAAGGCCTAGGTTAGTGGATTGAGATAATAAGCCTTGGAGACAATTAAATCAGGTGAATAAAAGATAATTTTACAGTACTGGAAGTTCATTAGTAAGAGGCCAGCTATGAAAGTATAATTAAATTATACACTGGCATAGCATGTATTTACTAAATACAAATGAAAAGGAACAGCACATGTATTATATGAAGGATTTATAAAATATTTTAAGTGAAGAAAAGCAATGCTAAAATGCTGTCATTTGCAGTTTTTTAAATTAATCCAAGAAGACAATAGCTCTTCTATAGCATCTAGAAATGTTTAGTTATCTAGGGATAACCCCTGAGTTAGCTTGCAGATCTCAATTCATTGTGGTGGTTATATAATTTTGTGGATGTTCTTAGAGCCATATTGCTTTAAAAACAAACAAAAAAATCCAGCTGTTCAATGTTCCCAAATGAAGATTCAAGAGCCAGACACTATGGTGAAAGCCCAATAGCTTAGAGAGGCAGAAAAGCACCCAGCCTGACCTTCCTACTCTATTGATGATGACCTGGAAGAAAACTTTCTCCTTCTCCATGCTGTCTTAATACCTTTTAACTAAATGGCCCTCCTTTCTCTTCACTTATGTTCATTCCCTATGAGCTGGTTGCTTGCTCAGCCTCTTGACTTCTGGTTGACTTTAGTTCTTGGATTAAAGGTATATACTAGGGCTGAGCCACACCACACTTGTCTACAGTAAACCAAAAGCTGTAGGATCAAAGGCTGAGCAACTAGAAACAGATATTTAGAGTCCAATATCATGTTTCACAATGTGATCAAATGTCCTGCAACAGAGCCACTAAATTGTTCACTCATTAAGGTTACAACTCTGAAATAAAAATGCAAAAGACCTGTACATAGTGCACAGACAGGTATGTATTCAAATGCATTTTCAAATGTTTTTAAATGCAATTTCAAATTCATCCAGTTGAGTGAAGGAAATTGTATTTATACACTACCATATCTTTAGAAATCAACTATAATAGATGAAAATATGTGATGCAGTGTGTCTTGCTCCCCGGAGTATTGATGGGCAGCAGGGAACATCATCCAGGCATACCCTGGCTTCAGAGACTAGAACTACATCTAGCACATGCCAAGAGCACAGAAGAGGTTCATCCCCCAATCTGCCCAATACATTTACATTTTCCAGCCCCCATAATGGCCAATTCCCTAAAAATTATTTTAAAATACTTACAAGCACATATGCATATACACACATACATAATCACACACAAATGGTTCCAAAGAACCCAGAAACAGTTGATAAGAGAATGTTCCTAAGATAACTCAATGGATCATGCTTCCCAATAGTATTGTTACCTCAGCTTCAGGAGTACCTAGACAAGAACTATTGACAAAATAGCAGAAAGCTTCCATAACAGAGGGGAAGCTAAGATGTTTTAGCATTTCTTGTAGTCATCTCATATATTATAATTTGTAATATATTATTTTGGGTATAAAGTGTCATATTATTATCACTATAGTATGCGTGTTTGAGAGAGGTGATGGGAAGCAGGACAGAGGACATTTACTATATTTTTTGTTATACTTTCCAAATATTTTTACCAATAACTCTTCACTTAGATTTTGTATATTGATGTGTTTCACTGTACAGAGACTGCACAATAGAATATCACAAATATCTGTACCTACTAAGATTCAAGCCTTAAAATATAAATTTTAATATCCCCCAAAGCTCATTTTTCAGGAAACCATTTTTCATGTGGTGGTGGCAGAAAATAGTTTGTCATCTTGTTTCCTGTGGCTTCAATCCTTTGAACTCACTTTAAAGTGAGGCCAAGCCATTGGGAGCACCTTATCCTCTTTTCTTTATAGCAGATTTTATCTTACCTTCTCGATTTTCCTTCCACTTTCTTATCTTTTTCCAATTTAGTAATTCAGAACACTTACCACAAGAAATAAAAGTACCAGAGGAAAAGGAATATATTTAGGTTAGCTGGTGATACATTTTCTTACTAGTAGGGAAACTAAGTCACAAGTTCCTTGGTAATATCAAATGAAAGCAAACACCAAAACCCTTGAATGATGGTACCATCCACTCTTGTGGCTTTAGCATCCAACCATTCACAGTGTTTCATGCATATTAATGTTTCCTTGCCTGATAACAACTGGGTTTTTTTTTTTATTTTGAATTCCAAAGGACATACTGAAATGCTCTTGATATTTCTTTGCAACAACCACTATTTCAAGTTTCCTGCACTGTGCAAACCTGAACCCATCTTCACAGAAAGCACATTGTTCTCAAAGGCAGCTGGCATTTCCTCTGCTCCTTCCACCTGCTTTCACCTTAGCTTTCTCATCTTTTCAGTAAGACCATAATTTCAGTATACCATGTTTCTTCACTTCAAAGGAAGTTAAGCATACAGGGAGGGAGCCCCTGGATATTCACAACCCCAACATTGTCCCATTCCTCTTTATCATCATTGAGTAGTACCAAACCTGGTCCATCACTAACTGTATCCTCAGAGAAGGCTGAATCTCTACTCCTCTGGGCAAAACACATCTATTATTTTGCACTAGACGTGAGGGGAGCTTTAGTGGCTCTATAGGGTTCTCTCCCAAGCAATGCCTACTCATCTGTTTTTACCAGTCCTCCTATCATGTTTTTCTGCTTATCATAGCATGCACCTCTAAAAGGCCCACATGTAGCAACAAATGAGCCATCAACTTACTCATAGTAACATCAGTATTAATAATCCTATTACTAATCTACATAGTGGTTGTTGCTCATTTCATGATAACTTTTGCTTTAGAGTAGTAACAGATAGAAATAATTTAAATTATCCCAATGTAGTTAACTAGTTCGTTCTCTGGTCCCTTCTTCCCACAAAACTGTGATGGTCCATGCTTCAGCTATCAGGATCAGTAAGAGCAAGATTTGGCTCATGGATTTTTGAAAATAGTGTTTCTCCACTCTGACACTGTAGACATTAGATGACAGACAAGGGCACTAGTGATTTAAGATGCTGTGGGCCTTTGGGGTGAGGTCTAAAGAGAGAAGTCTTTATAAGAAAGCTTCCTACCAGTTGGGGCAGTAATTCAGGCAGAAATGAGAGGCAGGGTGGAGGTTGAGTTTTCTTGTTGGCCCGGAGTTGTTGCTGCTATGAATAAGCAGTGATTAGTCAGTTAAAGAAAGTTAGATGATTTATAAACATCTTTTTCTTTCTGAGATGATGTTCTCACTATGTAGCCTAGCTTGCTTGGTGCTCACTATATAAACTAGACCAGGCTGGTCTTGAACTCACAGAAATTCACATACCTCTGCCTCCTGTATGCAGGGATAAAATGGTTGTTCTCCTCAAACAGAGCTCTGAATATCTCTTATCAAGGATCTTTCACAATGGTCAGGAATCTAGGAAAATAGTTATAGAAAGTTATTTAGATTCTGGAAGGATAATTGCTTAGGAAACGCCCATCATTTAACAAAGCTGGAGGAACTTTTCAAAGTACCATGGCTTTGGCTAGCAGACACATAAAACCAGACACTACTTTGTTATAAGACCTTTTCTGTACAAATCTGTAGTGGAGCCTGAATGTGTTTGAAATAGCTCCAAACAGATAGAAATCTCTTCATAAAACAAAGTTTCACTATCAGTCTCTCCCCATCAATCTCTATCAAATAATGTTTAAAATCAAACAGATGTTTTAGAATATCTCCTTAGATGAGTTGTATTGTTAGTTGATCTTTAAATTATTCGAATATAAATTCCCAAAGAACAAAGCCTTTGCTCAGCAATTGTGTATTCTCAGCAGTTTCTACAATTCCTGGTATGTTACATGTTCTCTACGACTGCTATCGAACTAGTGACAGTGGCGTTACAAGCCATACCAATGTTTTGTTCTCTAGTTGCAATCCAGTGAGAGACCTCCTCTGATCTTCCAAAACTTTAGAATTTCAGCACTAAGAAGGTGCGAGTCTTCTAATCAATTAGCCAGTGAGAACTGCAGGAGATAACCAGAAATGTTTATGAGGAGCTGTGTGAGAAAAGGCAGAATGTTAAGAATGCTATCGAACTAGTGATAGTGCCCTTAGACACAAGCCATACCGATGTTTTGTTCTCTGGCTGCAATCCCCTGAGAGACCTCCTCTGATCTTCAAAAACTCTAGAATTTCAGCACCAAGAATGGTGCCCGTCTTCTAATCAATTATATCAGCCAGTGAGAACTATGGGAGATAACCAGAAATGTTTATGAGGAGCTGTGTAAGAGAAAGCAGAATGTTAAGAATGCTATCGAACTAGTGATAGTGCCCTTAGACACAAGCCATACTGATGTTTTGTTCTCTGGTTCCAATCCAGTGAGAGACCTCCTCTGATCTTCCAAAACTTTAGAATTTCAACACCAAGAATGGTGCGAGTCTTCTAATCAATTATATCAGCCAGTGAGAACTGTGGGAGATAACCAGAAATGTTTATGAGGAGCTGTGTGTGAGAAGGCAGAATGTTAAGAATGCTATCGAACTAGTGATAGTGCCCTTAGACACAAGCCATACCGATGTTTTGTTCTCTGGCTGCAATCCCATTAGAGACCTCTTCTGATCTTCCAAAACTTTAGAATTTCAACACCAAGAATGGTGCGAGTCTTCTAATCAATTATATCAGCCAGTGAGAACTGTGGGAGATAACCAGAAATGTTTATGAGGAGCTGTGTGTGAGAAGGCAGAATGTTAAGAATGCTATCGAACTAGTGATAGTGCCCTTAGACACAAGCCATACCGATGTTTTGTTCTCTGGCTGCAATCCCGTTAGAGACCTCCTCTGATCTTCCAAAACTTTAGAATTTCAGCACCAAGAATGGTGCCCGTCTTCTAATCAATTATATCAGCCAGTGAGAACTGTGGGAGATAACCAGAAATGTTTATGAGGAGCTGTGTAAGAGAAAGCAGAATGTAAGAGGAGAAATAATTATGAGATAGAATGGATAATTGTGACACAACAAAGAATTCTGAGGAGGGACATAGCATTTAAAAGGAGCCTAGGGGCCAGGGAAAAGAATAACATATTTTAAAAAATGGGGACAATGTGTTGAATGAGAGAAGAAAGAATTGTAGAACACACAGGAAAAAATTTAAAAATGTATAACACAAATTTTAAAATGTTATAACACAAATATATAATACATATTATCCAATACTACGCTGTTACCTGTGAAATCATATGCACACAAACATCGAAACAGATTTGACAGACTAGATTTATGTATTTGTGCATATATACATATATGCACAGTGGTTCCCAACATAAATCTAGATTTATGTATTTGTGCATATATACATATGTGCACAGTAGTTCCCAACATAAATCTAGATTTATGTATTTGTGCATATATACATATGTGCACAGTAGTTCCCAACATAAATCTAGTCTGTCAAATCTGTTTCGATATTTGTGTGTATGTGATTTCACAGGTAACAGCGTAGTATTGGATAATATGTATTATATATTTGTGTTATAACATTTTAAAATTTGTGTTATACATTTTTAAATTTTTTTCCTGTGTGTTCTACAATTCTTTCTTTTACCCACAGATGAGTGCAGCAAACACTGATTATCAAAGAAGCCTCTCTGTACAGCAATTGCAGACCATCAGAGAACACCACAACTGGAAAGAATGCAAAGAACAAAGGACAATGGTGAGTTTAGCCTGTTAGGATTCTAAGTTCCGCTGCACCGTTACATAGCAACAGCCAGGTAGGCCTGGCCCACTATAATAATGGCTGCTTGCCCCCTTCTCTCTCTTTTGCCTCTTGCCCTTTTGCTCCCCCCACCCACTCTCCATTCCCTTCGCCCCTCTCATGTGCCCATGGGTGTACCAGCTACAGTGGGCTGGGTCCTCCCACATCAACCATTAATCAAGAAAATGCCCCCACAGGCTTGCCCCCCACTGGCCCCACAGACCAGTCTGATGAAGGCCATGGCTCTTGTGTCAAGTTAACAAAGATCTAACCAGCACAATAACCATCTCCTATCTGTTGATTTACACTACACAAGTAACATAAAAACTTACTTTATATAATATGAAATATAATACTTATATGAAAGCTGTAAATTCCATGATTACATGGAGTACATGCACAACAGTTGCCAGTGGCCTTGAAAGGACTAGGCACAGGAAGTTCAAGTGTGTGTATTGATTTATAAGGCACTTCAGTCCACAAAAAAGCACAAATATTACTTTTCATTAAAAAAAAATACAAATTGACCTTTCAAGAACCTAAGGAGAAGGCTGTGAAAACCACAGCAACTTAACAACTCCTCGAAAGTGATCCTTTCTGTTACCTCAAGCCCAAACCCGGATTTCTCACCCGAACAGGGACAGCGACCCCCCTCTGTAGAGCCCCCTCTGTACCCCGATTTGTCACCCTGAACAGGGAAAGAGATCCCCTCTGTTACCTCAAGCACAAACCCAGGTTTCTCACCCCGAAGATGGAAAGCGACCCCCTCTGTTACCTCAAGCACCCACCCTGGTTTCTCACCCCCGAACAGGGAAAGCGACCCCCCCTCTGTACCCCGATTCCTCACACCGAACAGGGACAGCGACTCCCCTCTGTATCCCGATTTCTCACCCTGAACAGGGAAAGAGACCCCCTCGGTTACCTCAAGCACCAACCCTGGTTTCTCACCCCAAGAGGGAAAGCGACCCCCTCTGTTACGTCAAGCAAATACCCGGATGGATTTCTCACCCTGACCAGGGAAAGCGACCCCCTCTGTTACGTCAAGCAAATACCCGGATGGATTTCTCACCCTGACCAGGGAAAGCGACCCCCTCTGTTACGTCAAGCAAATACCCGGATGGATTTCTCACCCCGACCAGGGAAAGCGACCCCCTCCGTTATGTCAAGCACATACCCGGATTTCTCACCCTAAACAGGGAAAGAGATGCCCCTCTGTACCCCGATTTCTCACCCCGAACAGGGAAAAAGAGCCCCTCTGTTACCTCAAGCACAAACCCAGGTTTCTCACCCCGAAGATGGAAAGCGACCCCCTCTGTTACCTCAAGCACCCACCCTGGTTTCTCACCCCGACCAGGGAAAGCGACCCCCCCTCTGTACCCCGATTCCTCACACCGAACAGGGACAGCGACTCCCCTCTGTACCCCGATTTCTCACCCTGAACAGGGAAAGAGACCCCGTTACCTCAAGCACCAACCCTGGTTTCTCACCCCGAAGAGGGAAAGCGACCCCCTCTGTTACGTCAAGCAAATACCCGGATTTCTCACCCCGACCAGGGAAAGCGACCCCCTCTGTTACGTCAAGCAAATACCCGGATTTCTCACCCCGACCAGGGAAAGCGACCCCCTCTGTTACGTCAAGCAAATACCCGGATTTCTCACCCCGACCAGGGAAAGAGATGCCCCTCTGTACCCCGATTTCTCACCCCGAACAGGGAAAAAGAGCCCCTCTGTTACCTCAAGCACAAACCCCGATTTCTCAACCCCAACAGGGAAAGCGATCCCCTGTTACCTCAAGCACAAACCCGGATTTCTCACCCCGAACAGGGACAGCAACGCCCCTCTGTACCCCGATTTCTCACCCCGAACAGGGAAAGAGACCCCCTCTGTTACCTTAAGCACAAACCCCGATTTCTCACCCCCAACAGAGAAAGCGACGCCCTGTTACATCAAGCACACCCCGCTTTCTCACCCCGAACAGGGAAAGGGATCCCCCTCTGTTACCTCAAGCACAAACCACGATTTCCCACCCCGAACAGCTCACCCAGCCCGCTGAGTCAAAAACACCGCCCAGCCCGTAGGGGCGGAGACGGACAGAAGGCCCAACCGGCTATAAGCCTCGGAGAGGAAGGGGTGGGACCGATCCGCCCTAACCGACGACGGTTCCGTTCCTCAGCTCGAGGCTTGCCTCGCCGCTACCGGAAGTCCCGCCTCCGGAAGAGGAAGTAACGGAGCACGAGAAAGCCGGCTGTGACCGGGCGTTCGCTGTGACCCCTCGTGAGGAAAAACAGCAGGTGCGGTCGGCTGCAGCCGAGTGCGTTCGGCTTGGCGGTTCGACGCAGTCGCAGTCGCGGCCGCGCGGGCTGTCGGAGAGGAGACTCGGCGACAGAACGTCCAGGGTAGACTGGAGCCCGTGCACTGTGGAGCCCGCGGACCGGTGCAGGCGGGACGCGCGTGTAGACAGGTAGGCAAGACTGGTGGCTTTCTGCCCTTCGCCGCTTTTTGCCTCCCATTTTGGGGACACCCCTTTTTAGGAGTCTTCCTATTTTCCCTGAGGCCCTGGTCCCCCAGGGGGAAGGACTTCGAGGCTAGTTCAGCATGTTTCCCCTCAGGGCTCGTGCCACCACCCCTTACACCCCACTATCAAGACTACACCCGGCTTTGCGATGTAGTTTCATCTTACATGTTTCCAGTCTCTCTGAGACGTGTCCCCAAGTGGTGGCATAGGCTTCACAGTATTTTCCCAAGGGAGGCACTATTTTAAAACTGCCCCCAAACAAGTGCCCTACCTCATACTTTCCCATGGGATGGGAAAGAAGAACGAGGGCCAGCCAGGTTCAGAATAACAAGGGGATATCAACTTAAAGTTTAGCCTCCGTGTTTTAATTTGATTCCTTGCTTTGGTAGTTGGGGATTTTAGATTGGGAGTGAACCCTGTGATTCCAGCCATGGGCTCCTCAGCATCTTCTCCTGCGACTGCAGCAAACACCTCAAATGCTTCAGTTCATCAGCCAGCTTCACCACCTTCAGGATGCCCGATGCATGAAGGGCAAAGGAAAGGTAATTTACAACTTAGCAGTTCTACCTTGAATCAGCTTCGACTCTCCAAAATATACCTGTGCCCACACTAACGACACTCAGCCATGCATGAGAAGAGCCATCATTCAAAATATATTTTAGGTTTTCACAACTGACAGAAAACAGTACTGCTGACATGTAGTGAGGTTGTATTTAAAGACAGTACTAAACAGACATCTTACTGCCTCCGAGGTGGAGTCTTTGGTTCATAAATAGTAAAAATGCCAGAGTAGACTAAATCTCAGTCCAGCTGTTTCAATAAACTACTCCCATATCTGTTATGGTCTTCATCTAGGTCAAAATAAGCCTTCACCAAGTGAATTTATAGACCATTATGTCAGTGCTAGGTTGGAAACAAAAGGTCTTTAGTGCATGTCTGCTTTAGATAGTTCAGACTGGCAGAGTTGTATGCTTACTGCATGTGCATGTTTGCTGTATGCTCATGATTCCAGTGTTAGGATTCCTCTTTCTCTCCTTTAGTTAGCTTTCTCCCAAGAAGTCAGTGCTTACCTTGTGACAAGCATTGCTGGGTTTTGTTTCTTCACTGAAAGAGAAGTAGCAGTGCACATAATAGACAAAAATCTTTTGCCTAGGAGAGTTTACATTATCACTTCTATAAACCAGTGTGGGAGATTTTCTGACTGTTTGATAGTCAAGGAAACAGACTAAGGCTTAGGGCAATTTATGTACTTCAAGTCATGTAGCTAAGTAAGTGGCAAAGATGGTGAAAATTCTCTGACCTTGGACAAGGACAGATTCCCATGGTCTCCTAGTATTTCTCCTAGAAGTTGAGACAAATCAGACAAAGCATGTGTGTCTTTGCTCTTAGCTTCTGTCCTCAAGTAACTTTCTGCATGATTTATATTTTATCTGTTTTAGAGAGTTGTCACCCTGGTTTATTTGCATTAGTAAGAATGTGAGTATTTATAGGAGACTAAAGGGCTTCCTGGTTATATGATGTGGAAACTGTAACATTGCTTTACCTCAAATAGCCATCTGGGATGAATGCTCTGGGAAGATTGGGGTTTTTAATGATACAGAGGGAGATAAAGCAGCTGTCTTCTCAGTCCTGAAGTGAACAGCTGCATGCAGTTTTGGGAAATACAGCCTGGTGGAAGATGCCAAGAAATAAATAGAAATTTGTCTTCTATATAATAGTATTCATGATATTCTTTATTTCCTCTTGGTTCCTGGAACAAGGAAGGATTTCATGACAGAAGTGGCTTTTTATTCTGGGACATAGATCTTTAAGTAGTTTCCCATTCACCTGATGCTTAGACAAGCTTCTCAGTCCCCACACCTGTCTGGATTAGTACCCTAGGAGCTTGGGCATTATTTGGGATTGACTGAAGGATGAGACTATCATGGAACATTTTCTCTAAAACTTGCCTTTTCTTAGTGCACTTTATCTGCTGACTAGGACTAGCACCTCAGATGAATGGTAAATTTTTTGTGACTTACTTGAGACTTGGAAAAAAACATGAGCAGAGTAGGATTTATATTTTTCTTTGAGTATATATAAAATCTGCTTTTCTGCTTCTGTATCCAGTATTTGAATGAATATATTAACAGTAGATGTGTAGAATGTGGCTGCTGTTTCCTTGGGGCTGGACTTGTATGGAACTAATGGCTGGAAGTCAGAGAGACCTTGTAAGGTATGACCAGCTCTCACTTCAGGGTTTTTTTTTTTTTTCTTTCTCTCTTTTTTCTTTTTCTCTTAAAGGGAAAGTACGTTCATAGCATCTTATCTTTAGGATTTTAGGAAGTTAACTACCTTAGTTCCTGCCATTTTTAAGTAAAAGAAATTTAATTTTCCAATTGTTCTGGTCAGAACTTTAGCTCTTTAAGGTCCCAACTAAGAGGACTCCCCTCCACTGTATCTTAGTCTGGTATGATATGGTATTTCACAGTAACAGTGTTTTAATACTTGATTATTTTAGGCTGTCCAGTGACTGCAGCAACATCTGACCCGACCAGTGAGAGCAAAGCACACTCTGTGCCTGCTCACCAAGACCGGGCCTATGATTATGTGGAATGCCCTGTTACTGGTGCCGCAGCTAAGGATAAGGAGAACCTCGATCCTTCAAACCTGGTAAATCCACCCTCATCTCTTCCCAGGGCATTTTATGTACCCATGCATTCTCTACCCTGGCAAACTGTGTCTCCTCAGACTATAAGCTAGAATAAATCTTCCCTAAATTCCTTCTTGCTTGTTATTTTATTGGAACAACAACAACAAAAAAGTAGTATGACCTAAATATCAGAGGTGTGAAACTCTGATGTCATTGATTTAATGAGAACTTGTGCTTCTTGCATGGAGAATTGCTTTCTAGGGTATATTGTTTATTTTATAGTTTGGACCATAGTGCTAACATTCAGACACAATCTACTGATGTTCTGTAGATGCCACCACCTAATCAGACACCATCTCCAGATCAGCCATTTACTTTGTCTACCTCAAGAGAGGAGTCATCAATTCCAAGAGCCGACTCTGAGAAAAAGTGGGTTTATCCTTCTGAACAGATGTTCTGGAATGCCATGTTACGGAAAGGGTGAGTGACCATTATTTAGAAGATAATTTGCTTGCCAGACCTGTCTCAGAATTAAATGTTAAAGAGCTTTTGCTTAGCTTCCAAAATATAAAGTATTTTTTAGTGATTTGAACAGTTTACAACAGAATATTTATCAGAATATAAGTTCAAGATCAGTTTTTAAGAGCGGGATTTTCTAGAAAAATAGAACTAACAGGGCATGGGGTTGAGGGCTGATCAGGAAGACATTTGTTGTAAGAAAGTGGTTCCCATTATCATTTAAGCCAGCAGCAAATCCCAAGAGCTGCAACCAGCAAGTGGCCAGTGATTTGAGTAGCCAGTCTGAGACCCCTGAGAACCAGGGACTTCAGTAGAGTCCTGGCCTAAAAATTGAAAATCTTGAATTCCAGAATGACCTGATGTTTAAGTTCAGGTTGAAAATTAGGCGAAGCTTAATGGAAGCAATGTTTGCCTTCAGCAAACATGTAGGAATTCTGTTTGCTTATGGAAAGGACAGCAGCCCTTTTGTTAATACTTAAATCTGAAACTGATTGGATGAGTTTTACCTGTATCTCACAGCATTTGTATTTTTAGAAATAGGAAAATGAAACACATAAAATGGACTAGGAAAAATTGGCAAATCATTTATCAGTACTACTAAATGAATACTACCATCTTAAAAATAGATGGCTGTATAAGGATGGCTTTTGGGGATTCCATGAAATGAGATTAATATGAACCTTCAATTTTTAATTTTAGTGTATGCAAGCTTTTATAAAAATGTATATTTTATGTATGCATGGAATAACTTTGACTTTAGTCAATATTTTGTCAAATTTTACTATATGTTCTTAGGTGGAGGTGGAAGGATGATGATATTAGTCAGAAAGATATGTACAATATCATTAGAATTCACAATCAGAATAATGAGCAAGCTTGGAAGGAGATTTTGAAATGGGAAGCCCTTCACGCTCAGTAAGTATGTTTAAACTCTTTTTTTTTTTTTTGGATTAGTCAAGCAATGAGTTTTATTATGGAATATTCATATATGAGTTTTATCGTGGAAGAGTCATATATGAGTTTTACCATGAAATAGTCATTCATGAGTTTTATTATGGAATAATCATACATGCCATTGCTTTGTTGTCATTCCTCATCTTTACTTCATATTAGCCTTCCTACAGTGTTACCATGTAAATAATATTTTGTTACTCTTGTGTAGTTGTATAGGAGAGATCACACTTTCTTACTGAGCTCATAATGCAGATTGCAGAAAATATTGAACAAAGATTGTTAGATCATGGTCAGAAATGGCTGCTGCCTAGCTATGGGCTAGAGTTTTCTGGAGGCTTGGTCATATACCTATATGGCAAGGGGTCTTATCACAGTGGGTGTGTTCCAGAAACTGAGTTGTCAAAAGTACCAGGCAGAATCTAAATCTCCTTTTCTGACCTAGTTAGGTGACTCAAGTTTTCCAAGCCTGGTGAGATTTCAAGGGGGCACGGAGAACTCATCTCTCATTGGAAGAAGTGTGGTAGGTCAATCACTGAAGGCAGAAGTAAAACAAATATTTTGTGATCCATGGGAGGTAGGAAAGAACTTTGTGTACCTTTAGCAGTATTTGGAATCCCTGGAAGGATTGACCTTAAAGATTTGTCTTTCCATGGGTCCCTTTTCTCAAAGAGATAGGTCAATTAAAAGAGCAATATTTCTTCACATCACCTGGCAGGTTTGTTGCAACTCTACATGCTAGGCTCACTTACAGGATATCTGTCCCAGGTTTGGTGTTTATGGAAAGATGTGATACTGCTGGTTTTAGATTTCCAGAAGTGGATGAATGAGTAATATTTTTTATAAAGAACTAGGTCCTATCACAATTTGGTTTACATTTCAAATTCCTTCCAGTGCATGAGTAATAAGTTTCTTGGAGAAAAACCATTTACTGATTTATTTTTAAGGTGATGATTTTGGTTTTGGTATTTGCATTGAGCATTTCAATATTAGCACTACTTGAGTGTCACTAGCTGGATTGTAGATGTAGGATGTCCTTTTCCTTTCTGTAAACCCTGACCTAGAGGAAAGACCTGGCTGGCTAACTTGGAGCTACAAGTATCTATCATAACCTAGGTAAAAATGTACTTTAATTAAGGCCACCCACTCTTTACTCTAGTGATTTTAAAAGCAAAGTAATAAGAGCAACAGGCATTTTCAACTTGGCAGTTTCAACACCACTGGTCATTTTGCAGATTTCTGGCAAAATTAGCTAGGTCCTAAAGGACTTCACTAATATCTCCATAAGAAAAGTTACGTAGGTTGAGTTTATTGCTTTGTCTGTGACCCTCTTGAGAAGAGATACTAGAAAGTTCATAGTCAGACTCTGTTGTACTCTGGATATGGAATCTTTTCTCTCTTACATGGTAGGAATATAGCTTGGCTTATGCATGGAAGCAGCTGGCAAGATAGTAACTCCTGTCTTAATGGACCGGTCTTCCAATCCCATAAGGGCAATTGGTTTGTGTCTTTCAGGGGTAGCCTCCTTGTACCCCAATGCCAATAGAAGACAGTTCCCTAAGGGACTTCAGCTAAGGACTCTAATTAGGATCCTACCAGTATTCAGGTTACTTAAAACAGCAAATTCAGCACAACTTATAGTTAGTTCCTTGGAGTCAGCCCCCATTATTTTTTTCCAGTTAAATCTGTTTATTGTTTCTAATGAAGCAATGAAGTCCTCCCACAGTATTCTTGGATTGTTCCAGGACATCCAAGGGTAACAAAAGCCAGGGATACTTGAAGTGCCTTATATTATAATTTCATTGCATTTGCATATAGTATGTATATATTTTCCTACATATTTTTGGACAGTCACTTATAATGACTAAAAGCAATATGTCTTATGAATAATTGATATACTGTTTTATTTAAGGAACAATGAAAAGGAATAAAAATGAGATATGCTCAGTGCAAGTACAGTTTTATGGTTGTTACCACTTTGTTTTTGAGACAGTGTTGTGTAGCCCAGGCTGACCTCTGTATAACCTAAAGATAACCTTGAACTTGTGATCCTGCTTACCTTTACCTTCCACGTACTAAAACTGTATATGTACATCACGGTACTTGATTTATGTGGTACTAAGCATGGAACCCAGAGCTTTATGCATGGTGGGCAAATCCTGTACCAACTGAGCTATATTCCCCAGTTCTCAGCTACAGTGTTTGTTCAAGGACTTTCAGTGTACAGTTGGTTGAATCTGTGTAAATGGAGCTCATAGACTCAAGAGGGCTGTCTATATGACAGCTTCTGTTGTTTCTCTGCAGAAACACTAAGTGCTTTATGCAAAAGAGAAAGAAGATACACAGCATATAACACTTTTTCTCTGAGAGTATGCCTGTGCCCTTGTCCTAGATGAGCAGGTCTTGCTTCCTGAATCTGGCAGGAAAGCCAAGCAGATGCCTACAGAGAGACATACATAATCTCAAAGGAAAGAAAAAGGTTTCTATCAAATAAGGACAGTTTATTTGAACATTGTTAGAAGTTATTCTCTGTAAATGTGATAGTATAACAAATAAATATAGAAAGAAAGACATTACTGAAAAACAAAAACATCATCTTATCAAATGAAAGAAAATGTTTTTAATAGACTATTCTTATTTGGGCATTTTCAGTGAGTGTCCTTGTGGCCCATCATTGGTCCGATTTGGAGGTAAAGCAAGAGAGTATTCACCAAGGGCAAGAATTCGTTCCTGGATGGGGTAAGTGTCAGTGAAGAACTGCTGTTGACATTCCTCAAGCCATGGTCAGCATTCTTACCACCAAAAACAGTGTAAGAAAAGCAATTCCATCTTCCATACCTCCACTATCCAGACTGTTTTTTTTTTCATCTCCTTGTGTTTACTCATAAATAGGCAGAATTATAAGGATTGGGTTGTTAGCCTCGTACTTCACTCTCCAAGGATTAAATTGTCCTCTTTTTGGTGTCTTTAGAACTGTCCTTTTACTCCTCTTGTGGTCTTTATCCCTTCCTTGTTTTATAGTAGAATAGGAATGTTTAGTACATTTGATTTTTTCCAGCTTCCTACCTAGCCTGGCCTGGGTCTCCTTACCATGAACCTATTCCTATATAGATAGATGATCTGACATGGACTTATCATAGTTCTTAATCACGATACTCTCTAAACACCATGGACTGATTGACTAAGTCTCATCTCCTCTGCTAGATATTTGCATATGAGTATGTGCTGTTTTTCACTCTATGTTAACACCAAGGCAGACAAAATACAGACTTACATTTTAACACTCTTTTCATTACAGGTATGAATTGCCCTTTGATCGCCATGACTGGATCATTAATCGTTGTGGCACAGAAGTTAGGTATGTGATTGATTACTATGACGGAGGTGAGGTCAACAAGGACTACCAGTTCACTATCCTGGATGTGCGTCCTGCTTTTGATTCATTCTCAGCAGTATGGGACAGAATGAAGGTTGCTTGGTGGCGCTGGACTTCGTAACCACTGTTTTGTTTGTTACACTTCCCCCCCCCCCAGAAAGTTGTTATACTATTTCCCCCAAACTAAATGCACTCATAATGTCACTGAGGGTACTTTTCAAGTAAATGATCATATTTGATCGTGGACTTAAGCAAGGATGCCATGCTCTGTTAAATTTTGAGTCACATTTTTTATTGCAGATTATAGGTCAGTTTTTTTTTCCCTGTTTGATATAAGTGGAAAGCAGTTCCTTAGTTTTCCCATTAACTACAGTATTTTATGTTATTTTCTGTAGACATCTTAACAACCTCTGAAAAAGCATAAAAAGTTGTTTTTATCCTTACTGTTTCCTCAGGAGTATTTGAGATATAAAACCTGAAAGTGTGTGATGCTTTTACCTACCAAATAATTTAATTATATTCATTATAAGCAAGCACTTATTCTTGTTTTAAAAGTAACTACTATTTCTAAAATCCCTGTGTTCTAAGTAGCAATCCTGAAAAAATACGCAAGTATATACCAAATGTAATTTGCAAGACTAACATGTTTAAATACAATTTCAGATTTGACCCTGAGAAATTTCAGCTTGATATATAAAAATTTCAAAATACTTTATTTAAAATTCTGTCCCAGTGTGTAACTATTAATGAAAAGCTGATCACAACATACCTGGAAGTTGACAAATTATCCTACATTATCTCATCCAATTCCATCTTCCCACTAGGAGCTTGCCACCAGTAGTATAATGTCAACCTTGAGAGCCTGGCTCCAATCACAGTACCAGCAGTATTTTTTGACAAATAAGATTATATTTGGCTAAGTGTTAGAATTCATAGGAAGTGCATTTTTTCTCAGATGTGAAATGTTTGCACCAATTCACCATCATTTTGATGTTTATTTTAAGCAAGTGCTAAATTTGCTGTTGAAAACTGGTTGTTTTGCTGGGCAGTAGTAGCACAAGCCTTTAATCCCAGCACTCCATAGATCTCTGAGTTTGAGGCTAGGCTGGTCTACAGAGTGAGTTCTACGACAGCCAGAAAAATCCTCTCTCTCTAAAAACCAAAAGGAAAAAAAGAAAACTGATTGTTATTTTAATTTTAGCAACATGTTAGAAATAACTTTTTTCTTTAAATGTTGATAATATGAAAATTTTTTAATTCATCCTAAATACTGTAGTATTAAGTTAGTAGACAGAATTGGTGTTTTTGAGTTCTTTGAAGTAGATTTCTTTGTTGTATGATGCTTGAAAAATCCAACATGTGAAAATATTTGTATTTTTTAAATAAAGCTAACAGTTAAAATGTTCTGAAACTTCTTAGAGTGATTTTGTAGTTACTTAATTTTTGAGACACTGTCTTCACTAAATACAGCAGTGGTCTCATCTGTTAATCACATAATTTTAAAGTGCATAAGAATGTAATTACTGTTGGTTCTTCTCAGGTCACAACTGGATTAGGATTGGAAACTAAATTAAACTGTATGGAAGAATTCACTGTTACAGTGACAGAGTATTGTGAAAGTCAAGTGTCATGTAAACTCAGTTATAAGATGAACAGTTTTATACACCGTTTCACCACTTCTAGAAAAGATACCTGCTGAGTACTCAGAGTTGCTTTGTGGCTAGATTATACTTAACTCTGTCTAGGGAGTAATACTAAACTGCTCTGATGAATTTTATATAACCTGAAATTCATTTTGGATTGTCGTCCACATTTTAAACTTAGTCTTTTATCTGTGGAAGTGACATCATTCAGAATCAGAGTATTATCAGAAAAGGTATGTGCAAATTGGGTTACATATTATCACTTAGTATTTCTATGAATTCATTAGCTGTGGTTTGTGAGATGTTGATGTTCACTGCATCACACCCAGGACAGAAGATGGCAAATGATCATCCCCTACCTACAGAAACACTATCTTTCCAAGCTCAGTCATTAAACGAAATCATAGTACTATAGAATTCCTACTTGAAAAACTCTCTAAAGTAATGATGGGGGTAGGGATACATATAAGTACATTTCAATTTATTTAGCTACTGTGATGATTAATCAAGTTGACAGAATTCAAAATGACATGGGAAATGGAACTCAGGGTGTGCCTGTGGGGGACTATCTTGATTACATTAATTGAGGTGGGAATATTCAGCCCACTGGGCTGTCCCATTGGTATCCTGTACTACATAAAATGAAGAAAGTGAACTGAACACTAGAAACCATGTATTCACCTCTCTGTTTCTGGATTGTGGGCATATTGTGACTAGCTGCTTCAGGCTCTTGCTGGCTTTGACTTCCCCACCATGATGAATTACCTTGAATTGCAAGCCAAAACCGTTTCTCAAGTTGCTTTATCGGGCTATTTTATCACAGCAACAGGAACAGAAACTGACAGTTGCCAATTTCTTTAGTCCCTGATACGTTCACCCTCTAGCGGAGTTACTGCTCCCTATTGAAAGTGAAGTGTTCTGTATTTATTTCTTTTCTTTTCTTGTCCTTGTCATGACTGTCAAACCATGTTCAATCGTTGGTATTGCTAAAGGTTTGAGGCTCTTTGTGATTAGGAGGACATACCCTGAAGACTGGTGGCTTGTTCAAGTATTCTCTTGCTCAGTAACATTTTTATTCTGGGCCCCTGTTTTCATGGTTATAAAATGAGAAAATGAGCAGACAGAGAGTTATTTTGCAAGTTCTGTGAGGTGATCTCTGTGTGCTTTTGGTGTAGAGCCCTGGGTAGAGAAAGCTTAACAGCCATCCCCATGATTGACGGTGCCCATCACAGGGAGATTCTGAAGCAAGGCTAGAAGTCAAAGTGTTAAGACACTCCACAGGAAGAATCTGGAAAGATCAGCAGGTTCTTCTGATTTGTGTCAGTTACCCTCAGTTACCCGGTACTTTAAGTATTACAATAGATGCTAAGCAACCTCATGTTATCTAAAAAAGACTAAAGGGAATCAAGAATACATAGACATGATATTTAGTTAATTTCATATGCAAGTCCTACTGGACAAACATAATTAAGTGCCTAGATTTCCTAATCTAAAAAGTTAAGCAATGTACGACACAGAAACAAGCTTCATATAGAGAAATTAGGTAAAGCCTTTTAGCCATCAAGAATGTTGCCATGAAGGTAAAGCCTTTTTAGCCATCAAGAATGGCAACAACTGGAGAGAGAATCAGAGAAATTCAAGTTCTTTCACAGCTTTCCAGGGTTTTCTTAAAACTTCTGACCATAAAAGTGTACTGAAATTAAGATGGTATATCCTGTGAGTGGGTCATGTAAGGAATAAATAATTGCTGGCACACATCATCTAGAAAAGCCAGTGGCCTTTGCTCCTTGTAGAAGGACTAGTAAATGATGAGCTTTATGGCCTTTCAGTTAAAATCTAACATGTAATCATTTTACAATTTCACTTAACTGTGTGCCTTTTTTTTTAAGCCAGGTATGGAATTGCATAAGAAAAGAGGTATATGAAGGCATTCTTGGAGATTTTGCTACCTCTCTCATCTCTTCTATGTTTGCTTTACCAAAGGCACTTCTTAAATGTTATACAAATCAGACTTCCCTGGAAGTCTTGATAAAATGCAGATATCTGAATTCGTGTAGGCCTAGAACAGCAGAGTCTTTATGTTTTAACAGGCTCCCAGAAGATACTGATACTATTGGTCCAGTCACCATGTGGACCTCATTTTTCCCTGGCATCTTTTGGCCATTACCCACTACTAACTTTGCAACAGCATTCCCAATTGCTGCAAATTTCTTTGGTCATAGTCATGGTCAAGTAGGAGATGTAAAAGCAAAGGTTAAATGGAAATACAAATTTCCCATTTTGCTGACTCCTGTTTCATCCCCAAAGCTTCTCTTTTCTCAGTTCTGAATAGTGTTTCATTTTTCCAAGTAATGTTTGTGTTTTGTTTTGCTTTGTTTTGTTTTGTTTTTTTGGTATTTTTGTTTTTTGTTTTGTTTTTTGTTTTTGTTGTTGTTGTTGTTTTGTTTTGTCGAGACAGGGTTTCTCTGTGTAGCCCTGGCTGTCCTGGAACTCACTCTGTAGACCAGGCTGTCCTCGAACTCAGAAATCCGCCTTCCTCTGCCTCCCAAGTGTTGGGATTAAAGGTGTGTGCCCCGCCCCCCCCCCCTGCCCGGCTAGTAATGTTTTAATAGCAAAACTTTTCTTTGGAAAGTCGATCTCCCATGACTTCCTATAGGTGGGCAGGATTACAGTGGATGAAGTGTCCCAGACTGACTGAGAAAGTCCCTGTTGGACTGCGCTGCTTCTATGTGGATTAGCGGTGGCCACTCCCTTGAGCAGCTGAGGTGTTTGCTCTGAGTTATCTCTGATATATGACCTTTGCTCACCATCTTAGTTTGTAATTAAGTGCTACAGATGGAATAGCTTAAACAACAGAACTTTATTCTCATGGTTCTGGAGGGCAAAGTCCAATACCAAGGGTCATGTTCCTTCTAGCAAAATATTTGATCCATACGGTGCTTTTAGCTTCTGGATATTCCTTGGCTTGTAGAAAGACAACACCTGTCTTCATGTGTTATTTCTCTCCCTCTCCTTCTCCCCTCCGCCTTTTACTCTATGCCTCCCTCGCTCCTTCTCTTTCTCTTGCGCTAGCTTGCTTGCTTAGACTTCTTCCCAAGCACTCCTCTCTCATGCTTCCTTGTCCCCTCATACTCCCCCTCCTCTCTACTGCTTCATTGCTCACACTTACTCTCTCCATCCTACCCTTTCACTCACTTGTGCCTTTCCAACCCTGTGTACTCTTTTTATTAGCAGTTCTATTAGAGTCAAGCCTCTTGCAAATGCCTCCATCCTAACTTGATCAGCAGCAAAGGCCCTGTTTCCAAAGAATTGTCCATTTGTTGATGCAAGGGGGTTACTAGAAGACCATCTTGGTGGAGGACAACACAATTCAGTCTATAATACATTGACAAAGTTTATCCAGGAGCAGCTAGTCTTGGCATCTAAGCACTGCCACTTCTGAATTAACTCAGTGTGTTAGTTTGAATATTTGGTTCAGCCATGACATTGTAAACTAGTACTGGTCCCTGGCAAGCTTCATCCTTCTGCCTAGCTAGGTATGCTCCCTGGTCACCACATGTATCAGGGATGGAATTCTTTTGGTGAGAAGTAAGACCTGCAATGTACCTAGACAGTTAAAGCTCAGTGGCTTGCCTACCCTTGACAAAGACAGTGTTTTCCTTCTATAAGCCAATAGAATATCAAGGTGATTTGAAGTCAAGGCACTAGAAATAGACCTGCCATGTTTCCTTTCTACAAGAAAAAAACCTTTCTAACTCCATTCCTAATTTCCCTCTAATGGAACACATTAATCAATTTTTTTTTTTTTTTTTTTGGTGTGGAAACAGCATCTTTGCCTCACGTGCTAATGGGAACATCTGAAGGTTCTGACTTCCATTCCACTTATCAGCCTATACCCAGAATGAGTTCTCTCCCCAGTCATATAGAAACTAATCCCACAGGATCTGGTTGCAGAAAGGAAGGGTTGTGGATTGAGGCTGTAGTTCAGTTGGGAATGTCCTTGCTTAACCTTGATAGATTCAGTGCCCACCCAGCACTGCATAAATTTAGCCTAGTGCCATAAGCCTGTAATCCCAGCATATGGGAAGTCAGAGCAGACTGGTTATATATCAAGGTTCAGATCAGCCTGGGATACACTAGATCCTGTGATAGAGACAAAGACAGAGTATACTTCAATGAAGACCAATCGATAAACTGACAGACATGCTCAAATTTGCCCAATTTGCTTGGTAGCAAGGGAACTGAAGTGGCAAGGTAAGCAGCTGTTGATTGTAAGTCGGTGTCAGTTAAGGTTGATTCTTATTTATCATATAGTTGTTCGTATTCTTATTCTATTATAGATCGCTGAGGCCACTGTTCTAGTTTCTGAGGTTTTACTCATCAGAGACTTTGGCTTCACAAGACTCTTCTGGTTATTTTATGTACCTATGCTCTTAAAAAAAACCAAAACAACTGGAATGTTCCTTTATGAGTAGGGGGGTTTCTGTTTTTGGCTCAGTTTCAACACTGTACTTTGGTCTCTGAACTAGGTGAGTGTCTTAATCTGATCAGGCTGTTATAACCAAGCACCATAGGTAGGGGACTTTATACCTCAGACATGAATTTCTAGCAGTTCTGGAGACTGTCAGTCAAAGAGCAAAGTAGGCATGATTCAATGGATAGTAAGGGCCTTTTGTTTCATGGGTGACACTTCTTATGATTCTCAAATGTAGAATGAGCAAAGGAATGTGGGGGTCTTCTTTATCATCATATTCTAACCGCGTCTCAAAAGTTCTATAAGTAACCCCTGACAAGATAGTGGCTTGAATGTGGGAATAACCAGCCATAACAGAGTAAAGGGCATCTCCATGAGCTAGAACCCACATCTTACACTCTTAAAGGGGCTAAGAACCTGTGGCTAGATAGGTCATAGATTCTAGGGCCAAACCCAATACTCTAATTCTGCTAAATGGACATAGTATTAAAATGATTCCTAATGATTTATTGCTATACCCATAGATCAAAACCTCTCTCATCCACCATCTGAGAAGCTTTTCCTTGCAGTAGGTCGCAATTATCACAGACCTTCAAGTGGTCGATGTGCTCAGAATAGGAGAATATAGATTGATCAGCCCTAAAGGAGACATACATAGTTTCATCTCTGCAGGGATCAGCAATCTGTGTAAAAGAGGGAACATCAAAATTGTTAGAGCTAAGGGTGGAGAATGAAATCAAGGAAATATTTTTCCCAGACACAACAGGGAAGTTATACATATGAACCCACAATAATTATGATAGCATGCACAAGACCTGTGCAAGATCCAACCAGCAAAAAGTCACAGCATAGTGTGCGGGAGGTGGGCATGGATCCCACCACTAACTGGGGGGCTCTACTGTTTGAATGACTATAAGGAGAGAAAGGTAGAGACAGAGAAAGAGGGGGGGAGTGTGTGTGTCTGTGTCAGAGTGCTGTTAGGCTGACTACACACAAGAGCTTTTAACCAACCCAAGAGTAGCTGGCAACACATTGGATTTGATGGGGAAACAAAAAAAAAAGGGAAGCAGTGGAGGATGGAAAGGCTGCTTATGGGAGAAATTGGGGAAGGTAAATATCAAAATGCATTGTAGGAAACTCAGTCAATAAAAATACTGTTTAAAATCCCATAGTATTAGAGGTTATAAATTTTGAAAAGATACCAGCCATAGGCTGTAGAACAAAACAAAATAAAAAAAAACATTAAAATTAATAAACTGGGACTCCAAAGTAAGTTGGCTAAAATGCACATGCCAAAGCTTAGGACTGGGAAGGAGGAAGACTGTGGAAGGATGTACGTGGGATTGGTTTTGTATATCAGGAATAGTATGTGTGCTCTGTGATATGACAGTAAGTTTTTAGCTTGGCTTTCAGAAGGAAAAGTGTCCTGAGGAAGAGTCAGGAATCTGAATTCCCACTCTGCCTCTCTGGCTCCTGGGCAGTTTATAGATATAGCAAGTGGCCACTGTCCTTCACTTTGTCCAACAGAATATGTGACTACTTACAGAGTCCCATGAAAAACGACAGTGAGGTGGAGCTTGTTGAAGAGAATTACCATTTCAAGATAGCCATACCATAGTCCAAATGAGCTAAGCAAGCGAGAAACTACAAAGTCATAGACTGCACCCTTACAAACAAGGGATTACAAACAGCATCCCTTATTTTTGACAAGTTTTTCCAGCTGTTTGTTCCACTTCCAGGAACCCTCTTTACTGTGGAGCTGTTTGACTTTGGATTGCAGGCAACATTTTATCATAGTCATGTCTACCTCTAGAAAAGAAGTAGATGTATGGATGAATTCACCAATTTATTCATTCTTTCCCAACAATTTATGCTTTGCAAACCACTGGGATATGTTTTGGGTTTGTGTGACTTACCAGCATCTACTGCCCTTACAACAGCTCTGTTCACAAAAGAGACTATTGTCTTGATATCTAGACTTCCTTTATTACGTCATTGAAACCCAGGAGCCCCAGGACTGGAATTCATGTTCACTACGCCTTAGTAAATATAGATTGGCTACAAATCTTTAGATACAACAATCAACCAATCATTTTATCTACTGAAGTGATCACAGGGCTGTCCTACTTCCTTGAACTAAAAGAAAATTTGAAGATAATGCCAGTTTATCAGCAAGTCATTCTATCTATGACAGGAACTCCACTCTTGGGGAGATGTCAACAAATGTCTTTTCCCTCGTTAGAATTCCTCGGTGACAAATGTACTGAAAACCAGAATCTTTGGTGAACTAAAGTGTTTATTGTGCTTACAGGGCATGGATGAGGCTACTTATATCTTATAGGTTGACCCCCAAAAAAACCAACTGTACCACCAGAAAGACTCATTTATTGATGATAATGTCCCCGTTGCTGTGTAGACAGAGTTACACTTAGCTATCTCACTAGCTTTAAAGTATTTTAGGAGCAGAGGCATCACAGGCTGTACTTTTCCCCTGTGCCATCCAACACAGACATGGGCTGACAAGAGTCTTTGTATGGCAGCTGTACTTAGAAGACAGTGTCTCTATGCTTAGCAATCCCTTCTACAACCTTTTTATTTGGAAACTGTATACTTGTGTCTGCACACGGAAGTGATGGCCTTGCATGATTTCCTAGTGTCCATGGCAAGTGACTTGATTAAAAGTAACATGCCTATATTCAGAATACATTTATCAAGTGAATCCCAAATTGATGTCCTAGCTCTCTGCCCAGTATAAAAGGTGTAAAATTCACAAAGCCCCCACCCTGACATAAAAAGCCTCCAGCTACAGCGACAGACAGTAACACTAATGGGTAGTGATTCTTCTCAAGGTGTCTGAATCCTCAGCAAAGAACCAGGAGCTTCTTTTGGGGTGTTTGTGTAGGGAGAAATTTTAAGCTAATTATTTTCAGAAAATACCATGGTGTCCTGTATGTAGAAGAGGAAGGGCGCATACACTGCAAAGAAGCAAGAGGCTGAAAGATGAGTGAGACTCAACTGTGGAGGGTGCTGTTGCCATGGAGTAGATTTTTTGTTTGTAGGCTAGAGGAGAAGGTAAGTCCTTACTGGCAGCGACTGCCTTTGTCACAACTATAGAGAGTATTTGATGGTAGTAGAAAGGTGAGAGGAGAGGTAGAGATGCCAGACTGGTATAGTTATCTAAAAGGGAGAAGATAAGAATCAGAGTAAGACAGTGAAGACGGATGCATGTGCACTTGAAGGCGAATGAGCCTGGGGTACAATACATAATAGGCATTTTCATGGTGAATTTGACTAGGTAAAAGATTTATACAGTCTGAAGAGAAACAGGAGTCTTTAACTGGATTTAGAATCACCTAGAAGATGCTTGGTAACACCTCGGGGGTATGTCTCTGAGGGCATTACCAGAATGGATTCACTGAGCAGGAAAGACCTACCCAGAATGTGAATGCCACCAGTTTATGAAATGGGAGAGCCAGGCAGAATAAAAAGGAAAGGAGAAAACTAGTGTAGAACCAGCGTTCCCATTTCTGCTGCCAAGGTGTGAGGCCTGTCCACATAGCCTTCAGCCTTCTCTACCAGGCCTTCCCTCCATAGCGGAGTGTTTCCACTGCACTCAAACTCAAATAGGTCTTTTCTCTCATATTTTGTCCATAAAGTGTATTGTCACAGTGATGACAAACATAACCAATACACCAGGGGAGGCCTCAGGTACACTGAAAGAAGCTCCCTAGCCAAAGATGTGAGGTGATATAAAATGAAATTGGGGTTCAGCATAACAGGAGAGACATAGAACTTCCCCTTCAGGACTTTTGAGGCACTGTGGGACATTCAGTGAAAGTTTCAAGCAGGCATTGGAAGCCAAGTGTGATATTAAGGCTAGAGATTAAGGTTGCTATATTTAGCAAATATATGTCAGATAAACAGAGTTTCTTTTTAATAATAAGCACATCTCATAGTACTTCAGAGGATGAACCATAATTTTAGTATATGTATATCCCAGATTTGACCTGGGACATAGTGAGAGTAACATATGATCTGTTGTTAAGCCTTTAAATTGAGTAGACACTGTATCTTAATTGTTATTTGTACTTGAGAAGTACCAAGGTAAAAATGTCCTATATCCCCAGCCCAACTGGCTCCATCCAGATAGGAAAGAGCAAGGGCTTGTGCTTGGTTATTGCTAAACCTAACCCAGCTGCAGCAAACTACAATAATGTGGTCCCTGTAAACTAAAGGGATATTTGCTGGCTTGAACTGACAGAAAATTGGTTAATTGGCTCTTCTAATGGTAGATTGAGGAATGTGTTAGGTGGGTATCCTGAATGCCAGTTCAAAATATCCAGGCCATCCTTGATTAGAACTTTCCTTTGGCTTGTAAGTGGTACTTGGTTATTTTGTTTTGTTTTGTTTTGCTTTGTTTTGCTTTGCTTTTTTGTCTTGAAGATCATTTGTTGCTGTTTTATAATTCTGTCTGGTCAACACATCCTGTTTTCCTCTCTGTGTGATTCTTCTGCAGACAACTCCTTTCTTCTTAGTTCACTAAAACCTCCCTCCTGCTGTTTGCTTATCAGACCAAGAGACAGCATGGGCCTCCACTTTTTTCCAGTATCTCTTTATATTCAACCCCAGTACTGTCTCTCAGATGTGTATTAAAATGTGCATAAGAAAAGAAGCAAGCTGAATTTATTTATAAATTTCCTCAATTCACACCGCCCATTGGCATATGATGGCTGTTTTTTTTTTTTCTATCAAACCCTATAACAGGCATATGTTAATAGCTACCTAGAGTGATCAAGACAAATATGTATTTGGCTATTTCTATCATCGCCATTCTGGCCCTTTATCCAGACATCCAAAAACAAAGTGATTGAATATTCGTAGACATGGAGGCATCTTCTCCTGAGGATCACTTTCCTCATGAGGAATGAGTGATGTGAACATCCTAGTAAAGTGTTGGATTTGATTGTTAGGCATCATATCACATTATATACAATATTAAAAACGGCCTCAAGCATGGGAGAACTTTCCGTCTTCTGAGGTCTTCCTTGATTTCTTTCTTCAGAGACTTGAAGTTCTTGTCATTCACTTGTTTGGGTATAGTCACACCAAGATATTTTGTGTTGTTTGTGACTATTGTGTAAGGTACCGTTTCCCTAATTTCTTTCTCAGACTGTTTATTCTTCGAGGATAGGAAGGCTACTGATTTGTTTTGTGTTAATTTTATAACCAGCCACTTCGCTGAAGTTGGTTATCAGCTGTAGGACTTCTCTGGTGGAATTTTTGAGATCACCTAAGTATACTATCTTATCATCTGCAAATAGTGATATTCTGATCGAGCTGTCTCCTGAGAGGCTCTGCCAGAGCCTGACAAATACAGAGGCAGATGCTCGCAACCAACCATTGGACTGAGCAGGGTCCCCAGTGGAGGAGTTGGAGAAGGGACTGAAGGAGCCGAAGGGGTTTATAGCCCCGTGGGGGTAGCAACAGTCTCAACTGTCCAGACCCCCTGAAGCTCCTGGGTTCTGGACCACCAACCAAAGAATACACATGGCTCTGGCTGCATATGTGGCAGAGGATGACCATGTTGGATATTAGTGGGAAGAGAAGCCCTTGGGCTTGAGAGGGTTCTATGCCCCAGTGTAGGAGAATGCCTGGGTTCCAGGATGGTGGGAGTGGGTGGGTGGGGGAGCACTCTCATGGAGGCAGGGGGAGGGGAGATAGGATAGGGGGTTTCTGGAGCGGAGACCTGGAAAGGGGATAACATTTGAAATATAAATAAAGAAAATATCCAGTAAAAGAAAAAGTTTTTTAAAAATGGCCTCAATTTCTACATAGGTTTGGGGTCTTGTGAGTAGTGAATTATCTTTGTGGAATGGGATGTGCATTCCTTCATTAGATTTAAAGGCCGACAAGAAATCTTTGCTTAACATTTTATTTATCATGGCACAAGATAGAATTTTAAGAAACACCACTGAAAAATTTCATTGCCAACATGGAAATTAAGAGTAGCACGTTATATATATATATAACCCTCTTTGTATATAATACACTGACTCTTCTGATTTGGAAAACAAAAACAAAACAAAACAATGGAAAATACTGAAGCAAACTGCTGGTCAAAGTGGTTTTGCAGTTCTAACACTTCAAATTGTTGAAGTACTGTATACTGTAGTAACACATACATTACAATACACATAATATTACTGAAGATACTGAAGACACATTTCCTCAGCCTTTGGTACAATGTAAGCGCAAAGATGTAGCTGTTTTGCTCCCCCCCATAGGATTTAATTTACACGAATTGCTTGTAATTAGGCTAATATTGATAACAGGGTAGATGGGGGAGATGTGTAATTTGAATGTATATTTGGATTTTAAAACTTTTTCTAATTGGATTTTAGTTGGTAGTTTTGAAAAATACATAAAAGCAATCCATTATAAATACATATTATGAGTGACCTATATAAAATTAAATTTGACCTAGAATGGGATGGAAACTCTTAATACTCTTCGGCACCACCTTTCTCTGATTTGATTTGCTGAGTCCTTTCTAAACAGATTCTAAAAATATATTTCTTAATGTATCAAATTTAATATTTCCTTAAAACATACTCGCTATGAAAAGGCATTCAGTGACTATAACTCTTGTGTCTCAAAACTATATAAAAATATGGCTTCTCATTTTCTCTTTCGTTTGGTTAGTATTTCCTTAGGCATTGAAGGGAGGACTGTCCCCAGTTAAAAAGTGATGGCAAAAAGCACAGATACCCGCTTGTGCATATTCCAGAACATATAGAATCTGGTTGCTTAATATAGCTCATAGTATAATATAAGTGCAGTGATTTTTTTAATTGTTCTGTCTTCTCTGTGAATATATCATATTGATGTACATAATTTGTTACAGAATACACAATAGTCACAATTGAAGACACAAATACAATTAAGCTATAATGAAGCAAGAGTTTTCTTACATAAAGCCAATGTGGGTTATTTTGAGATTGGGAATTGCCACGTTTGTTTGCTTATTTATCCTAAGGCTGGCTATGCAATAGAATGTTACCATAAATGGCAAGGGTAGAAGTGAATCTTTAAGTGGACTTTCTCTTGTGTTGTTTTTTCAAAGTGTGGAAAAACAAAAAAGAAAACGAGTAAGTGTCCAATTGTTCCTAGGCAAGTTTTCCCGGGTCTGAGCCGGAAAGATGTTTTTTGGAAGGGTGGGCTCCAGCTGCTGGTGGGCTTATACTAGGGTTTCCGGGAGGGCGTCGGGGTTATCAGTTGACAAAAGCTCCCAGATCTGCCACCGCTCTCGCTGCCAGTCGAGCCAGCTGGTCTCCCCTAAGTTCTGCTTGTCCTGCTCACTGGCTGAGAGGGAGTAGGCGCTGCTCAGTTTTTTTGGCCTGGTCTGATGTTCCCCTGAGGCCTGCTGGCCTCCTTCAGCAGCTGTTTCTGAACCTTCTTCATGCCTCTGAAGCCTCCACAGGGGAGGCTCCAGTGGCTGCTGGGCCGAGGTTGTGACAGGCTTCCCTGACCCCGGGTAAGGAGGAGGGGGACGCCTGTCATCTCTACCACTCTCCTGAGGTCTCTGGTACACAGGCTGGGCCTGGCTTTGCAGCCAGGCCACATCCTCCTTGCTCTCGGCCAGGTCTTCTGTGCTGTTTAGGGACAAAAATGGCTCAGACCTGGCTGCAGGCCGCCTGGCCCCCCTGCTGCTGTCCTGGATGTGGGGAGTGCTGCAGACACGTGACACCGGAAGGTGGACACTGCACTGCTCCACGGTGGCCGCTGTCTGAGTCCTCCGAATTATCTGAGTGCCACTGTCCAGCCCTGTCGGGCTCCCTGGACAACGAGGCCAGTTCAGTGAAAGGTTCCCTTGAGAAAGGGAACAAGGCCTCGGTCGGAGGGAGCTACTTTCAAAAATGTCGCCATAAGAACCTGGAAGCAGAAAGGCAAGATCTGGGGTTAGTTTGGACAACTGCCTTGGGGAGTAGCTGCTTGTTCTTTTCTTTTTCACTATTTCCTTTTCTATAGCTGAAAATGTACTGCATGCTCTCAGCAATTAACTTCCTGAAAAGAAAAATCTCCCTAGCAAGAGTGACTGGCAGGTTCTTTTTGATAGCAGAACCATTTATGTGGCCACTCCCAACACATACCTGGATCCTCACAGGCTTAACTTAGCTGCTGAACCACATAACCTGCCACGACAACCTAGGATTTAGGAAAGGAGCGACAGTGAACTACCTGTCCAAGCTTAGCATATTGAGGGAGAAGGCCCAACGAGCTAGTGTCCCTTTCTTCTTCTCTTTTCAATATTTTCTGAATAATGGTTGGCAAGCAGTGATCTTAAGAGTAGCAAGGAAGAGATAGGGAAAATACACTTTTAAAATAAAGTTTAAAAATGGCACTTCACCTCTCATTCCTGGGTCTTTGGATCCACTTTTTAATGTTGAATGCCAAGTTCCCCAGATATTGAAAGGCTCCTCTGACATATCTAGGGAAGACAGAATAAAGGGGTCCACAACAGAGAAACTTAAGGATGAAACCAATAAATATCATTACATGTCTTTGGCATAAAATATTGTATTCAAGGTTTACTAGATACGAAACAGTACAGAATTAATATACAGTAAATGTGTGTCATGAGCCCCAGAATTCAGAACTTCAAAGGATAAATTTTGCCTATACCCCTGGTTCTGGAGGTTAAGAGACTCCTGGAGGACCCCAGCAGTTCTGATATCATCAAAAGGGCAAGAGAGAGGCAAAAGAAAAGATGCTGTTATGTTGGTAGCTTCAGACATGAAAGAGACAGCCATGAAACTAGGCCCGCAGAAGCTAGAAAGGCCCTGAAATGGACTGTTCTCCAGATCCTCTAGAAGAGAAGGCAGTTCTATGCGTGATTTCTGACTTGCCAAACCGTAAGAGGGTTAACCCATATGTGACTTCATTGTGAGTAGTAACAGTAGTAGGACACTCACACAAGGGAGCAGTTGGTAATGGCCACATGGACTCCAGCTACAGGAACACAGACAAAGAGAGACAATAGTGCTGGATTCTGAACTACCCTCAGGGACACTGCCCTACTCCCACCAGTGGGTTCGTTCCTGTCTTGTGTTTCTTTCTCCTCCCTTCTCCCAACAGATAGAGAATCACTGCCTTAGAGGGTATCAGAAGATCATAAGACAGACTAAGGCATTGAAAGACCAGAAGTGCCTGCAAGATTACACGGCACAGATTAGTCAGGGCTTAATCCATGGTAAGTGTTCCAGTACTGACTGCTTGTAGATTCACTGATGAGTCAATACATGGGCCATTCATACCATTCTTAGTTATCCTATCAGGAGTCCATGGGCCTCTGTGTAGTTCAGTTATTCCTTTGACATCCTGCTAGCTGGAATTGCCAGAACATCATTGTGATATCCAGGCTAGTGAGTGTGTCCCTGGATGCTGGCATTGTCTGGTTTTGGTACACTGCATTGTTATATGGTAGATTCAGCACCTTTTCTTTATGAAAATAACAGAAATAATTGAGTGACATCTGAGACTAGCAAATAGGCCATGCAAATCCACTATCAGGGACACAGAGACTCCTCTGGATACTAAAAAGAAAAGATCATTTGGGAAAATGAGTGTCTCTTTGGGGGTATACGTCATTTCATAGGTATTTGAGAATCAGAGGTTGAAGGGACCTTCTAAGTCAATGCCTTGGAGTTACCATCTGTTTCTCCCATCTTTTGTATTTAGTAGCTACTCAGTAGATGTTCTTTGAATTGCAGAAACAATAAACAAGGGCTTAATGAAGAAGGTCCAATATGGCCCACCTGTGTTGCATCCACAGGCAAGTGATTAACTGGGCTGTCACAGCCAGGCTTCAGTTACCTTTTCCAAGCCTTGGTCCAGGAGAACTTTCTCTTGACTTCGACTTTGGCGATGGCAAGTGGCCCACCAGTGTATACTGCTCTGGCACTTTATAAAGCTTGTCCGAGCCCCCCCGGGCCCTGTCCTCTTGCATAGCCAGCAGGGAGCGCTCAGACAGTACTGGGGAGTTGTTGTCATAAGGGGAGATGTCTCCACTGGAGGCTTTGTTGGAATCTGTAGATGAATGCCTCCCTCCCATGGAAAAGGAAACTTCTGTCTGAAGCATGTCAGGGCTCCTGGCATAAGATAATACAGGCATGTAAGTATGATCACATTCCCATCACATTACACAATCACCAATGCAATATTTCGAAGACATGGACATGGAGGCTGAAATAAAAAGACCTTTCGAGCAATGGTCCAACAAACACATCCCCATCAATCATGCGAAAGCGTTTTTCCATAAAATGATCACAAGATGGCAGGAAACCACAACAAATGTAATAAGACATGGCAGCTGGCGAAGAATGGGACAGAGGAGAAATTCAAGTTCTGCTGTAGTTGCCAGTGTTCAACCAGCAGAGTGCAGTAAATCCTCACAAATGTTACAAAACAAAGGTCAACTAGAAGGGTGGAGATGAGCCCACACATGCCTGTGTTCCACAACACTGCCCGCTGGCAGAGAGGAATAAAACCTAAGAGATTTAGCAAAAACAGGACGTAAATACAGAACGATCCCTGTCACCACCTTGCACGGCTCAACTGCCACATGGACCGAAGCCTGATTAAACATAAGACTTCAAGCCTGGGGGTCACTATTAAGCAAGGGAAAAAAAGACTTTTTTTCCCCTAACCTTCCTTAGTCTCCTGAATTAAAAATAATCTAGACAGTGACAATTCTGGGTTAAAGGAAGTGTAGGGACAAAAATGGAGCAGAGGCTGAAGGAAAAAGGCCGTCCAGAGACCGCCCCACCGTGTGATCCATTCCATCCACAAACACCATACCCCAACACTATTGCTCAGGCCAAGATGTGTTTGCAGGCAGGAGCCTGGTGTGGCTGTCCCCTGAGAGGCTCTGTCAGCACCTGACTAAGCCAGATGCAGATACTCACAGCTAACCATTGGACGGGGCCTGGGGACCCCAAGGAAAAAGTTAGGGTAAGGGCTGAAGGAGATTGCAACTCCATACGAAGAACAACAGTATCAACTAACCAGTCCCCCCCACCCCTGGCCTGAGCTCCCAGGGACTGAAGCACCGACCAAAAGGTTGGCCAGTCCATGGTTTCCACTACATATGTAGCAGAGGACTGTCTTATCTGGCATCACTGGGAGGGGAGATGCTTGGTCCTGTGGAGGCTTGATGCCTCAGAGAACAGTTGAGATAGGAGAAGGTGTCTGGGTGAAGAGCACCCTCTTAGAGGCAACGGGGAAGGGTAAAGTGGTGGGAAATATGTGGAAGAAAGACCAGGAAGGCAGATAACATTTGAAATGTAAACAAATAAAATAATTAATAAAGGAAGAAAAATAAAAATCCAGCCTTAGCAGTTCACTGTGGCTTTCAGGTAAACTTTCCTTTTCCCTCTGTACACCTAGCAAATTAATTTATAGTTCCTGTGATGAAGACAATGGTGCTACTAGTAGAAATGTCTATGTATGAAGAGGTGGCTAAACTGGTAAATAAATTACTGTCATAAAGAACTGAGTGTATGTAAATACACAGAACATGAATTTGCAACGCATTACTAGTTTTGCAGTAAAATCTATAGCATTATCTCACATACCATTAGCATCCGTACTTATGAGTTGTCATAGCAACAGAAATAACAGCGAAAATGTAAATGAAACAGGAAAATGAGAATACCAGGAATGTCCAGACTGGGCAAGGTCTTACCTGGAACCATCTTTATTTTCTACCTTCCTCAAAACAGTGGCCCTGACATCTTAAAGGGAAATGATCAAAGGTTGATTAAATGTTTCACAATGAGCTTCTGCTCCCCACCCCATGCCCTATTTGCTTCTCTTTACTGGTCTTTGGTTTCCATTTGTTGCAGTTTTCAAAACAAATCCTTTGTGGTCTCAGAGAAGGTAAACATACACAGAGCAATGCTCTCCCGGCCAAATGGTTTTTGGCATGCAAAATGAAGGAAGTGGATTCATCAGTCCCTAGCTTTAGCTCAGGTTTCCAGCAAGGGTTAGTACCCAGGGGAAAGAAAGTCCTGGCATTTGGGATCTTCCATGCCTGTCAGAGGCAGCCTGGACTCTGGCTCTTTTGCTGAGGCTATTTCCTACTCACATAGAATAACTAAAACCTCTGCTTGCCTCCTCTTTGAACTGATATCACACAATCTTATAGACAGGAGCCAAAGGACAGCCAGGGGGATGATTTTCCAGACTTGTAGGCTGCCAGTGAATTTGAAGGAAAATAAAATCAAGAATAAGCTAACAGTTTCTTCTGGAAAGGGAGGAAGAAACTAATCACCATATCTAATTAAAGGGGAAAAAACTTTATTTCTAGGTAGGGAAACACAAATTCATAAAAATGGGTAGTGGCCTTTTGTCATGGGATGTGGCTCTTCTTGGGAAAGGTTTATTATGAACACTAAAAGAAGTGACTATATTCAATTCAGAACCAGAAGGGCCTCAGATGAGATTCTTGGGCTGATTTTAGTAGTTTTCCCCTTCTTAGGTGACATTTTCTTTTCAGTCACTAATGAAAATGTCTTAGTTTTACCCCCAGAAGACTAAGTCATAGTTCTTTATCTAGTGCTGGGAAACGATAGCCTTATTGTATGGAAGAGTCTAAGCCATTGCCCAGTTCATAAGCCCACCTGAAACACTGTGTAGTTTGGATTTTGCCTCCTTTTATTGGTGGGATGGTGGGTTGGAGGAGCTTCACAGACACTACGATAATTTCAGCTTATGTGTTGCACATTTCTTCTTACCAGAAATGTAGAAGACAAACATCCAGGGCAATGGTCTAAACATACATTCAGCCCGGAGTTATGAGCATAAATGAGAGACCTCAGGGAAGAAAATTTTCTCTCAAGATTTCATATTGGGAGCATTTAAGGTTTGTATAGAAGGAGTAGATTTTTCTTCTTATCCAGTATTACTAAGAACTCTGTACTAAATGATGCACGTCTCTCTGCTATGAGGACTAGAAGGTTCAAAAGGCATGGAGTCCTGTGTGAGTTGTTGCATAGATGCTTATGGGGTGTCTGTATATTTTGCACCCCAAACTCAGCTTACCACGCTTCTCATTGTTTTTCCTTCTTTGCCCCTCTCACATTACTTCCCATAACACTGCTCCACTACACATACTTTTTTCCAAGATGCTTCAGACACTTCTAAAGGAGCTGGCATACTGAGAGGAATTGTACTTACATTAGTTGTTGGAAAAATGCAGAACAGGCAATGTCATGTTTAGTGGTTTGGTGAAAAGGAAACAAAACAAGGGCAATCAAGAATAATTGAAACATGAACTCCCATCGCTCTGCTGGTTTCTTCCCTTCTCATTGCTCGCATTGGATCTCCCAGATCAAAAGGGGGGGGGGCTTTTCCTCTCTCATCCACATTGACTTTGTAAAAAGTTCATTTAGCAGCTGAGAGAATGTACTCTCCCTAATAGTGCTACATCTCCATCATTTGGAAATATGCATTGCAAACTCCACTCTGAACTTTGAACTGGCTGAATCCCTCATGGATCCTGCTGCAAACTAAGCGCGTGAGACACCATGCTAAACAACATGAAAGATTTCACGGTGGCAACAAGAGGTTGCTACAACAAACAGGAGATCCTTTTGAGTGCCAACCTGTTGCCTAGGAAGCCATCTTTGCCTATTGGAATGGAAACATTGGGGTAGGGCCAGGAGATTGTCTTTATAGAAGATTCAGACACATGGAGGAGTTTAAGGGTCTCTTATAATTAAACCTTCCTTCCCATCCCAATCCATATATATGAGAGTGGGCTAAAGATCTGCTAAGAGCTTAGAGAGTACCAATGAAGATCAAGCTGTAATGTTGACTCAACTAAAAGGGAATTTAATGGTTGTGACCTTGGTACGGATGGGCCTCAACTAGAGAGAGGAGATTACCCATCCCAGCCAACACTTAAGCCTCCTCTAGCATCCATATTCAGGACTCAGAAAATGGACTGAAGTCTGGTTGTAGGGCAGTAAGAATTAAAGGAAGTGGTTTGGATATAGAAGTGCACAAATTGTTTTACAGTTGAGGGCTCAAGGTAGCTAATGTCATAGCCAGGGACACAGACAGTGCCATCAAATGACAGATGATGCTTTCCTATTTTGGTTTCCCCCATTACTATATTCCAGCCATATAAAGGGGTACAATATGGGTACACATGAGAAGCAGCTTGAAAAATATGTGGCATGCTGCTTTGAACTGTAGTAAGACTGACAGCTATTCAAGTTCATTATATGGTAGGACTTGCATTAAGCTAGTCTGGAATGTTTTTGCTCCTGACCTAAGATTAGAAATGGCCAAGGAAAACAGGTAGTTAGTTAAAATACCTTATTTGTCTAGTAGTCCAGGTAGAAAGGTTTAAACTCCCTTAAATTTAATAAGCATATGTACTTGGTGTGGTAAATTAATACTAAAAATCTATACTTTTAACTTATAGTTACATCTATAAGTTACATCTCATTCAGTTTGTTTTCTCAGTACAGGAGACAGAGGCATAGCCACATTTGCTTATGAGCCCTTGTCAAAAGAATTCCCAAATGGAGACATCCTTCTCTTCAGAATCTCTGAACTAAGCCTCACAAGTGTCCTTTCTGATTTGCATATAGGATCCACACCTTTAACAAGACTGTTCTAAGTAAACATTAGGATGTTTGAGTACTCGATTACAGACATGACTGGCTTTGATGATGGTAGCAGTAGCGGAGGCATTGTCTCTGAATCTTGGTGTGACCTTTCTTTGTTTTTGATCTTAACAGAATGTGGGCTGATTAAGTTGCTAAGTCATGTGGTTTTGATACTCAGTGTACAGTGGATCATACTCAGTGTAGGATTATTGAATAGATGGGCTGCCAGACAACACAGGTTTGTCTCTAAGCAGGGAGGGTAACTCGTTAGATACTTAAACCCCAGGACCATCCCCAGCATGCATGGCCAGTCCTAGCTAACCAAACATGAGATGGGCATGGAGAGTGAATCAACATTCTCACCCTTAGCTGGTCTCTCCAGGTCAGGGTTTACAGTCGCTGGCAGGGTACTGTGAGCAAGCCTGCACTGCGGCCGGAAATACAGAACTGGTTCTGTGAATAAATGAAGAACTCCAATTCAACTCTTAGTGTTACTGGCCCAGCCCCTTGCTGAGCTATCTAGCTAAGACAAAGGTTTCAAAGGTGTGTTGTCTTTGTCCTTGGTTCAATCACTCAATCGATAAACTTCAGTCTGCTGGAATGCAAAGTTTGTAAGTATCTTGTGCACTATTAATTGCACCAGAAAGTAATCCATTGTCATACCAGCTCTGGAATTATGGAGATTCCCATATTAATCATGCAGGAGACTGCAAAGCTTCCCTTAGGTAAACTGAGGGATAAAACACCTCTCCAAAGCGGAGCAGATGTGAATCTTCAGATAGTAAAACCAGTACACGATGTAGGCAGACATTACAGCCTAGTATATAACAGTCCACAATGTGGTAAAAGACGCCTTTAATTGTGAGCATTGATGATCCAAATGGTACAACTTTGATAACCTGAACAAAATACCACTAAACTACAAGAAACCTGTCACCCTTTTATAGTACAGAAAGTTGATTTATGATAGGGGTAGATTTCTATCTATAATGAACAATGATCTTATAGTTCCTAACTTGCTTTTTGGAACAAATAGAGGTCTTCAGCCATGATCTTGATGCACTGCTCACAGGTGTTCCTATTGATTTTCTTTTATAATTTCAATAAAAACTTTGTGATGGCTACTAACAAACTCAATTACATTGAAGTTTAAAGATAGATCCTACGGGTTTGGTTCATTTGTGTCTACATTCTCCAAAAATACGGTTAAATTTGTTTCCACATGTGGGTAGGAATGAATGCTCTGTCCAGTTTGGTTGAATTTCTATTATATTTCTTGGGCAACTATGAGAATTGATAGAAAAAAAGGAAAATTTTCTTTACTGTGTTTTTGCTTATTTATTGTTTTGAGACAAGCTCCTGATGCTTTTGCTTCCAACTCCCTAATGCTTAAATGACATGCTTGGCTCCTTAGGTTTTCTGAAGCCCACATTTGAAAGTTACAGGAAGTATTATTACAATTAGTTTCTATATGATAGATGCCCCAGAGCTCCACTGGGTCCCATCTCCCCAGCTGTAGATGTATGGATCTTGTTCATACTAGAACATATTCAGTTATACCAAGTGTTTATTGTGCAGAGTTCCAGGGGTCGGAAACACCTCAGTGAAAAAAGAAAAGCATGCATTTGAATACTAACTATTTTTATGTAAGGGTCTTTTCTCTCCCTAGAATAATACAGAAGCAAAAAAAAAAAATACTAAAAAAAAGAACAATAGGTATGTTGGAACACTGAACACTGAATTAAGATTCAATGCATCATTTATATGCAACAATGTTATCATTATCTAATCTCAGGTTAAGTTAACTAAAAATCATTTCAAATTGTCACTTGGTCAACAGAAACTGTCACACTTAGTAACTTCATTGAAAAGAGACAAAGGGGAGGTTGTGACAACATGATTGATGGGCTGCCTCCATTTAGGACAGGCCCACACATTTTACCATCAGCATGGCATCATGGGTGGCTGACTAAGGTATTGGTATTTAAAAAATGTTTTCTCCTTTGCTTCTTATCTTCGAGTGGGAATTAAATTTGATTTTGTAAAATATTGTATCACAATGGTGTGTTCGTGACTGAGTTATTTCCTTAAATTTTGTGCCTAGATATGTGTATCTTTTGCCTCACTCTAGTCCTGACCCTGCTAAAACTCTTTTGTTTAGCTTTAGAGGTCTTTATTCAACCTGCATGGTCCCCTTATATAAACATTCCATCATCCTCCCCTATATTCTAACATACATTCTGAACCAAAGAGAGGGCAGTCAGTTTTAGGGACTTCTGAAAAAAAGAGCACATAATTCTAGCAAGTACATTAGACAAGTTGTTAAAAAGTGGGAAGCTTAGCAACTTTCGTACTGAAATCTCTTCTAATCCCCCTTTGGCATACCACTTTGCTTGAAGCTAAACACTGAAGTGCATGAGCACAGGAAAAAACAATAAATTCTCTTTGTTCTCACCCAATTCGGATGTTGTACACAAAAGAAAAAAACCCAAATCAAAGCAAAACACCAGGTTACCAAATATTACAAAATATTTGTGCTTTCAAAACAGATATGATGATGATGACGGAGAGGATAATTAATTATTTCATTCTGTGCTTTACACTCTTTTTAAAATTCATTTCTCCCTCTCCCCAGAATTAAATCTTGGGGCATTTCTACTTGGCCATACAGGAATCTCAAGTGCACATAAGCTTGAACTGGGGAATGAAGGCTTCAGGGGAAAGAAAGTCAAAAGTCTCCAGTGACTAAGGAGCTATGCTTTTAGAACTGAAGAGATCTCTTTCTCATGGGCCATATTTTATGGTCATCTGTTATCTCATAGATATCACAATGTCTCTTATACAAGCAAGTAGCTGTAAATGAGCCATATAGTGAAGTTCAGAGTAACCCAAGAGTAACTTTAATCTCTAGTTAACAGATGAGAAAAGGGAGTCAGAGTCATCAATGAATATACCTTATAGCACAAAACGAATAGCAATAGAGTTGACTTTGGACATAAGGAGATCTCAATTGCAACTTGAAGCTTGCAAGCAGTGTCATAAATTATAAAGGCATAGCCAATTGGTGGTTAATTGACATGAGTACCACTGTAGACAGCACCATCTGTCAGTTTGGAGTACTGTAATTTATAATCTCTATAAATCCATAATTATAGTGATATTTTGTCTCTGTATTCCTTTATCACTACTTTCTGATTTTAATGTCACCCCACCTACCTCAGCCTGCTATTTTAGGACACACCTGCCTACGTTCATTATTGTATCTCCAGACAGATGGCAACCTTGCTGTTTTGATGAAGTCCAGGACTAGCAATCTGAACACCCAGACCCAGTCCTACCTTTACTGGGGTTCCAAGTGTACTGCATGTTCTTCCTTTCCCCAGAAGCCATTATGAGCCTGAAAATAACATCTTTAATACAAACCCCAAGTGGGTTTATAAGCCAGAATATTTGTGCTACTTCTTTATCAACTCAAGGACACACGTCCAAGGTCAAAACCCACACCACCCAAGTCTCCATGGGATTTGAAAATATAGAGAATCCAAGTTGTAGATCTCAGTCAGTTCTTTGGAGTTTGGGCTGCTTATTAGAATCATTTGGGGAGGTTTGACACTCCCAGTACCTGGATTGCAACCCAGAACAAATTAACAAGCACCATGGAGCCATTCTTTTACAATCTCCAGGTGTTTGGAATGAGCCGGTACGTCTGAGACCATGTCTAAGTACTGGTCACCTGGAATTCTGTCACATACAGAATAATATACCTCTCCCATCAGGTCTGAATGCACATAAAGTCAAGAAAATGCCTTGGCATTTTAAGCTTCCTATACTCCAGATGCGAATCATAAGCAAGTAGCAACAATAATAGGGAGGCTTGTTGGAAATACAGAATCTCAATCCTCTCTAATCAGAGGCACCTTCCCAAGGTTTGACATGCTCCATATATACCGGGAGTTTGGGAAGCGTATGTTCATGGCCAAAAGTGACCACCAACTGCTCAAGCCTCAGAAGGCCACTAAAATCAAATATTATTTGCACAAATATCTATATTTTACTTCATGGCATTAGTAGTGACCTTCTGGACTGTTCTTTGCCTGTGCTGAGAGGAAAACAAACCAAAAGAAAAAGATCTTCCTTCTCTTCTCCCTAAAGAGTCACTCATACAAGGACTGGGAACAAAAGAGGACAGAACAATTACACAGCTTGGTGTGGGCTTAATATGTGCACTTGGTTCTTCCTAAGAGCAGAGAAGGAAAGATTCTGTTCTTACCTTGGCATTTATATGCCAAAAGCATTCCTGTAAACCACAGTGCATTCATGTCAATGGTTCTTTTGAAAATTGAATGTACCTATCTGAATACAGCCACACAAAAGAAATCTGGACAGTCAACAGTCCTTTTTTCAGGTTAATGCTTTTTAGATTTCTTCCCATATAGTAAGAAAATGTTACAAATGAAGATGAACTAGGGAGTAACAAATCGAAACATCACTGATTTTTGTTTTCTTGCCCACAGTAGAGAAACAAGTGAGAGTATTAAAATGCTGGTAGCATATGGTTTGTTAGGGAGAAATGAGAATTTACACCTTGATAGGAGTTAGAAATTTGGGAAAAAATTAAGTGCAGTTCCAAATCTCTGATGTGAAAATAAGATCCTGAAATGCAGGACCATCTGTACTTTTTATAGATTTATATTTACTTGTGCTTCTTGGAACTCAAATCCAAGCAGAACATCTTACTTGAACCAGAAATTTCCTTGATATTGATTGGCACTGAAATTGATTTTTCTTACAGTGCAATTGAAAGGGTGATCTGATTACAAGCCTTTCCCTGTACTGTTGGAATGGGAGGGAAGCTGAATTGAGCTGAGTTAGTAATGTAAATTGGCCTGGGGAGAAGGAGATTAAACAATGTAGAATTTCTTTTCATTAAATCTCCCTAAATAGTATCATTTTATTATCACCTGAAATAATTTGAAATGAAAAGTAATCAAATTGGACAATTAGCCTTGAGAAATAGCTGAAAATGTCTCATTTCTAAGTTATGTCCAAATAAACCATATCTTTAATAGAAATCTATGACTGAAAAATAAAGAAATGATATGAATTAGGCTAAGGCATGTCATTGGTTCTAGGATTAAGGCCACTTTTGAAGTCAATAGATCCTGGGCAAATGTGTCCTAGACTTGTAGATTAAACGTAAAATCTGAACAAGGAACCCATTTCTGTGCTCCTATCAAGGCAACATGGTGGCAGGTCATAACTTACAGCATGCCTAGCATTTTCCTTATTGCAAACTTGAATAGTGTGCATTTTCATCAAGTCAATACAAGCTATATATAATGACAGAGCTAGAAAAGTACACACTTCTCATTGCAAAGGGGCACTTAGGTTTCAGCAAAGGTTATTCTTGTGGTTTGGAAATGGATGGCTCCCACCTGTAAAGTTGCACAAGGAAAACCCTAACCCCCAGAAAGCCAACAAGGTATTAATCATCTATCAAGGATCTTAACAGGCATGCCCAGATTTTTGACATTGTAATACAACATTGTCACTGACAGTTAGAAAGACAAGGGTTTGTGCTTTCCTATTGGCCTGAAATCTTAGCTATACTGAGGCACACACAGCTGGAGGACCCAAGTTGGACATGCCTGCTAGAGTCATTTATGCATGTTTTCTTCCTTTGAGCTTCTTGTCAGTGATTCAGCACTCCCCCCTCCCCCGAAACCTGTGAACACAATCAGAAGTTTCTGAAGGTGCTAGAGTAAGTAGAAAACAAAGAAGAAATATCTGGGAAAGTGGCTTGGAATTTCATAAGTCAATAAAACTAAAATGATTTCTGCTTAGTTAGTTCGACCAGAAAAAAAAAAAAAAGGTCAAAATCCTACTTGTGTCACTCTGCATGCAAATATGGTTACCTATCAAATTCTTTGGATATGGAATGAAATTTTAAAATTCCCAGTGGGGCTCTAGTAGCTGGAAAACGTGCATACTTACGAGGATTGGGAAGCCTTTCTTCTCAGCAAGTAGTCCACAACATCCGGATCTGTCTCCAGAAGGCTGATCAGCACTTCATTCTGGAGATCTGGGGGAACCTGGAAGAGACAAATGGTGAGGTGTAAGCAAAAACCTGCCAAAGATGCAGAGCATGGCCTCAGGAACTTTATGTCAGTGCACAGCAAGGCTTTGAATACTTAAGAAAGCAGAGTGACTTACTAGTTTAAACCAAAGCCTATACCAACTCATACAACATGTCTAATTCTCAGGAAAAACTAGAATATTTTCTTGTTATCAGACTCCATCCAAAATGCCATATGCCGGGAAATCCTGTCTAGTCATTTGGATGCTTGTGCTGCACAGACTAGATTTTCCTGGCTTTGAGTAAGCAAACCATCATAGGTAAGAAGAATGGTGTTCATGATTTATATCTCAGTGTGGACACTTTCTAGAGTTCATGTGTTGAATTATGCTGAAAGAATGGGCATAAATTATGATTGTCTTGAGATGTTCTGGAACATCCAGTCAGCTGATTAAATTTTCATGCCCTTGAGCCACAGTCCTTAAATTCTAGGTCTAGCATTTTAGTTGTAGGACTTTCACCACTGTACATTAACAAGGACCTATTTGTCTCAGTTTACCCATCTGTAAAATGGGAATAACAGTCATAACCCAAAGAGTTGCTAATGCAAGTGACTCATTTTGTACTGAAAGGTTGCAACTGGTCAGTGATAAACACTCCAAACAACCAAAACTAATGCTAGCATCCTTTCTGTACAGGCTATGATGATTCAACATCTGCCCTTCCTCATTTCTTGTTCTCAACCCCTACTGAATATTTATCACATCACTAGTTCATGGGCACTAACAGTAACATTATACATGAGTACCATACTTCTCCCGGCCTAATCCACAGTGCATTCAAAGACAATCTTAAGTCAGTCATGTGGAAATGTTCTACGGAACAAGATTGAACCTAGCTCTGACTTGCAGTTTTCTACTCCATACACCCTGCTAGCTCAAGCAGAAGCAACTTAGACTACTGGGAGAAAATACATTTCTCACACGTAAACACCAAGAGAAGAGTTTTCAAAACCACAGGGACAAGTCTTCTGAGAATAAGTGGTTGGAGGAAGAATTTGCCTTCTGCCTCTTGCACTACTCAATTGTTCTTGAGTTTAGAGAAGCTGGAAACAATCTTATTAACAAAAACAGAGATGAGAAAGGAAGAGAACGCCTTCCTTCTCTCATAAATCTGGTCCTCCTACTTCATCCTGAATCCTCATGAATGAAATTGCCAAATTCTAGCCACATAGCTCAAAATCTCCAAGGTGAGTCCAAGGCTATGTCTTGTCTACTCCGAGACATAGCCAGGAGGTCAGCTCAACTTCCTGTGTTTGTTCCTTCTTCCCTCCCCTTCCATTCCAACTGCAGTGTCTAAAGTTCAAGCCTTCATTACCCCTTTGTAGTGTTCATCTGTTAGCCATTAGCACCCTCCATTCCCCTCTTCTTAGAAAAGTTATATCCTAGTCCTCTCTGGAGAATCAGCTACTCTGTAAACCTTGGCAAAAAAGGGTGAAGTGTACCTTCATTTAAGTTGACAAGCCATTCCAGTCCCAGAGCAGCACATCTGCCTAGGAAATAGGCATGTGGCTGTACTAGAGGCAAAGCAAAACCACTCGACAAGAAACAGAGCCTCGAGCCTCTTATAACCTAAGCATTGTACTCGATTTCAACAAACAATGGTGGGGGGAAGTGGAAAGATCTCTATATCATCTGTATTCTGGGTGAAGCTATGCCTGTTATCACATTCAACTTCCAAGTCTCCAGTCATCTGAACCCTCAGATTCCATAAACTAGTTTGTGTTTCTAGAGGACAAGGAGCATATACAGTTAATAGGCCTTTCATGTCTTAGCTTGCTAACTTGAACCCAATTTCCTTAAAATATGCATCAAAGTTCTCCACATGGTTGGAAGATGTTCACTAAAAACTCTTTATCCCTAGTTTAAAACTGCATCTGGCCTGCTCTCCTAAGTAGGTAGATCCTATCTTCTCCTCTAACAGTGCTTCAGACATCCTCTAGTTCAGAACTATTATGGTTCTCTCTCTGGCTTCCTACCATGTCCATTCTTTTCATTCACTGCAACGATATTTGGTCAATGCTTGCAGAGTAAATACCAGGAAAGGAATTTTAAGGATTCAGCTACAAATCAAACAGACAAGAATCACTGTCTTTTTGGATCTGGCTACAAACCCGGCGAAATGGTCACTGAACAAATACACAAAGGGAGCATAACATGAGTCCTGTAGAGAGCAGCAAACAAGGGTGACAAGAAATGCTGAGAGAGATGTAGTATTAAATGGGATGATCATGTCATGGGAAAATGACATTTTAGGGAAAAAATAGTAAACTTGGAGAAGGCAGAAGTAAAGGCAGAAGGAAGAAATTAATATCAAAAGTCCTGAGTCTAGAACAGTGAGGCTCCAGCAAGACCGTAAGAGTAAGGAAGAAGTGGGTGGTATGGGGGAAGCAGGTAGCCAGGGCCAGATGTTGCAGCATCCTTTTGATCATGATTCAGACGTCTGCTTTTGTTCAAAGTGAGTGGGGAGCTACTAGAGATCTCGATCTGATGACTAATACAATTGTTATCAGTCTGTCTTCTCAGTGGAAAGTAGACTGAATGGACAGCCAGGGTTGAAGCAAGAAAAATTAACAGGAACAGGATGAGTTCCAACCAGTAATACTGGTGCTGAGCCAAGATGGCAAGATGATGAGAAATCTCAAATTCTTAAACATGATGTTAACAATGGTGACAGTTTAAGTTAATTTATTGAAAGGAAAGGATGATAATGAGAGACAGGCAGAAAAGATGGTTTCAAAAGATGGTTTCAAGTGTTGTGGCTTGGGTAACAAGATGGAGAAGCTATTGGTTGAATTTGGGATCTTAAGGGAGGAGAAGGTTGGGTGAAGTTCAGGAGTTTGGCTTTCATGCTACAATGTTGCTAGATCTGTGAGACATCCAAGTGGAAGTATCTGGTAGGCAGTCAGAAATAATGACTTGAAATTCAGTTTATAGGTCCTGTCTGAGCATAGAAATATGAAAGACATGTACAGATGGCATTTAAAGCTCTATGATACTTCTCGGCCATCCGAATTTCTTCAGGTGAAAATTCCTTGTTTAGTTCTGTACCCCATTTTTAATAGGGTTATTTGGTTCCCTGGGGTCTAACTTCTTGAGTTCTTTGTATATATTGGATATTAGCCCTCTATCAGATGTGGGGTTGGTGAATATCCTTTCCCAATTTGATGGTTGCTGTTTTGTCCATTTAAAAAGTAAGGCATAAGGATGAAATGAGAAATATTTTTATTTGCATTTTTATATTCATGTATTTGATGTGTGTGAGTGTACCCGTGGAGGTCAGAAGACATGTCATGGGAGCTGGCTGTTTCATTCTACTATGTGGGTAATCAGATGTGTGTTATAAACAACTTTACTCACTGAGCCATCCTGTTGTCTGCAAGAGAGATTTTTAAAAAAATGAATAGCATCTGGGCATTGTGAAATGTATTTGCAAGGCTGAGGGAGAAGGCATAAGTGTGAGGCCATATGTGGGCTACATATTAAAACTCCAAGTCAAGGGAGCAAGGGGTGGGGCTGCTGAGTGGAAGAGTGCTTGCGACGCATGGGTAAGACCCTAAACTTGATTTCCCAGCATTGGAGAAAAGATGAGCAAAGCAGAAATAATATAAGCTAAAAATGTATATCTTGAACTAATTTTTATAAATACATCCAGGGGCAAACTAGGCAAATGCTTGCATATTCATAGTTAATTCAATTTAAAATTTGTTATGCTTAGATATGTAATAGTTTTGTTCCAAACACCAATCTGTTTCCACTGAAAAATAAACAAGAGTGCATGCATGTCCTTTGGAGTGATACAAGTACTGCAGTTCTGAGTCCTTGAGACTATACGGTTTGTCTAACGACAAATTATCAGTGTGGAGAATCAGAATAACCTGTTCTATTATAATATGTTACAGAAAGTGTTGTTATTTAAAAGATAACATGCAGTACATTTGGTTGAACTATCCTGCATTTTTGAGTTTTTACTCATTCAACTAGGCTTGACTGCCAAGAGATTATAATTGTTGTGGGTTATTTTATGTAGTAGACGTGACTTTTCCTTGGTAACAAATGCACATAAAATGAGACAGGGCTATAAATCTATATATAGCTTCTCTCTGAATGTCCCAAGATAGTATTTTGGCTTGGAGAAAGGATTTACATATACATACAATGACATAGTTAAGGATGTGGCTCTACAAAGTTGACAGTATTTTCTTATGTAGTCTGCAAAACTAATGTGAGTACACAGAGTTCATTAACTATTATTTCATTTAAATCCCGCCTCTTTTTGTTTCAGAGTGATTTAAAGAACCTTCTAGAACTCATCTCAAGGAAAAAAATGTTTCTTTTCTTATGAGTTCTGAATAGATTTTCAAATGCTCACATCATAAGCTGCACCTGGCATTCTTTCCAGTGACTTCTCCTGTTATGTATTTGTACCTTTTATTTACTATCACTTAATAAAAATATCTTTAGACTACAGACTCAATTCCACTAGGTAAACATTAATTTGCCATTAATTTAGGGACTTCATAGGGAAGCAAAACCCCAGTAAATAAACTAGCAGGCAACAGCAGCTTCAAAGAACAGTGTGATACCTATCCACCTCACTCTTGGAAAGATATGCACAAGTGTTTCCTAGCAGTGTTTTTTAACTGGGCTTTTGTTTATCTATTAAGTCCCTAAATTAATAGTAAATGAGTGTTCATACAAGCCGGTCACTTCTGCCCACTATCACACGGGTAGAGTTGCTGTGTAACAAGTATCTGACTCCACAGCATTTAAGGTCTGTTTCTGGTTGTGCTGCTTATAATCAAGGCAAACCATGTGCCTTCCTGTGCTTGCATCTGCACTCTGGCCTGCTTGCCCTACTCGTCCTGTTTTCCTTTAGAACAAGTTACCACAAAGGTTAACACACCTGAAAACACCATATTTATTAAAAGGAGGACTAGTAGTGAAAAAGCTTCATGAGAAATACATCCATTGCTATGACAAAACACCATGACCAAATTCAATTTGGGAGGAAAAGGTTATTTGGGCAGACGGCTCTCAGGTCACAGCATCACCAAGGCAAGTTAGGACAGGAATTCACAGATGGTCCTTAGAGGCAGGAACTGAAGCAGAAGCCATAGAGGAGTGCTGCTCAATGTCTTCCTAGCCTGATGCATATAAAACTCAGGCCCACCTGCCCAGAAGTGGCATTTTCCTGGTTGAACTGGACCCTCCCACATTAATTATTAATCAAGAAAATGCCCCCCCCCCCAGGCTTTCCAATAGGCTAATCTGGTGGGAATGTTTTCTCAAAGAGGTTTCTTCTTTCCAAAAGACCATAATATGTGTCAAGTCGACAAAAAATTAACATCAGACTTCATGACTTCTTACTGGGACATCCTGAGAAGGCAAGTCTCCTGAGGGATAGTCTCAGATGTACACTTGGACTGTGGTAGGCTCTGCTAGTTACACTTGTTTAACAGTAGGGCAAGATCATTAATACCCCCAAGGTGCCAAGCTTCTGGAAAAGATTTTCCTTTATATTGAAAAGAGGTACATGAGAAAAGTTTTCTTCATGAAACAACTTTATATGTTGAAATGAAAACAAAATACAAACAAAACCCAACTAGTTCAAAATGATCCTTCACTGAATTCATTGTTTGCCTTTGAAATCTTGATTGGATTTTAGTCAAGGATTTGATAATTTTAGCCATTTTCTAGGGGTACCATTTATGGCTGTGTTTATCTGGAGACTCAACTCCTTAGATTTTAATGTGTTCTTTCAAAGCATAATGTTATTCCAAAAATCAAAAGAACTTTGTACTCCCTTGCTTCAGAGAAAAAAATGTAAACACTGCACATATGAAGGAATAAAACTGTCACAATTAAAATCTACCCTATCAAATTAAAACTGAAACCTTGAATGATTGCCTAGAGTCTAACTGCTATGAGGTAGTTTATTCCATAAACCACCAAGAGGGAAAAAAGTTTTCTCCATAACAAACCATTAGGTGCTGCCTGAACAGCAGTTCCCAGGACCCAGCCCTACCATATACGCCACTGGGTTTTTCACAGCAATCCAACCCTTTGCACTTGACCAAGAAGAATGCTTTGGCATTTCAAATTCTTAACACTCCCCAGTAAAAGTAAATGCCACTGGAAGTCATGATTGGTACATTTTAGCTAACAAGCTGAAAGGAATCACTTTTGCTGTTAAGGATTGCAAAAGCTCAAATAAGGTCAAAATCAATGTGAAACCTTTTGTGTGACTCTGTAGTGACAAGTGGTTCATTATTTTAGGAGGACTTCGGTGGAGGTGGAGGTTCAGAAGGAATTCAATTTGGTAATGATTTCTTTGCTTTTGTTTTTTAAAACAGGTTCTCAGGCTGTATGTATCACAGGCCTGGAACTTACCATATTGCCCAAAGTATCCTCACACTCATAGGAATCCTTCTGATTCAGTGTCCTGAATGTTGGCATTAAAGGTGTGATCCACAACACCCTGACTTCAATATTTCTAGAAGGTTTTTTTTTTTTGAGTAATTGAAGACCCTTAGTGAATAAACACAGTGAAAGATCCAAAGAGTTTGTTCAAAGATGATGCAAATAAAAAAGGAAGGAAGGAAGGAAGGAAGGAAGGAAGGAAGGAAGGAAGGAAGGAAGGAAGGAAGGAATTCAAATTAGCTCCATAGCAACAGGTAAAAGGCAATAGAAACAGCTCAGGAGTAATAGTTTGTTCTCTCTACCTGGGTATGATGTCAACAAAAAAATTGTTGCGTCTTTGCAGATGAGGACAGGCGAGCAAAGCACCAGCAGGAACTCAGACTGGCTACCGGACATACCTGCTGGCTTAAACGTGAAGTGGGAAGATGCTCTGACTAAGTTGGAGGTATGGAGATGGTTAAAGATCTCCTGGCTCCACACTTTTTCTTTGTCAACAATAAGCCTCCTTATCCAAGATTCTGAATCAAAGTTCCTCTCTGTTACTTTTTCCCTGTGGCAAGGCATTATGCTTTGGAAATAAACTACTTAGCCATTGCATTGCTTAGGCTCACAAACTTGTCTTACTCCTTATGGAATGCTGGTAATATTTGAGAGGCCGATGTTGTGCTGCATAGCTCAACCTGAGACATACAACTGGTGGTTATTTTTACTCTCTTGGTATGGAAACATATACAATCAGCGGGCTGCATTGCCCGGGGTGGTTTCTTGTTTGATAACTTGGAAGGCAGCCTTTGAATGGCACACAAAGAGATTCTAGGGAAATGCAATCCACACCAGGGAATGAAAAGACCACAAAACACAATTTGTCTCCCAGCTGAGCTTGTGGGAACCTCACCATAGCTTGTGACCTTTGTTAAATTAAAAACTTTTCATAAAATATATTTAAAAATATGGATGGCTTCATAAATTTGCATGTCTTCTGACCTTTGCTGCCAGTCTTGCGCATTTAAAATTTCCCAAGTGCCCTTATTGCCTCTCCAGCTTGGGCTGATGAGCAATGCAATGAGAATATGTTTCTTTTCCACATCTCCACTGCACCCCAGACATCTCCAGTGCATCTTCTCTTCCTTGCCCTTTCTTTAAAATGTCTTGATTCCATGTAATATCAGCCCTTAGCCCAAGCCTACAGCTTTCTCCACTCCACTCTGAAACTCTCATTAATTCCAAGAGTCTCGAGTTATTTTCACTGGGATCCCCACCGTCTCTCACAGAAGCATTAGCTTGCAGACCAGGTAGCTTGTCAATGATTTCCTCAGTGAATGCTTTTTACTTTGGATAGCAACGAGCCTTTTTGCAAACAAATGATTCTCGTCTTCTATTTCTGGTATTTTCAAAAAGTACCATTTTATGTTTACCAAGTTTTAAATAGCTATCGACAGACATGGAGAGTTATGATTTAAAGGTATAGGAATTGTGGGGGTAAGGCACTTGACCAAAACTGTAATAAAATGCATTTTCTTTTTCTGGCAGTAGAGTCACGCAGTATTCAAGACCTAATTACTGAATGCTATCTTCTGCCAAGTACTTTCTAGTTGCTGTGGGTGTCAGTGTATAGAACAACCTGAAATCTCTCTTTTCACTGGGTATAATAGTGCATGCCTGAATTCTTAGCACTGGAAAGGATGACACAGCAGAAATGTAAGCTTAAGTCTAGCCTGGAGTATACAGGAATACCATGTATTAACAAACAAACAAAATACATAGCGTTGTATGGTTTCAATGATCCCTATAAATAAGTTAATTATGGAATGACTTAAAAAGCTATCAACGTGGCCAAGTGCTGGGCCAAGTGATTTAATCCTAGCACTAAGGAGGCACGGGCAGGAAGATCTCTGTGCATTCAAGGCTAGCCTGGTCTACAGAGGGAGTAGTTCCCAGACAGCTAAGACTACACAGAGAAACATTTGTCTCAAAAAAAAAAAAACAAAAAAAACAAAACAAAAAGTTATCAATGCTATGGAAAGAAAAATAAAAGAAGCACAGGGAAGGAAATAGGAATATGCACGCACACTAGCAGGTGACAGTATTATTTGCAATGGCCAGTGGCTTTTCTTCAAGGCAGCACCTGAATGTGTGTGAAAAACAGATGACATATTACTTAAGTGTCATAGTAGCAGTAGTTGGATTTTTGAGCCCTGTATATGTCTTTCTTGTGCTACATGCCTTTTCTAAATGACATGTCCTATAAAACAGTCATGCAAAGTAGGCCCTTTAATTTCATTTTTTTAACAGAAGTTGAAGGTTTAGAAAAGTTAATCATGGGGTCAGAGGTTGTATCTCTCTCTCTCTCTCTCTCTCTCTCTCTCTCTCTCTCTCTCTCTCTCACACACACACACACACACACACACACACACACACACACACAGCTTGGAAGCAATCTGAATTTTGATAACTAAGCCCAAAGGTCATGGTCTTTCCACCCAATCTGTATTTCTCAATATGTGGTTTCCATAGGCATGATAGGAATCTAGTTATATCTCCTGAAGGGATTCATTAGAAAGTGATGATTCTTGGGCCCTGTTCAATTCTATCTTCTGGAACATAGCCTAGGAATCTGAATGTCTAAGAAGATTCCTTGCAAATTCTGCAGTACAGTGAAGTTTGCGCACTACTATTATAATCCTTGCTGAGACAGTCTTAAACAGTAACCTGGACTGGCATGGAATTCATTTTATAACTCAGATTGGCCGTTAGCACCCTGAGAATGTCTTTGCCTCAGTCTCCTAGACAGTAGTATTATAAACATAAGCTACTATATCTCACATTGCCTGTGACCTTGAAGATTGTCAGCAGAACCTTTTTCCAAAGACAAACAAGTGGCTTATCTGACACCTAAAACAAGCAAACACCAACCAAACAACCCCCCCCCCCACCATGTTCTTATGGCTTGAGAGGACAAAATCCAAGACCCTGTACATAGTAAGGGACCCTATCACTTTAGGTATAGCCCCAGATGCTAGTCAATTCTTGAATCACAATATTCTCTGAATTTGAATGTCTCTTTAATACTGTGAGCCAAAGCCATGTACTTTCTTTCCTTTTCCCATTTCCCATTAACTCAGATTTTGGTCACATAGAAAACATTCTCAGCATTAGAAAATGAGGGACGTTCAGAACAGCATTTAGATCATTGGTAGATTTCTTGGGGTTTCCAGATCCTTTGCACCAGTTCTGTGGAATGACTGCTTGCAGGGTGTTTTGTGCTTTTAAGGAAAAGCTCACAGCTCTCTCTGCTAATAAACCTTCATTTTTAATGTCAATGGTAGCAGTTTATCCCTTTTCCAGCTCATAAACCTTGCCAGGGACTATGAAGAGTCAACTAACAGGTTCTGTCTGTGTAGCTTCATCACTATTTGGGGTAGCAATTACTCTAAAAGAATTTAAAAAATGCAAATACCAAACAAAATTGTACACATATACAGTTGGATATTTATCCACTCATATGTATGAACTTCTGTGATTCTTGTTATAATGGAAAGGATTCTAGAAGACAATTCATAGCAAGAGAATTTTAAAAATGTGATGAAATTAATTTTCTTCCTAGGCTTTTAAGAAATATAAAAGGAGGAGTCAGTTCTGGAGCACTGAACCACACAGATGTTAGACCTAAAAAAGGATCGTGGCTAGCATTTATTTAAACACTAGTTCATGATAACTAAAGAAAAAGAAATCAAAGATGCGATCATGTAACTAACATAGCAGAGACAGGACTGCAGTCAAGTTTTCTGGCTCCATTTTATTTTTAGAGACCCTGATTTGGGATCTATATCCTTCTCCCCTTCCATTTCTTCCACTGCCTTTCTTATTTTCAGTATATTTCCCACAGTCCATCTAAGGAGATCAGACATGATTATACCAATGGTTAACTTATGTTAAGAAAAGTATACTTAATTCTTACATGCCCAAACTTTTCCCACATGTAAGGACTTGTGAAAAAGAAATCATATATCACACAGCTACTATCAACTTACTCATGAACCTAATAAGTATTTATCTTATTTCTACCATGCCATTGGCACAGCAGTAATAACTACATGGACCAGAAAATATTACAACTTAGTGAGGATAAACACAGCATAAAAGAAAAATTAACGATGTTCTCTATTAGTAGTGGGGACTTCTAAGGAGAAAAAGAACAGGGTAAATATGAAGTCAGGGTGGTCTCTCTGTGTCTCTCTCTCTCTCTCTCTCTCTCTCTCTCTCTCTCTCTCTCTCTCTCTGTGTGTGTGTGTGTGTGTTTTAGCAGTAAGCAGAGGAGTCATAGCAGGAATAGTGGAGTGAGGGTGTAGGGATTGGATTTTAGACAAGCTCATCAAGATGAGTTTCTTTAAGAAACAGAAAATATAACTTCCGCACATAAAATATTTGTTAATGCCCAAGAGAATCTCAACACCAATCTCTGCAGAAAATGATAAAAATAACAACAGGTTTGGGAAGCATCACAAGAGACAGAATCCTGATGTTTTGCTGCTGTCCTGATCTTCCAGGTGGCAGGAAGTAGAGAAAAGAGGGATGACATAATTACAATGACCTCCGCCTTTCAAGGAGATCAGGAAACATTTGGTTAGTGTCTGAGGTGAAAAAAATTCCTGATGGTTTGTGGTTTTATATAAAGGAAAACTTTGCTTAGAATACAGAATTTAGAGACTAGAATTAAGATTGATGAGAAATATTATTTTGTTAAAAAAAAAAAGTCCAGAGAACATGAAGTAATGCCAAGACATCTTGGCAAGATGATATGTGACTTAAAACTTGATGAAAATATTGAAAAGTTCAGACATTTGATTCATCCAAATATGTAATTAATTATGAGGCTTTGGACTGAAGTGTGAAATTTATATAGTTGATGACTAATTCAACATTTTTGAGAGTTTTCCATGTGCAACACAGAGACAATGCCTTAGAGACACAATGGGAAGCAAGATGCCACTGTTATTCACTGTGGTAAATGCATTTCCTCTTCCATCTGGGCTTCTATCCAGAGTACAACTCCCAACTTCCCTTGCAGTTAAATATGATCTATGGGTAAGTTCTGGCCCATAAAATTGAGTGCATATGATGGACACCTCTTTTAGGTTTACTTTAAAAGCCTACATATAACAGAATCTTGCAGTACAAAGATCTGGGTTCCCAAGTCACCTTCTATGAGGCAGTCTACCCAATGTGTGATAAAACATTATGATACTTATGTCTCTAGTGCTAAAATACTGAGATTCTAAGCCATCTCATGTTCTCAAACAAATAAAATTGTTATTAACAATTGTACAGATATTTACAGTCTGTATAATTCTTTCTCATAGCACATGATTCTGACCATAAATTTAAGAATTAGGTTTTCTCCCATTACATATAAGTTTAATTAATGGTTTGGGGGTACTGAATAACTTGGTCTCAAATCATACAGATAAGACAAATAGGGAAGGTATGCCAAACCACTGACATTTAAATATCCAGAATAAATGTGTATAGGACAAACATGGTTATAAAGCAACTGTTAAGCATATGATAAGTATAGATAAATTCTTCAGGAGATTCAAAAGAGGTAGCTAGCATTCTAAGTTAAAGGAACTACAAAAGGCCCTAATGCAATGATACTCAACCTTCCTAAAGTTGTGACCCTCTTCATGTGGTGATCTCCAACCATCAAATTATTCTGTTGCTACTTCATAACTGTAATTTTGCTGCTGTTATAAATTGTAATATAAATATTTGTGTTTTCCAGTGGTCTTAGGTAACCCCGAAGGGATTGCAACCCCTGGGTTGAGAACCACATTTCTAGTGGAATAGGCAGGCTTTATTGTATTTGCAAATGATAAGAGAAATGGCAATGAAGAAGAAAAATGGAGAACATTCCTGTAAAAATTGACATGCAGTCTAAGTAGAGAACAGAAATAGAAGAAAATTGGCTTTTCTTCTGATGTTTCAAGGGATGCATGAGCAAGTAATGCAGTTTTATGAAGGAAAATAGGAACTCATATTTCAATACAAATTAAAAAATATTTACTGAGTATCTACCAGAGGAAGGACCTTCCAAAAGTGTATGGAGGATACAGAGAAGAGATAACAAGGACACAGTCCTTGCCGTAAATGCACTTATAATCTACTACAGGAAATGACTACACATGACTGAAACACAATGTTGAGCAAGATAAACATAAATAAGAATGGGCTTCAGGAGATAGATAAGTGGCATGGGAAGTGACCTGGGAAGGGCACGGGTAAGAAAGGTGCCATTTCGTACAGGAGGTACAATGTCAAGATTGACCTTGGCGAAATCATGTCACCATGGTTGGTTATGGACAGATGAATTCACAAAGATAACATAACTTTGAAAGCAGTGTTTTATTAATATTTTGAGCAAGAACTACTGTTTTGTCAGTGACTAAATCTTTACATGTGATTATTATTTAAGGGACAATGAAATAAAGTTTATACTTCCTATATGATGGCTAGGACATGGAAACAAACTTTTGCAGTGACACCAGAGTAATAAAAATTTCTGTTTGAGCAAAACTGCCTAACATACAATGGTTACTCATAACAAGCACAGCAAAACAGACAGCAAAAAACCTGGGTTTCATTTATACCACCACCAGCAACTAATAATCAAATCACTAAGATGTATCACTAGTGAAAGGCCACTTACCATGAACAGGGCTTCATAATTTTCAATCATCTTCTGTACCACAGCTATGATGGCTGTGCTCTCTTCAGCTCTGGCTGAGCTCTGGACAGAATATTCTTTGTCTGATGACTTCTGCTTGTGGAGCAGGTTGGGTCCAAATATGGTGGCTAAGTTCAGAGATGTCATTTTGTTCCCAGTGACCTATGGGTGAAGAAAACACAAAGATTATTGAATTTTATGTTGCTCTTTAAAATTCTGGGTGGTTCAATGAGCTATGATATATTTTCACTAGTAATTTTTCCTTACATGAAAATATCACCTATGTCAGAATCAGAAATGAGATGATAATATTCCATTTGATCCCAGTGGATATATTTTCACTAGTAATTTTTCCTTACATGAAAATATCACCTATGTCAGAATCAAAAATGAGATGATAATATTCCATTTGATTCCTATTTTAGACTGAGGATAAAATCTCAATGGTCATCTTAATAGCACATTAATTAAAATGCTGAAGTTCTGAAGTGTTTATTGTAAAACTATTCCTATTCAACATTACCAATCAATTTGTCCTTAAAAAATATTGATGTTCCCCCCAGAGCTCCCAGGGACTAAACCACCAACCAATTAGTACACATGAAGGGACCCATGGCTCTAGCGGCATATGAAGCAGAGAGCAGCCTTATTTGGAATCAGTGGGAGGGGATGCTCTTGATTCTGTGAAGGCTTGATGGCCCACCTAATATATAGGAATGCTAGGGCAGTGAGGCAGGTGTGGATGGGTGAGAACCCTCATATAAGCAGGAGGAGGGAGCATGGGGTAGGGGTTTTGTGGAGGGGAAACCGGGAAAGGGGATAATATTTAAAATGTAAATAAATAAAATAACCATTAAAAAGATAAAAAATATTGATATTCAGCAATCATCTTTCAACATGTTTCTTTATCTGTCCCTTTATCAATCCATACCATCCTCACTGGTCTGTTTGCTTAGCATATTCCTACCCTAGGTTTGACATTTTTCATTGGTCAGAATTATTTTCAACATTTATAGCAACCATTATAGCACAGTCCTCATTTTAAAAGGCTCACATTCTAGGAGGAAAATTTACTTGTCATTCCCAGTTATTGAGTACAAAAATAAATTTTATCAACTCCAGGGATCTCAGGACACACACACACACACACACAAAGTCTGGGAAAAGGGAAAAAGTTATTTCTGGTGAAAAGAAGAGTTTAGAGTAAGGAGCATTTTCACAGCGGAGGACATAAAAGTACATTGGACACATTTGGGACTTCAGAGCAAGGGGATTTTGTATGGAGAAGGAAGAATTTGCCTGTTTGAAAGAGTAATCTATGGCCTTAGAAACAGCATTGGGAGACACCACGTGGGACATTGTACTAACATTGGAGATGGAGGATTCCATGCTTAAATTATAGTAACAGAAACAGATGGAAAATAATCAAGGAATATGGAGGGATCCATTAGACCTAAACACCTTAAGGGGAAGCTGGTAAAACAATCAAGATTGGGTCAGATATTTGGAAAACTAAAAGAAAGAGGTGCTCAAAAGAATGTGAGATTAATTTCCAGTGTGTGATCTCCTGTGACAGATGTTCACCATGGCATTCTATTCACTCCCCTTTGGACTAGATTTCAGTGTGGTTCTGGTGGTCTAAATCAGAATATTTGCAGAGTTGCAGCTAGAACAGTCAGTGCAGATGGTTCTTCAAACACCCTCGAAAGCAGAGACAAGGAAGAAAGACACAGGGTGAGTAGGGGGTTGCACTATCAAGAAAGCCCAGAATGAAGGAAACAAACTATTCTTTAGATGCAAAAATGTTTTTTAAAAAAACTCATGTTCCATATGTTGATAAGTAGAGAGCTAGGGAAAACATGTAGAAGCACAGTAATCTTTATTCTACCAATCCCCAGACCAAGTTCTTCAAATGCTTTCCTAAGTTCTGTTTGCATAGACACCTATGGTGTAGTTGTTGGTTTTTTTTTTCCCCTGAAAGCTACTCTCACTCCATAGCCTATTTTGTAACTGACTTGTTGTCTCTTACCAACATGTTGCATCAATCTCCCAATTTTAAACAATTTTCCTTCTTCCCCCCCCCCTTTTTTTTCTGGGCCGTAAGCATCCCATTGCACAAAACTGATCATGATTTCTTTTAAGCACAGCCAAGTGATACGCCTTTGTGCCATTCTCCATCTTCTGTTACTATAAATAAGGTACAGAAATATCTACAAAAAGACATCTTATGTGCTTGGCTGAGCACTGTCTTGGGAGTCATTTCTCCAAGTTAAATCATTACAATCAGTAATATGAGCATTTTTAAAAGCTTGGTAATGCTTTTACTTACTTGTCTTTTTTTTTCACATGGGAAGGAAAGTCTAAATATCTCTGATCCAGTGTTTATCTATCATGACAGTAATGAAATTTAGTGACAGACTGTTCATTGCTTCAGGTACTATCCTATGCATGGTAGGCTATTAAGCAGCTTTAGAACATTAAATCCTAGTAGCTTCCCATCACCTTTAGTTGTGCCAACCATAGATGTTTCCACATGGGGCTTTGTGTACCCTGTAGGGCAAAATTTTCTCAGTGAGAACTATTGGTCTCTGTGAATTTTCTTTTCTCTTATTAAGGTCAGCTGAGAATGTTGATTACTGTTGGGATAAAGATGCAACCCACCCCCAACCACAGGAAGATTCCATACCATCTTTGAGAGAGAATGTGGTTGCCCCGCATAGGAATCAGGAGTCCTCGTGGAAGCCCCCAGGATCTTCCCATGTGAAGCACTGAATTGGCGGAAGTGCTGTTCTGCAAGCTTGCCACAGAACTCAGAGGGCTTTATTTTTAGAAGACAAGGCCATTTTCAGGTAAACAAGTCACCACCAAGGAAAAGTATTCCCTGTGGTAAACTTCGCAAAATCAAAGAGACAATGCCTTTCCTGCGGGGCCTTTAGGCCCTTGGTCTTTGATTTATTTCACTGGCATGAAGCCTCATGAGTTTTCATTCTAGTTTTCAATCCTCTTCCTGGAAATTCTTGGTTAAGGAGAAAATAAAATACTTGTCCTTTTCCAGTTCCTCCTTTCAGAACTTGGAGGCATCAGGAAAGCTTCCCCATCCCTCTTAAAAGTAAAATTGGGGTTTTCTCTCCCGCCTTCTCTCTCAACATGAAGGAACTGAAGATTTTGTTTTCAGTTAAAAGAATGTTTAGCACAAGGACAATCCAGAGCTCTGTTTCCGTTCTCTCCTTCTCTGGTTGCTATTCTGGGAATGCAATACTATCCATCTGTAAAACTGCACATGGATTCCAGCTGCAGTCCCAGCTGCTGTGGTTTGTTCTCCCTGTTTTATGTTTTGTTTTGGTGTTCATGAAACTGTGAGGGAGACTTGCTTCTGGATATCTCCCACCTTTGCTTCCCATATTTTAATATATACTCATATACTTAATTAAAATATATGGTCTCTCTAGTAATGGGAGCACTCAAAATAGGTCATTATTTCATGATTTAGTTAGCTAGCCAATTCCAGGAAATCTTCTATCTTCACTAAGTAAGCATCCCAGATCATTTCTAAGCACTATATAAATAGCTCACATGTATTAAAAGTCCAGTGTGTCCAGACATCATATCTAGGGACTTTCCACAGACATTCTCAGCTCTTTCTCTAGATAAGTTTATGTATAAAGCAGCTGTGCTGGAGTCACTATTTTATAGATAGTAGGGCAGTATATCTGAGAACCAAGAGTAGGTGGAACTACAGGGAGTGAACCACACAGCTGTGCTGGTGCCAGCCTTTTGTACATCATATGAGTGTACTTTGTCCTATTCAGTTTTTATGGCCGACTCTATGACTTCATGGGCAGAAGGGAAAGTGAGCTTTAAAGCAAAACTAGAGGAGGTGTTGAGGCAAGGGAGGCAGAATCTTGCTGAAGTTCCAAAGACAACTTTTCATGTTTTAGAAGCAAGTACCTCCTCAAAATCAAGAAGTCTAGCTCCACATTGGGTCATTATTTCTTCTTATATAGTTCCTCTAAGAACTTGATGCCAACCAACTATGGACTCTCTCAAACAAATACCTAGTCACACCATATTTTATTCTTACTATAATTTTTTTTTAAGAGGGAAATGAAATGTTTCTTAAATCTGAAAAATTTCCCCCTTAATTAGCAAAGAAAATACCAAGCCTAACAGAATGGAATAAAACAAAATTAACACAAAAGGATAAATTAAATAAAATACTACCATTTCCCCCAACATTACCTCAGTGGATAGACCAACAATTTTCCTCAATATATACATATACATTTTAACATATATCTTCATGATCTTACCAACTAAGAGTATATTGAATTTTAAGGACATCTTAGAAAAGACATAATGTTTTCACTTTGCAGATGAGGAAGGCCTTTCCAAGCCCTGTCTCTGTTTTCCCTCCTCTTCCTCTTTCACAAAGACAGGGTTCTGGCAAAGTGTTGTGAGCCATCAGACATTTTTTTGTTTTTTAATTTGGAGTCAGTTTTCTTCCATGTTGCAGTCTGTAAAAATGCCATGGTCTAACAAATGGCTAACACAAACTAACAAATAGGTAGAAGAGCGAGACAAATGCTCTGTTCTTTGACACCAAATGCAGTGTGGTATTTTGTCCTCCTATCTGCTTCTGCCCATTTTGTGTTCCCTACCTGTTCATTCAACTACAAAAGTTCAAGCAAAGAATCTCTCCTTTGTTCCTCAACCCCTACCCTTACTCACTCCTATTCATAGGCCATGCTTGCACGGCCCATCTTCTCAATCCCCATAAGCTAATTAAAATGTGGCTTTTTCTCAGCCTTCTCCATGGAGACATTTGCAGGTCTTCTAGGACAGGACTATCCCTTCTCTCAGTGTCTGAAGAGATTTGGTACTACGTTCCTTGATTCTGTTTATCTTCTGCCTCATTGCCCCCCACCTCAAGACTCCTGTTTTCTCTATCGTCTTTGAAATAGAAGCTACTTAACACTCATATCTCTTCTCCTGTCTCCCTGACTCTCTCTTTCTCCCTCCTCTTCCTCTCTGTGTATAAATGTGACTTTAATCTACAGCATAAATTATATCATCTGTTTCACAATGCTCCCAAAGTTCATATCTTAGCAGAATGGAGAATCTGCCCACAGAAGCATTCAGTACTTCTCTGCTACTTAAGTCCAACATGCCTGCTTGCTAATACTTACTTCTAATCTGTCCAAGGAAGTGATGTTAAGGAATTGATGTTGTCCTTCCATTTTTCCTGCCTTTTTTTTTAACTCAGTAACTTAGACTGACTATAGTTAAAGACAGCTGGACATTCACTAGTTGCAAAATCCATCTGGTTACCAACCACTATGACTTTGTATAGATGGCTGAAGGAGACCCTTCTGCAAGAGCTTTTTTCTGTTATTTACTGGGGTATTGTCCTAAAAACTCTGCAAATCTATAGTGAGTTCAGGGTATATGGCACATCTCCGGAGTTGTAAACTATACAAATGTGCCACTTATATTACCATAAGTGGGAGCTCCCTGGAGGACATGGGCTAAATTACCTTTCCACCCCTGAGAAGTGGGCACAATGATATTTATCTTGCTTATCAGAAGGATTAAATCTAGGGCACAAAACCAAACCATGATAGGGGGAGTCATAAATAGTAACTAAGATCCAATCAGGCTAAAATTAATCTATATTTTCATTTATATTTTGATCTATATTAATCAATATTTCAATCTATATTGCCTTCTTTGCAGCATGAATAATGGAGTCTTGTTGATCTTTGAACTGAAAACTTTGGGCCTGAAAATACTTTTAAAAGGTAATATAATAGCAAGTTGGACTGGACTTCTTGTTTTCCTCCACACCTTCTCAATCACCCAAGACCCAGCTTTCTCCTTCTCACATAGTACTTAAGGAACACCAGGGAGGCAATTGGCATACCTTCCAATCAGGGTTCTGTTTCCACTCAGCCACCACTAGACTCTACGCCTTCCATTATCTCTGTAGTCCATAAAAGCTGACACCCAGACAGATAATGTAACTATGCAACAATTATGAGAATTATAGCATACCCATGAAAGAGCTGTGTATGCTGAAATAAGGTGTCAGGACCATATGATGAAACCTGAAGCCAGTGGGGGTTTCACTAATTATAACTTCTCCGGAGAAAAATGGCTACCTCTGGAAAGTTCAAGTTCCATTCTCATACTCCTGGTAGGAAGGAGGAGGAGAAATGAAGGATTGCTTTTCTGAATTATAGTGAAAAATTTCACATGTTCATGCCTTGTGGGAACAAAATCTGACAAGCATGGAACTGAGTTCATAATATGGCTGAGCTCTGCTAATAAGGACATAAACAACAGCACATATGGTTAGGATTGGAATGCCCCTGGCTCCGTTTTGTTGATTTACAGTGCATGTTAACCTATAAATGGGCTTGAGGTCTCAAGGGAAAACCAAAGTCAGAGAGAAGTGTGACTATGTGAAAACAAAGAGGGAACCACCATCTCCTATGAGGGTAAGGATTTAATAGGGTTTCAGCCAGCAGGTAGTGTTCCTTTTTACCAATGGTGAAACTATAAAACTCATGAAAATATGAGTGTAACCGAAAAGAACCACAACCCCCAAAATTTTATATGGGAGGAGGGACCATACTAGTCCTGAATAAGGACCGGTTCCCACTAGAACTGCTTTGGTTCCAAGTCAGCTGAACATGCCAAGCCAGTTACAAGAATGGAATTTTTCTCACTCTCAAATCTTAATTTTAGTATTGAGTAAAGCATCTTTAAGGAAAAGGGCAGCCTCATTTGGAGACATCATCGAAACAGCAAGGAAGTCGGCAGTTTATGTGTTTTTAGGTACTATCTCCCAGGTGAAGGCACTGAGCAGCACTATTACCTAAATGTTAGAGAACTTGTGATTGGATTTATAATGACCACAAAAACAAATCTTTTGGCATGTCAATGATGTGTAATCTACCTTAGATGGAGGTGGAACAACTCACTCTAAATGTGGGTGCTATTATTCCACAGGCTCGAGTCCCCACTGAATAAAATGCAGGAAGCAAGCTGACTGTCAGCAGTCACTTGTCCCCTCTTTCTCACTAAAGATGCCCTGTGAGCCTGCTTCTTTTCCTGCAACCATGTCTGGCTTGTATGATGAACAACGCCCCCCCCCCTTAAGTTGCTTATGTTGGGTGTTTGGTTGACGTCACGACACAAGTAACTAATGCAAATAGTGGGTTGGCACAATTCCCAGTTGAGATATATGGTCATATTGATGGTTTGCACCATAACAGTAACAGAACAATCCAAAGGAAATCATTCTCTTTATAGTAGCATACCTCTTGTCCATCTTTGCTGACATTATCATCTGCATGCCTGGCCACAATGGAGAGAAACTGTAGGAGGCGGTGGAGGGTATCGCAGTTGCAGGGAGGTAGAAGGTAAATGAGGAGTTGCAAGGTGCCCAGTTGTTCCTCAGGCTCCAACACTATAGAAGAGAGAGGCACTCTAAGTAAGACCAACAGTAAGACACTGTTTTGGACACTGAAGACTGTTTTCCTCTCTGCTGCATTAAGAAAGAGGTTACCTAGGCTAGCCGGACTAGGTTTTAGGCTGGCATTCACACATTTTTCCCACTACTTTAGCAGCAGAGCTACAAAAAATCTATGAAAGATATAGAGACAAGGTGGACATCTAGGCAAGTCATGAGAAAGGTAAATTTGCCTTATTTCCATCACCCAACTTTTCCCTATTCAGTACTCAGACTAACTTAATGGATTTTAGTGCATATGGATAAATATCCACTAACAGTGGTTGGGAATTAGTGAATGTTCCAAAAATCTTTTATAATGTATTTAAGGGCCTTTGCTCTTATACAAGGATCAATATACAAGGAACAGACATTTTGTTGGCCATACCCAAGACATTAATGACAAAGACATTGTCTTCTTTCTCAGCCACAATCTTATCAGAATTGCTGTATTACCAGAAGAGGTGTGTGCAGGATCTCTGGTATTGCCCTTCTTCTCTCCATCCTTACCCCTTATCTGGGGTCTCTGTGCATAGCCAGATATAGCTACTTTGAAAGCGGGGGTGGGGAGGGGGGGTAGGGGGGGAGGGGTAGTAACTGAACTGTGTCATTTTGCTTCCACTGAAATGCTCACTGCTGTGTTACTCTGAATTCTTTGGCTCCCTCCTTCCTCATACCAGAAGCCATGATTCATTTTTAGGCACTGACTCAATGCAAACTCTTGCCAGCACTTCAAAGCATCAACTTATAGGACTCTCTACTTTCCTGGGGTCATTCAAAAACATCTGAAATTCTTCTTGGCTTTCCCCATTTGTTTTAGTCCGGCATTCTTCTTAGTAGTTCTCCCTAGGGTTTATCTCAGAAAATCCCCAAATAGCCCATTCATTAGAGACCAATAAAAGCAAAACCAGTTATCGGAAAACACATGAAGAAGATTTTCATGAGTGAGTTGGTTACCCTGGTATTCCAGGATACTTTCCCGCAAATCTGACTCTATTACGTACGGAGAGTGTTGATAAATGCAGTGTATAGCTCCCTTGTGAGAAGGGGGTCAGGCATGTCCCTGAGGAACTCCTTTAACAAGGCTGCCACATCGTGAACACTGTGCTCCTCTTCCAGACAGACATCAACCCCACGGTCAAATTCCTCACGCAACTGAAAAAAAAATCAATGGTTCAAGAGTCAGTTACATAAGATTCATAAGGCCAATTTAATAAGAATCTTCATGTAGCAATGATATATTAGAACCATCTAATCTCAGTGTTGTTTAGTGCTCATCAAAGAGAAGCATTTTCATGGACAGTGTCTGGCACTAAGTCTCCACAGATCAAAAGAAAGGAAAAAAGAAAGTCACATGTCACCTTAAGCTGCAGGCTCTATTCATATTAGTCATGAGTACATATCTATATCTCTGTATATAAATATGAATGTGTTATTACAAAACTAGTTGTGGATTTGTTGTTAATGATGTTTTCAGCGGAGTAGGTAATAATAATCAGGAAGTTGTAAGTAAGGACTGAGAGTTAGAAGAGAATTTAGGTCAAGTGTAAATGTGAGCGAACTATTATTACACAACACTTGGGCATGTCACCAAATATATCATATTGGAATTTGGATAGTTTACTAGAATACCAACAAAACATTCAAGATTATTTGACAAGTCACAAAACTAATAATGTAGACGAGATATGAATGACAAAGGCTTAAAAGATAGTACATTGAAATGAAAGTTATCTCTAGTTTGTTAGCATAGCCTTATGAGCAATTACCAAAAAGACTCTTTGCCTCAATCACTATACAAAGCCTCTAAAAATTTGATAGCAGCAGAAAAACGTGGTAACAATGTGGTAAAAATGATAACAATATCATGCCCCACATTTCATCTCTGACAGCTTGATGTCACTTATGCATTGTTCTCCTTTGAGTAAATTATTATGCATAGACAGACTTCTATAAGATTTATTTAGTTTGTTTATTCATTCATTCATTCATTCATTCATTTATTATTCTATCTAGGATTCATTACATTTCGCTGGATTTCAAATCCTATTATAGGTCCTCAAAATATATTCATAAATGAAGAGACAAAGTCCTTATGCCTCCTTGATCCAGTAGACTAGTGGAGATACAAGGTAAGCAGGTAATAGCACAAATGACAAGTTCTGACTTTAAACATATCCCCTATTTCCCTCTGTGGGTACAGGCGATACAGAGGTCAAGGAATGATGCTGGGTGTTTTCCTTTACTACTAGAATTCTTATGCCCTTCAGACAAACTCATTCACTGAATTGAACCTGGAGAGTTTGCCATTTCATTGCAGTAAGGTAGGAGGCCATTGAGCTCAAGGGATCCTTGTCTGTGTCTGTGCTTGTTTAACCCTAGTGCTGAGGTTATACATATGTAGCAATACCATGATTTGTATGTGGGTGCTGGGGATCTGGACTCCAACCCTCATGCTTACCTATACACCAAGAGCCATTTCCCAAGCCCTTGATCTTACTTTTTGAAAGGAAAGTGCAGGGTATGGAGAAGTAACAAAAAAAATAGTGACTTAAAGCATATGTCATACTCAAATATAGGCCTAAGTTACCACTAATTGCATCTCATTGAGTGAGTAATCCTTAAGTAAATCCCAACACAAAGATTTTCTACCTTTTTTATGGACCCAAAAATGTTAAGGAATAATTGCTGGCAATGATCATCTGTCTACCTGGTAAAAATTATGCATCACTGTCTTCAATCCCTCATTTATTTGAGACAGCTTTACATCAGCATTTATAAGACAGCCAGAATGAAGAGTATGCCCACAGCACTACCACAATCAAGATAGTTGAGGCACATCATGATACTGTCCTGAACACACACATATCACACACACACACACACACACACACACACACACACACCTACTCAACCCCTAGGAGAGAGAAGGGGTGAGAGATGGCAGAAAGGTGTGCAATAGAAAGAATTTAGTAAATCATGTTATCTTGAATCAAATTTTTAAATCTCTGTCAGACTACAAAGAAAGGGTGAAGGAGACTACAACTGGAAAGGTGAGATATTATTAATAAAGATGTTCCTTAATTTTACATAGGTGTGAGGCCTAGAAGATGTTGCTGAACAATTTTCTATTAAGAATCAACAAAACCAGGAGCTGGTTCTTTGAGAAAATCAACAAGATAGATAAATCCTTAGCCAGACTAACCAAAGGACACAGAGACAGTATCCAGATTAACAAACTTAGAAATGAAAAGGGAGATATAACAACAGAAACTGAGGAAATTCAAAAAATCATTAGATCCTACTACAAAAGCCTATACTCAACACAACTGGAGAATCTGGAGGAAATGGACAGTTTCCTAGACAGATATCCAACACCAAAACTAAATCAGGATCAAATAGATCAAATAAACAGTCCCATAACACCTGAAGAAATAAAAAGGGTCATAGAAAGTCTCCCAACCAAAAAAAGCACGGGACCAGATGGCTTCAGTGCAGAGTTCTCTCAGACCTTCATAGAAGACCTAACACCAATATTCTTCAACCTATTCCACAAAATAGAAACAGACGGAACTCTACCCAACTCGTTCTATGAAGCCACAATTACGCTGATACCAAAACCACACAAAGATCCAACAAAGAAAGAGAACTTTAGGCCAATTTCTCTTATGAATATTGATGCAAAAATACTTAGTAAAATTCTTGCCAACCGAATCCAAGAACACATCAAAACGATCATCCACCATGATCAAGTAGGCTTCATCCCAGGGATGCAGGGATGGTTCAATATAAGGAAATCCATCAATGCTATCCATTACATAAACAAACTCAAAGAAAAAAACCATATGATCATCTCATTAGATGCAGAAAAAGCATTTGACAAAATCAAGCATCCTTTCATGCTAAAACTATTGGAAAGAACAGGAATTCAAGGCCCATACCTAAACATCGTTAAAGCAATATACAGCAAACCGGTAGCCAACATCAAACTAAATGGAGAGAAACTTGAAGCAATCCCACTAAAATCAGGGACTATACAAGGCTGTCCTCTCTCTCCATATCTTTTCAATATAGTACTTGAAGTTCTAGCTAGAGCAATTAGACAACATAAGGAGGTCAAGGGGAAGATTGGAAAGGAAGAAGTCAAATTATCACTATTTGCAGATGACATGATAGTCTACTTAAGTGATCCGAAAACCTCCACCAGAGAATTCCTACAGCTGATAAACAACTTCACCAATGTGGCTGGTTATAAAATCAACTCAAGCAAATCAGTTGCTTTCCTATACTCAAAGGATAAGCAGGCTGAGAAAGATGTTAGGGAAATGACACCCTTCAAAATAGCCACAAACAATATAAAGTATCTTGGTGTGACTCTAACCAAACAAGTGAAAGATCTATATGCCAAGAACTTCAGGTCTCTGAAGAAGGAAACAGAAGAAGACCTCAGAAAATGGAAAAATCTGCCATGCTCGTGGATTGGCAGGATTAATATAGTTAAAATGGCCATCTTGCCAAAAGCGATCTACAGATTCAATGCAATCCCCATCAAAATCTCAAGTCAGTTCTTCATAGAGTTAGAAAAAGCAATTGTCAAATTCATCTGGAATAACAAGAAACCCAGAATAGCTAAAACTATTCTCAACAACAAAAGAAATTCTGGGGGAATCAGTATCCCTGACTTCAAGCAATTCTACAGAGCAATAGTGTTAAAAACTGCATGGTATTGGCACAGTGACAGACAAGTGGACCAATGGAATAGATTGAAGATCCAGAAATGAATCCACACACCTATGGTCACTTGATCTTCGACAAAGGAGCCAAAAACATCCAGTGGAAAAAAGATAGCCTTTTCAACAATGGTGCTGGATCAATTGGAGGTCAGCATGCAGAAGAATGCGAATTGATCCATTCTTATCTCCATGTACTAAACTTCACTCCAAGTGGATCAAGGACTTCCATGTAAAACCAGACACACTGAAACTAATAGAAAAGAAACTGGGGAAGACCCTTGAGGACATGGGCACAGGGGAAAAGTTCCTGAACAGATCACCAATAGCTTATGCTTTAAGATCAAGAATTGACAAATGGGACCTCATAAAATTACAAAGTTTCTGTAAGGCAAAGGACACTGTTAAAAGGACAAAACAGCAACCATCAAATTGGGAAAGGATATTCACCAACCCCACATCTGATAGAGGGCTAATATCCAATATATACAAAGAACTCAAGAAGTTAGACCCCAGGGAACCAAATAACCCTATTAAAAAATGGGGTACAGATCTAAACAAAGAATTTTCACATGAAGAAATTCAGATGACTGAGAGGCACCTTAAGAAGTGCTCAACATCATTAGTCATTAGAGAAATGCAGATCAAAACAACCCTGAGATTTCACCTTACACCAGTCAGAATGGCTAAGGTCAAAAACTCAGGAGACAGCAGGTGGTGGCGAGGCTGTGGAGAAAGAGGAACACTCCTCCACTGCTGGTGGGGCTGTAAGATGGTACAACCACTTTGGAAATCATTCTGGAGGTGCCTCATAAAACTGGACATGACACTCCGGAGGATCCTGCTATACCTCTCCTGGGCATATACCCAAAGGATTCCCCGGCATGCAATAAAGACACATGCTCCATTATGTTCATAGCAGCCTTATTTATAATAGCCAGAAGCTGGAAAGAACCCAGATGCCCCTCAAAGGAGGAATGGATACAGAAAATGTGGTATATTTACACAATGGAATACTACTCAGCAATTAGAAACAATGAATTCACAAAATTTTTAGGCAAATGGTTTGATCTGGAAAATATCATCCTAAGTGAGGTAACCCAATCACAAAAGAATACACATGGAATGCAATCTCTGATAAGTGGATATTAATTAGCCCAGAAGCCCTGAATACCCAAGGCACAAATTGCATAACAAATGACTCCCATGAAGAAGTATGGAGAGGGTCCTGATCCTGGAAAGGATTGATCTAGCATTGGAAGGTAATATAAGGACAGAAAAAGGAGGGAGGTGATTGGAGAAGGGATGGAGAGAAGAAGGCTTATGGGACATATGGGGAGTGGGGATCCGGGAAAGGGGAAATCATTTGGAATGTAAACAAATAATATAGAAAATAAAAATATTAAAAAAATTCTGAAATAAAACATATGGCTTTTAAAAAAATAAGCACAGGGTGAAATGTTAAATCTTCATTCCTTTTGTGTAATCATTAAAATTGGGAACAAACCAGCCAGGGAAAAAGAAAATCCTTTATCTCAACAATGAAAAGGTAGATGATAGGTTATTTACTTCAACATATGAATAAATAATTTTTAGCTTCGTCCAACTGAAATTTTTACCTGGTTTAGCTTTTAAATTGTTGAATTTCTTATTTCCTTCTCTTGCAAACAGTAGGAGAAAACAAAATTATAACTATCTTTTGCCAGCAAATGAGTTCTATTAAAGGACTGCTTGCCTTTTATGAAGTCATTACAACCCCAAATACCTATCTGATCAGAAGAAGCTATCTTTAACAATCGAATATCAAATTTCTACCACAAGAATGTAGTGCAAGACTGAAAAAAATAAGGAATAGTCTTATCATAAAAAAAGCACCATGGATCAGTGTTTCCATAGAATCTTATAAAGCATTTATTCCTATAAAAGTAATGGCATAAATGTAGTATCAGAGTAGATGACAGTGTGTAAGGTATTTTTCTATCATATTTTGGTAAAATTTGCCAGTACTGTATTATTTTTCTATTTACTATCACTTGCTGATTAGTTAGGCATGTTTTGAATCTCCTACTTTTCCTGCTTCAGAGCCATTTTTATCAAATAGTTTCCTTTAGCTAAGCACAGAATGAGCATGCTCAGACATTTTCTTTCAGTTACTTCTTCCCAACTCCATCTTTCCAAGCTTCTGAGTGGTGTTTCATCTCCTGGGTCTTAATTATATTATAGTTGGCAGGAGGGTAAGGAAAAGATAAACAGAAGAGAATCAATATAAATTTGAACTTTCTACCTATTAATTCCATTAAATGTCAGCTGAAACAGACAACATTTAGTACTCACTTACTTGTCTTACTCTCTTTTTTGAGCTTCCAACTCGGAATATCCCCACTGTCTGGAGGCCTATAAATAAGCAAAAATAAATAAATAAATAAATAATAAATAAATAAATAAATAAATCAAAAGTCTTTATTTTTTTGCTTGAGATTCTAAATAAAATCAATACAGAAACAGTGCCGAGTATTTGAACAGAGCTGTGACCTGCAGACCAGCAGTAACTGCACAGTATTCAGTGGCGTCCTATTCATCTTCTCCAGATACATAGTTCGACCTTTAAACATCAGTTATTTTACACTAAATGTTTCAGATAATTTCTCCTGTGTGATTATTGATGTTAGAGGTTAGAAAGATCTTTATAGGCAATAGCCCTATAATTCTAAATATATGACATGAGTCTAAGAGGATAAAAAAATGTGAACAAAGATACACCCACAGGGTGGTTCAAAGTAGAACTATAAGAGAAAGCAAGCTTATGAATTTGAAGCTAATTTGGGTCCACTATCCTGCATCTATTTTAAATGACATTTACAAGAAAATTGTATATACATAAAAACTCTGTATTACCATCAAGGGAGAGCAGTGCATTCTCTGTATATAGCTATGTATCTATGTATCTATCTACCTATATTGTCTATATATCATCTATCTATACCTCTACGTAGGTATCCTTTCCATATACCTGCATGCGCATGCTATACAAGGATCACCTCAGACCCACACAAAGACATAAAATAAAGTATAATAAAAAATCAATTTAATTAAGTATTAATGCTTTTTAGTTGGATTTCCAAGGGATTTTTACTATTTAGTTTTTTTTTGTTGTTGTTGTTTGAAAATACAATAGCATAAACACCTCATTTATCAGTTCTGTTTCTTAAGTGTCATTCTGAATTTCCAGATGACTTGAGAGAATTGTATCATGTGGCTGGTTATTTCTGATTTACACGCATGCTATGGACACTTTGCTTCATGGTAAGGAGTCTACTCCACCTCCTTATTACTGTTATTGCTTCCTAACTGAGACCATCACCCAAACTAATTTATATTTTCTCCTTCTTTGGAAAACCTAGAAATGAGATTCAATTTAGGGTAGGATACAGCATCATAATTTTTCCTCTGTAAAATGATGTATGTACTGATTTAATTAGTGCATACAGAATATGTAAAATAATCTGGTATGTGCTTTTATTTAGAGAAAGACAAGTTATGAATTGACTCAAATTTTCTATATACAATATAGAAATGGTAATGTCAATTTTCAAATATTGTCTTCAGCTAAGTTTGTATTTCTTATTTTTAGATGGCTTCTGAGTACCTGAATTTCTGTAAAATCAAGATATCAGAGAGGAGCTGTCACACAGGTAGGACTGTTCATTTAGGTAGATTTCTCCAAGCTATTCAGAAATGCCCATTTTTGAGATTATTCCTTCAATTATTGCAATTTCCTACTAGACAATAATTCTGGTGTGCCTTATTCAATTCTAATATGTTTTGGCTTTTGAATTGAATTTATTTTTTAATGGCAGAACAAATGACTGCCTTTGGATAGATAATGTTTTTTTTTCTGACATAACCTTATAGTGATTTTGCTAATAAACACGAGAATAGTTTAACTATTTTATTACCAGGACTTAAGGCATTCACTGGAAAAAAAATGGGTAGATACTGAAGAAGACATTGATTTCACAAAGAACTATAACTTTGCTGAGTCCTGTCCCAGGAACTAATGTTATCATCTTTCTCTCCTTTTCATCAGAAACTGAAATGGAAACCAGACCCAGAAGTACCTGAATTTCTGGCTTAGAGATGTCACAAAATGAGGACAGGCATAATAAGCAGTGGGTCCCACCCTAAACCCAACCTGAATCTCAAAAGCTTCCCTTAACTCCCTTATCTGCCATTTGGAAGCTTCTGGAAAATTGAGATTCTTAAGGAATTTTGAATTAAGGATAGAGAAGACATTTGAAATGATATATAAGTGAAGAATGGTTGGGTACATAAATATAGATGGAGCTAATAAAAATTTTCAAGAACAATTTTGGAGAGGGTGGGAAAATGGTCTTTGATAAATACTTAAAAGACTAAAGTGACATGTGTTCTGTACTAGTCATTTCAAAATCAAGCAAATAAAGCATTAAGGAAGAAATGATTTTTAAAGTGGTGTTTGTCTTTTTTTTGTTTGTTTTGACAGGGTCATATAGTAAGACAAAAACAACATCTAAAATACTATATAAAACTCTTTCCTTTTTGAAGTTTTAAGGTTTGATATATTTGCTATTCATTTGGAGTATTCAAGTCAATATCTATTTAAATTGGAATGTGTAACCTATTATTCTTGATGCATCTGATAGAAATATTATGATCACTTAAAATACAGACATAATCTTGCATAGTTGATCAGCTTAAGTCTTACCTTTAGGTCCATACTAAACATGAAATATCCTGTCCTGAAAACAAAAACCTAATGTTTAAATATATTTATATAAATAATTTCTTTATCCAATGATTTTTACACATACTGACTTGATTAAGCAATTTAAATACCCCTTTAGTAGTTTTCTATGAAATTCTGTTTAGATAATTAAGAAATAAATGTTTTACATTTCCTTTATTCTTTTCCTCCTTTTCTTTCTTTCTAGTAGGACTGAGAATATAACATATGGCATTGTGCATTCTAGGCAAGTGCTACACCACTAAGAAGCATCCGAAACTCTCCTTTTAGCTTTCATTTTGAAATAGAATTTCACAAGGTTTCCCAGGAAAGCCTTGAACTCACTCTATAACACAAGAAGACATAGGAAGATCCTGAACTTGAAATTTTCCTGCCCAGCCTCCTATGTATCTGGGATTGAATGTCTATATCAAGAGGTCAAGGAAACAAATCATTCATTTGGCTTTACAAAATTATAACAAACACATTATCTTTAAAATAAATAAGCAGTTAAGGACATTTTCTCAGGTTCATAATGTATGGTAAATCTATAGCAAAAAAGGATGTGATGGATATGGCATTTTCATGAGCTGAAATTTCTAAATTTTAGAAACAAAATAAAGACCTATTCATCATATTAAAGTCATCCAGTTAACAGGAATTAAATTGCAAAGGGATGGCTGAGACGATAAATATAGATATTTACAAAAGGCAAAACTTTCTTTTTGTCAAAAGAAATGTTGTAAATAAACTTAATGTATAAGAACATCCATGTGACTTTGGTGTCTTTGAAGGAGGTCTTAGTCCAACACAAGTGATACCTTCATTAAAATGATTGCTCAGAGCCCCTTGTGAGGACTCTCAGGGTTGGAGGATTTCAAAAAGCATCATACTTCCTAGTTTTGTTGATCCTAGTAACTTCTTAAGCCAACACTTACATTGGTACACATTATTTGTCAAAGGAAGATTTGTCTGGCAATTGTTCAAAGGAACACAGAATTGAATATAGGATAGATGCTTGGATCACTTATAGCTGATGACAAGTTTACTTACCATGTTTTTCCAGATGCTGACAGCAGCTGTCCACCAGCCTGGGGACCTGCCTGTAAATAGGATTCAGACTCAGCTTCTTATCTCTGGCCTTTTCTTTTTTATTCTGAGCCTCCGCAGGCAAGGAGAGTTGTAAAGCTTCTAGGAGTCGAGATTGGTTGTCATCCAGATCGGTAATGGAATCCACGGACATGGCGCCCTGTAAGTGATGCACAGACTTGAAGAAGTGGGCAGGCAACAGAATGAAAAACAACTGCTTGCAGAGGTCACCCAATAAAATTTCATGGAGGACCATAACTCTCAAAAGATAATACTGCTTGATGTAGTTATATGTTTTTTTAAATAGCTGACATACTTGCTTGTTGCTAACATATTAAGAGGAAAAACGAAATGCACTTTGAACGAGTTAGAAAATCTTTACAACGCAGGATAAGTATTGAGAATTAGTATTTCAATACATAGACTTTTCCAAGTGAAATAAAAGAGATTGGAAACATATAATTAAAATATTTTGATTTAACCACTCTATTTTTTGAAATATGAAATGCATATTCAATGAATGAAGTAAAGTTATAGAAGTCTTGTGAATAAAAAATTCCTCAACTATGGCTCTAGGAAGTATATTTTAAACATAAGAAGATTCAAACTGGATGTTGTGTGGTATATGCCTATAACCCCAGCATGTAGAGTGCAGAGCCATTCATCCTGGATGAAGAGTGTTGTAAGAAGTTAGAGTCCTGGTAGGGCCTGTACAGAGAAAGGGACATTTAAGAAGTCCACTGCCTAGGTCCTAGGTTCTCAAAAATCTCTGTTTTAGAGTTTTTGGAGCTACTGTTATTTGGATTTATAAAAGGTCTAAGACAATTGCAGGCTTAGAAGAACAAATTCATCTGGAAAATTCAAATAATACATAACTTTGTCAGTTTTTCCTCTTTGAATCAGTCAATACCATAACAATAATAGCAGGGCCTTGGGTCTCCTTATGCTTTGGAACAGCTCTTAAATGTTAGTAACTTATTAAGAAATGTAAGTTATAAATGGAGGTCTGCTTGTATATTTAAATAGGGAAGTCTTCAATAACAGAAGGTGGCAAATACTTCCAGGCCAAAGTTTAAAAGAAAGGGAAAGGGCTCTCAGGGACATGGTACATGCAGTAACTATGATGATTTCTACCCATGTGCCTTGGTAAACTCAGCTTTGTAGGTTTGCAATTAACAGGCAAGGAGCCCAGAGCCTAGAACATAGTACACACCGCATCACTGGCAATATATTGATTCAGCATGGATTTGAACAACACTGCATAAAATTGTACAGCTGTATTTATAGGGAGACAAATTCTATTGATAAGAATCTAAATCACTGATTTTTTCAACTGTTGAGGCTAATTCACTGATCCAGGCACATCCTAATTATAGTATTAAAAAATTAACAGAAACGCAGGACTCTGTACTTAGCATAGTGGTGGTGTAATCTTCATCTCATATGGCACTGTGATAGTATAATACTGTATAAATATTGTATAACATTCATGTTCAAGAACTACATACCTGGGTTACAGAACAAAATGTTCAAAGCACTTTTCATAATGTTTTAAATAATTTTATGGATTTCTGTTTTGGCATATTCATAGCTAGCCTTGTATGTATGTGTCCCATAGGTTGCAGGGTATACTTGTCTGTTTGAGCAGGAAGCCTAGCAACACAGCAGGAGATAAAATACCAGCATCAATGGCAGTAGTGCTGAATATTTGGGTCCAAAGTTAATCAGGAGGGAAAGGGAGTGTTAGCTGCTACATGGACACTACTGGTTATTCCCTAGTGCAAGAGATATCTATAATGTGTCCATTTTTCATGGTAGTAGAGGTTCAAAGGGCAACCTTATTCATTTTCAGTTTTTTCAGAGTCAGAGGGGATCCTGGCCAACTCACCCTTCTCCTGGCCCGAGGAGCTGGCTCCGGAGTGTTCGGGGATGTAGACTCATTTGGTGTTTCTGAGGTTGAGCTGAGAGATGAGTTACTGCTTGAGAGTTCTTTGTTTTGTTTTTTATTCCCAAATGGGAGGAGGGAAGACACAAAATCTGATGCATCTTTCTGCTCCTCCCTCTGCAAGTCTTGCTTCAGTTTGTATGCCCGGTCATTAGCAATGACTTGGGATAAGGGCATTCCAAATGCCTGTGGGATGAATTCTGCAAGGAAAAAAATCAAATATTTATATTTATTAAAGGTCCAGACAGGAAGATATGTTCATTCATAGCTCATCCAGAAAAGCAGACCTAGTTAAATTATTGTTTTCCAAAGAATTGATTCATCAATCAGCATATTGGGATGGCTTTGCATTGTTGAGCAACATGGCTCAAGTTTCCATTTCAGTAAAAGAAGCTAGTAAGTACAAATACACATTTTAGAAATGCAGGTTTCTAATATTTCGTCAGTTACTCAAGTCTATTTGAAAGGAAATAATTTTACTAAGAAGTTTGACATTTGAACAGAATATAAACAGTGCTTCATGCCTATGAGCATACATTTCTGTAAACTGTTGCTCTTCAATTTCTATGCTTTAGAAGTCTTTGAAGGCATAAGAAAACCACAACAAACATTGATTGACACCTAATGTTTGCTATGTCAAGTTTCACAGTTGGAAGAGGGGGAGGTTCTATAAAAGATCTCAGGCCCTTTCTCATGAGAGGTTCTGAGGTCGGGAGGAATTGTGCAGAATAAGACATGTAATTAATTATAAGGTATTGACTCTCATGTGAATAATAGAGAGATGAATGAATCCACAGTTGAAAATCAATCAATATACTTTAAAGTATACCTTAAGACAGGATAGGAAATAATGACCTAAGGGCTAGAAAAGCAATATAGGAGCACTTTAAGAAGTTTGCTTTTCTCCCCATTTTATCCTGTGTCCCTGTCTCCTACTAACACCCATCTGCATTACAGAAGTTCCTTTATGATCTATACTCAGGTTTTCTGATGATCACATGCAGAACTGGACTTGACCATAATTGTCAAGCTTGTGGGAGACCCTGAATACATTTGGGATTCTTTACTAGGGATCATTTGGGGAAGAGGCAGAAGACAGAACTCTTTGGCTTCATTTGGCAATATATATACAGTTACTGTCTGTATCACAGTGGTTAATCCATGTGTATTCATATATATTAAATACTCAGAGATAGACATTTTATTAGTAGCATTTTAGATTTATATGGAAGGTATTAATATTCATTTAACTACATTATTCTTGTTAGACTCAAAATTACATCTCTTGGCAGCCCTCAGCAAATTGGAGCCTAAAAGAGCCCTCTTTAAAAATAAAAGCCCTGTGATTGAAACTGCAATGATCAAGGGAAAATAACTCTAAGGTTATTTGTTCTTTTAGCAAAAAGCTAACATTAAACCAGGTGGAAAGAGCCTTTAAAAGGTTTTCCTGCTTGATCCATGGTAACATTTTAAACTAGGCTAATAGCCAAGTCTCCATTAAGAACAGAAATGATACTTTAAAGGCATATACCTCTGATCCCATCAAAAGGTATAACTTGTTTTGAAGTAGAATATCCTAAGTTCATCTGGAGATTTTTTTCAGAGGAGCTTGCTCTATCAGTGAACTATGGGGCATATGCCAATCAAAAGTGTTATGCCTTTCTTTTTTGAGGTAAGACCATTACTACATTCCTATCACCAGCAAAACTAGAGGCAAAGATCAGTTCCAGATGATAGTCTGTGCTCTTGGCAGATTTCTTATAATAATCAGATATTCTTTACAAGATTTGGACAGCCACATACAATATACTGGCATGAACTAGGGATAGAAACAACAAAGAGGACTTTGAAATAGATCACGTGACATGGGTCTGCTAATGTAGGCATAGGCAAGACAGAGACTTATTCTATAATGGGAGCTCTTTGGTCATCTCATATACATTTTTCCATATCAGGAAACCCAATCAGACTTATTTAATGATTTCTAGTATCTTTGGGGAAAAAAGACATTTTACTTTGAAGCCTACAATTTGTCTATTTGTAGGTCTGTGCATTTCCATGCAAGTGTTCACAGAGGCCAGAAGTGAGTGTTGGATCCTCTGGAGCTATATTTACATATAGTTGTGAGCCACCATGTGAGATTTGGAAATTGAACTTGAGTCTTCTGAAAGAGCAGTTCATGCTCTTAACCACTGAGATACCTCTACAGCTCCACTAATCTAGAGTTTTTAGTCTCTAAAAGTATATCACTGTGTTTGTAAATTGCAATAATTGGATACAAATTAAACAAGAAACTATTGAAGTCATTTTCTCCTGATATTTACTCTTCCTTTTATCTCATTTGAAAGATACAGCCATGAAGAATTGGGCTTTTATTTCTTTCTGAGTAGTAGGCTTCTGTTAGGGCTGAGCTCATTATTTTTTTTATTCCATATGTTCTTTATTTACATTTCAAATGATTTCCCCTTTTCTGGCTCCCCACTCCCCAAAAGTCCCATAAGCCTTCTTTCCTCCCCTGTTCCCCCATCCACCCCTTCCCACTTCCCTGTTCTGGTATTCCCCTATACTTCTGCACTGAGCCTTTCCAGAACCAGGGGCCACTCCTCCATTCTTTTTGGACATCATTTAATATGTGGATTATGTTTTGGGTATTCAAAGTTTCTAGGCTAATAACCACTTGTCAGTGAATGCATACCATGATTGATCTTCTGAGATTGGGTTAACTCACCCAGTCTTTTATGATGTTCTCATAAAACTACAAAGTTTCTGTAAGGCAAAGGACACTGTCAAAAGGACTAAACGTCAACCAACTGATTGGAAAAGGATCTTCACCAACCCTAAATCTGACAGAGGGCTAATATCTAATATATACAAAGACCTCAAGAAGGTAGAACCCAGAGAACCAAATAACCCCATTAAAAAGTGGGATACAGAGCTAAACAAAGAATTTTCACATGAAGAACTTCGGATGGCTGAGAAGCATCTTAAGAAATGTTCAACATCATTAATCATTAGGGAAATGCAAATCAAAACAACCCTAAGATTTCATCTCACACCAATCAGAATGGCTAAGGTCAAAAAATCAGGAGACAACAGGTGGAGAAAAAAAGAACACTCCTCCACTGCTGGTGGGATTGCAAGATGGTACAACCACTCTGGAAATCAGTATGATGGTTCCTCAGAAATCTGGGCATGACACTTCCGGAGGACCCTGTTATACCACTCCTGGACATATACCCAGAGTATTCCCCAGCATGCAATAAGGACACATGCTCCACTATGTTCATAGCAGCCCTATTTGTAGTAGCCAGAAGCTGGAAAGAACCCAGGTGTTCCTCAACGGAGGAATGGATACAAAAAAATGTGGTATATTTACACAATGGAGTACTATTCAGCCATTAGAAACAATGATTTCATGAAATTCTTAGACAAATGGATGGAGCTGGAGAACATCATACTGAGCTCATTATTTCAATGCTGGAAATTTGGTGTGGCCTCTTTAGTTTCTTGCTGCTTTCTCCAAGGACTCTCACAGGTTTCACACAATAGACTCTCTAAGCTCCAAACTATGCGATGTTGTATTGAGGTCTTTGTAACATTCTAGGAAGGAGCCCTGATTTTTTTCTTCTTAAACATACATCTATTTTGAAAGAAAAACTCATCAAAATTCTATTGGGAAAAATTACTATTTATGAGCCAATAAATCATTGTGTACATCAGCTTCTCTGAGTTAAACCTTTTTGTTTGTTTGTTTTCTTGTGAATAAGTCAGAGGAAGCTGAAGATTCTTTGCAAGGATAGAATTTGGATATTTGGAATTTCCTCTTTACTCCCAACCGTTCCCTTTTAAGCCCCACCTTCTTGTAGCAGAAGCTTACCACCACAAGCTTTTCTTTGTCCTTACTCTTGGTCATTTTCTACTGTTGTTGACTTTGACTCACATTTAAATCCCCAATCTTCCATAAAACTTTGTGGCTTGCCAGTTGACTTCAATGGCTCACATGACTCGCTGTTTTCATATTTCCTTGTCCTCTTCCCCTCTTCTGACTTTTGCCTGTATACCATCTTTGTCATTCACTTCTTTAGTTCCATACTAGACCTTGTTTTCCCCAGAATTTACACTTCATTTCTATCTCCAGCTTTCACTTGTCATCCACCCATCAATGTTTCTTTACATCTGTATGTCCCCAGAGCATGACTCCCTCCCAGTCTTTGCTTACTAGACCTTGCTTGGATTGTTAGTTTCTGGTCTTCACAGGACAAATAAGACTTCTGAAAATCATACATTAACACTTCTCTCCTTTTCATTTTTCATTTTTATTTCACCATCTTGCCACACCATATTCACGTTATCTTCTTTTTTTAAATCTACTTCTCTCTCCCTCCAACATGATCATCATTCCATGGTGCCATTGCTTTGCTCCTAGATTTCTAAATAGCTTTCAAACTGCCCAGTATCCTTTCCTTTGTGCTGTTGTTGTCTTCACTCCAATTTCATGTTATATAATGTAGAATGATAGTATAATTTAAAACATCATTAAGTCGCTTCTTCTTTAGTATATTTGATGATGTTACAATGCTGTTATATGTAGACCAAAAGAAGTGCTGTAATTCAGAAAGTTCTCTGGGCTAGCCTGAGATGCTTCCTCCCTTTCTCTGGAACTACATACATCCTGGTCATTCTCATCTCTAGTAATTGCTTGTGTGTATGATTGTGTGTGTTCATGATCATATGTGTGTTTATGTGTGTATTTGTACGTGTATGAGGGAGTGTGTATGTTTATGTGTCTGTGTGCAGGCAGGTGCCTATATGTCTATCTGTGTCATTGTGTGTGTCTGTGTACATTTTGTGTCCATGTTCTTGGGGTTTTGGATTTGCATACGCACATGAGGAGATTAGAAAAATTTGGTTTTCCTCCTCAGGTCCTTAGCCCCTTTAATTTGAGACCAGATGTCTTTCTGGCTTGGAAATTTGCCAAGTGTTTTTGGGCCAGTTGGGTAGTAAACATCTAGAGAATCCACTGTCTTCACCTCCCATCTCATCCTTTTTTGGGTTATAGGCATGCACCACCAAATCTAGTTTTATAATGTAGGTTCTGAGACTGATTCAGACTCTCCCACTTGTGTGGCAATCACTTTACCTATTGAGTGATGTTCACAGTTCATAAGGATGGTTTTTATTGATAGTATTACATCCATTTCCTTGGAGAATTTCTTTTTTTAATTATTGGTTATTTTATTTGGTTACATTTCAAATGTTATTCCCCTTCCTGGTTTTCCCTCCACAATTCCCTATCCCATCCCTTTGCCCTGCTTCTATAAGGGTGCTCACCCACCTACCCACCCACACCCTAGCGTTCCACTACACTAGGGCATCAAGCCTTCACAGGATCCTTGGAAAATTTCTACATGTAATTAATTCTTATATTTTGTATTAATACCTAATGTGAAGGAAAAATAGAAATGGCAGCAAATAATCTTTTATAAGTTTTAATTCACAATTCATGTATAGTGACCCAGACAGTGAGTAACCATAAGATATTGCAGAATTTGATTTTGGTACAAGAAAAAAAAGATACCACAATAGAACTGATCTTTTTATGTTGATACTCTGTCAGTGTCCCATGGGGCAGTTATGCCATAGTAACCCCTAGCCTCCATGTTTCTTGATTAGGCAAGCTTAGAAACTGGATTAAAGTAGGTTTTTTAATATAAAAATTATGTATTTATTTATTTAGTTTTCCTTTAAAATCTGGGTTTCTCTTGGGACAAGAAATAAATAGTTTGAATTTCTGAAATTTCTTTTGTTTGCCTAATAATTAAACTACAAGAGATTAGGGACGTGAAAATCTACTGTATGAGATAATGTTTTGCAAATCAATGTCAGCCTTAAATTCATTTCCATATAGAAACCAAAAGTTAGATGGACTTTTTTTTTAAAGTTGCAGCTTGAATGCAGGAATGTCATATGATCTGTTGTATATTTTTATATCAAGCAATTAAATATCATGCAGGACATGATTCATGCTGATGAAATCGATTAACATAGTAGCATATCAAATATTTGTAAATCACTTCTTTTTATTTTTTATTGGAAGAGCAGGTCATCTGTGAAGAGCTGCTCCTCTTTATTTTTAGATGGTTTAACCCAAGAGGTCACTCAGCGCTTCCTGTTTTCCTTCTTTCCCTCTTGAATTTCAGTGATGATCATTTTTCATATGTGCATCTGTTATTAACCCAAACACTAATTCTCAAAGGGAAGGAAATAACATGAACTGATTACAAATATGCCACATCAGCACACAGTCATCCCAAGGTTCTGTTTCCCAAGATAGCCAGGTAATGGCTTCTAGGGTTGACATGGACTCGGCTTTATGTTTTGAAGAGCTGTCGTGCAGTAACTCTTCAGTTAATTCTAGAATACCTTTTTGTCAAACTCCAAAGCTAATTCATAGAGCAAACTTAATGCAGTTAAACTTGTTACTCTTCTCCTTAGATGGATGGATGATGGGCCCTTTCTTTGGAACCACCAAGAGTTTTCTCCACTCAGCTTCTTATAGTCAATATAGAATACCGCCAAGCTTTTACTGAATCTACACACACACACACACACACACACACACACACACACACACATTTAGAGAATGCAAACATCAATCTCTCCATGCCCTCCCCAGTCTAATCCTTCCTAGCATAGTTTGAAATGGTACTTTCTAAAGAACCACCTAACATCTTCATTGTGTGTCAATTTCGACATCAATATCATTATCCTAGAGTAAAGCAAAGTCAAACAATAATCAGTTGTTCATATAGTTCTTGTCACTTTTCAGTGTTGATTTACCTTCAGCAAACTGCAGTAAAATTAAATGGAAAATTACCTGATAAGAAAGTTATATGTTTTAAATGGTTTCCATCACAGTATATTGTAATAATTGGGTTATTAACAGCTATTTTTTGTTAATCTTCTACTCTGCCTAATTAACAAATTATATTTTACCTAGGTATGCAGTATGTATACCATGTATACACAGGGAAGTATGCACATAGATTTGATATTAGCCACAATTTGTGTCATCGATAGAATGTCTTTGGAATATCTCCCCCATGAATGGGGATGATTCTATTGTAGGTAAAAGCACTTATAAGTCATCTATATTGTTCCTCTAAAGCCTAGGGGACATTGAGGAAGATGGAGCAGAAAGAGTGTAAAATCTAGAGGCTAGGAAATAATTTTGTGAGATGTTGTCTTCTGCATATAGCATGTCCATTGTACTCATGATCACATAGCATCTATGCCTACCTACATAAGACTTGCACAAATAAAAGACATGAACATAGGAAGATGACTAGTTAGGAAGGAGGGATCAGCTGGAGAGGATGAGAGAAGGTAAGGGCAATGAATATTATCATAATATACTATAATATATACTTGTGAAATTATAAAAGATAAAATACAAAAATAAGGACTATAAATCATCAAATATATAATAAATACAGTTAAAAACTATCAGACAATGGCTATGCATCTAGCACAACCTTTGTCTTTGTCAGTATAGTGGAGAGTTCTGCTGAAGTACATCACATCTGACTGAGTATTCTGGTGAAAATGATCACAGTTCTCATGTTAGAATTTATACATCGCAAGTTTGTAAAAAGAAAAAATAAGCTCTTGCCTGAGACATCCTTGCATATCAATGCACTCAGATTTACTGCTGCTGGGATCTGGCCAGTAAGTGTTCTTTGATTTGTATTTTGGGGGATTTGGGGCACAGAGCAGTTAGTTTTGTGCATGCAAGACAAGTATTCTACTATTGAGCTTTATCCCTATGCCTTGGGCCACAGTATATTTGTTGCAGCTACAGGTATGGATTATTAACATTTTTATCTCATTTTGTCTAGCTTGAGGTTCACATTTTAGAAGCCTTAGCCCAGTCTGGATACAGGAAGTGATACTAGCCTTAGTTAGCAGAGATTCTACTAAACATCTCACACTGCATAGTACAACATATTGCATAATGTTTTTCTAGTCTACATTTTCCCTAGCACTAGGAAAGAGAGATCACACTCTAAGGGAAGCAAAACAGTAATTTCTATTCTTTAGCATACTTTTTATCCAAACATAATGAACACAATATCCAACCCTTAACACACAGTTGAAGCTATGTGTGTATAGATTGTTATGCATTTTAGAAATAAGGCTCATCAAGTACAATTTGTAATGCGTTTACTTAAAAAAAACATTGCTTTTCACTATAAGCATAAATGCAATTATTATAGATGAGAACTTCAAACTAAGACATATGCCTTTCTTCATTCAACATTCACTCATTGTGGAACATAAAATGAACATATGCTTACGCAATTATGCCATTTAACAATCAGTTCATATAAGACTATAAGAACAGATCATAAAGTAATAGACTATAGTAATAGGGTCCAGGTTACCTTTACAACTAGAGTGCAAACTCAAATTGACCATGAGTGTGTCTGAAAGAATGGTTCAAGTGTCATTTCCCTAAATAGCTATGGAAATGGACACCAATCAGTATGACGAAAGTCAGTAATTGCTGAAAACATATGGGACCCAAATCAAGCATTCCGTGATCTAATAAAATTGCTGTGGATGGCCTACCTTCAGTAAGCCATGAGATGGAGACTGTTTCTTTTCTGTAGTCATAGTAGGTGAATCCAAACTCTTTCTCATTTAATTATTCCTGCTTAATTGTCTGTATTTGCCAAACAGCTGGTTAGTATTAGGCATGCTGTCCATGGCTACTCAACGCAGGTTCTCTTTAGGCATAGCTGATGGGACAGATTAATTGGAACCACAACCTTGGCTGTAGTCACCAACTGCTCAAACCAGCTGAACTCGTCAATTCAGCACCAGGATACTCAAACACAGAAAAGTGGACTCAAACAGCTCTCAATGACATTCTGGTATGGAAATGTAGTTGACATAATGGGGCCCAACCACATAAATCTATGCAATTCAAAATCTCAACCCAATCCAACCAGCATGCTCCCTACAAAATGCAGTGGCTTTAATTATATGGTCCTTTACCTTTGTCTTTGTTCTTTTCCTTCCCTAGTGAATCCAGTTTCTTTCTCAAAGATTTCTTTCTCTTTTGTCCATCTGTGAATAGGAAAAGAACAAGAAATTGTAAAAAAAAAAATACTTATTGAAATGATTTTCAGGTTACAATTCCAGTTGACATCTTACTTTGCTCATAGAATTAAACACTGTAAATGGGAATAAACTGAGAAGACCTGAAAAATCCTCAACTTGTAGCCCATGTAACCAGCCTTGAAATATGCTGTTCAATGTTCTTTCAATCATGGGATGAGCTAGAAACAGTTCTCTTTCATATGTAATTCAGCTTTGACCAGACTATTACATAAGGCTTTTCCTGTTCTCCATGTTTATGTAAGTCACTGTTCATCTTGAATAAAATCTCCATGACAGAATCAACTATATACACATATAGCATTGGCATTTATAAGCTACTACAGTATAATTGGAAAAAGAAATCTATTTGGTGGCTGACAGAATTCAGGCCTTACTCCTACCATCCCATTTACAACCTGCAGAATTTTGTGTAACTCTCCATGCTCATACCTAAATAGTGAGAACTGCATGGTTCTGTTGTGAGAATTTAATGAAACAATGTGTATAAAATGCTTAATGTGGAGCCTGATACATGTCCATAAATTCAGAAACACTTTCTACCTGTGGCTTTCATGCTATTCTATACTATGTGCCTATTCCATAATTTAATTATTCATTCACTGATGAATGTTGATGTTGTTTCAAATGTGTTACTGTAAGTAGGGGAATAGTCCCTTTCAGTATATGATACTTTTAACCAATGTATTTAATATTCTCCTTATCTCACCAAAAAGTAAAGATACCATTCACATTGGCTGGCAGCTGCAATCGAATTCCTGGAATGTCATTATAAAATACTGGTACTTATTGCTGCCAGAACATGTTTTGTGATTATTCAGCTTACCACACAGGAGGTATGGATCAGGAATCCACACTGGGCTCAAATAACAAAGATGGAGTTCATACCCACGGGTCCTGGTTAAAAGTGGATTAAGAATTTTGTCTTGCAGGACATACTAAAACATGTAGTAAAAAGTGATAGCTCCCAATAAAATTTACAAAACAAGACTGATAGCAGGAAATAACAGAATAAGCACTCTGAATATACCGAGCATTCCTGGCATCCTCTTGGGGCTGCAGATGTTCCCAATTCCTCCTCCACCTCTGTGAGTTTTTTGAAGTGAAGGAACACCACAAAATAGTTAACAGGCACATTTAATACCTTTTCCCTTCCAAAATTACCCCAAATATTTTTCCCACAAAAAGAAAATAGAATTTTTCACCTCTGGAGTCATAAGATTTTTATAAGGGTGAAAGCATGTAAATCAGTTGTACTGTGGCCAAGAGCCATTAATTACTTTTAGCCCTGATGTGTTATCTTAAAAATCTAAGAGTTGATCTAGCTACTAGGGACTATCGTGACTTACATATGCACAGAAAATATAACACACTTACTACACAAGATCTTAATCTGTTCTCCAAATAGGATTCTGGTGGTTTTACTTTGTAATGCTTTCTTTAGTGCTGGTTCATATTACTAAATGTGTTTGGTCCAGTAATAAAATTTCCTTCTGAAAATCTTTTAATTCCTCAGTTTACACAATTGACTGAAGACGGTGACTAAACTGTACATCTATTGAAGCCTAGGTCATTGTTCTGTGGTGTGAGGGATGGAACCCAGGACCTTGCACATGCCAACCCAATATTCTATCACTGAGCTCAGGACAAGAAGCCACAAGTTTTTCTCTTTTTTTATTTTAATTTTTATAATGTTTTAGGTTATTACATAGAACAATGGATTTCACTACGAAGTTCATATACATATGTTTCATTATAGTTTTTTTTCAACCATTCTCCTCTCCCACTGCTCTATCCCATGCATGCAACCCTTCTAGCTGTTTGTCTTCCTTTCTCATTATGGTCACCCATAAGAGAATATGTTCTTAAGCATATTCCTCAAAATAATCCTTACGTGGAAAGTGCAGAAATTTGACTTCAAATCTAAGTCCCACAGCCTTTCCATTCTCTGGCCTGGAGGTTTGTGCTTTAACTTTTGGATTTTTAGTTCTGGAAACTATAAGATGAGTAGATTTTCTGTGGGTTGCATGTGCATGCAGATTAGATTATATCATAAAATACAAATTTTAGTGTCACATCCACAATTGCTTATGCTAGTCTTCATGAATATTTAGAGGTTAAGACTTCTGTGTACCCACCCCATGCACCTCTTCCTCTACCTTTGTATTACCTTGGGTGTGTTAAGATACATGTCTGATCTCACAGGAACATCTGGCAGCTAGGCACTATTTTTTCTTTCCCTACCACTTAGGAAAAGGTGAAGAGTACTAGCTTTGACACTAGAGAGTTCTGTATACTGGTTCTGAATTTACCACTCCCCACAGACAAGTTACTTAATCTCTCCAAACCTCAGTCTTCTTATCTATAAAATGGGAGAGATAATAGGCTAGACTGTAAGAAATGCTGTGTGGGTAGAATAAAGCTATAGATAGCATGTATATAGAAAAAGTATATGTTCAGTAGGCACTGATTATTCATGGATCTATGTACATCATTGATCAGATCATGTACATCAGAGATGAAATGCATGTATGTGTACTGTGTACATTCCTGATGTCCACCTACAGAAGAGAGGGTTATGATACTTTGGGATTATATATAGTTTTGAGGTGCATACTTGAGTGTGGGAACTAACTCTGGGTCCTCTACATGAGTAACAGGGTCTCTGAACTGCTGAGTCCTCTCCAGGCACCACTCTGATATTTAGTAACTTGGATATTTACTAACACAAGAGAAGAGGTTCCATATACTTAATGCTGAAATGAATAAAAAGAAAAAAGTAGTAGGTTCCTGCTTGCTGGGCTAAAGCTCTCCTTTGGTTATATCATAGACATGGACATGAATGTAGCCCAAGTAGGAACAAAACAGCCATATCCAGTCAACTCCCGCTCAGGTGAAGATCCATGCACAATGATTTATAACAGTTGAGAACTGATATAAAGGCTTGCTTATTTCCAACACAGATATGGAGCGTGAGCTTCTCAAGAAATACAGAAGAGCTGGAAGTGTCAAGTCTTACCTTTCTCACATTCATCTCAAATCAGCAGAGGCACTGGATCCTGCACTACTGCACCCACTGATAATATCTTACAGGCATTGGAGTTTGTAAACCCATTTGAGCCCGAAAGGGAGGTTCTAGCTTGTTCAATCCTTTCAAAAATATCCTGCTGAGAAAAAATTTGGCAGGATGATTTTGGCACCACCTCCTCTGTTTCCTAGCCACAGCTGCCCCAGTATTTAGTAGAGCCAGAAAAATAGACTCTAGGAGAAAGCAACCCAAAGGAATTTATAGGCAATGTGGAGATCTTAGTGAAAAAAGTGAGGAAAAATATATAAAGGAACTTGTGTGTGGTAAAGTAGGAATTAGCCATTTACAAACTGCACATACTTATACCATGAGTTCTCAATCTGGGCACTAGTGATATATGAAGCTAAGGAATCCTTTATTCTGGTCGATTGCCCTTTGTATTTTAGGCTACATAGCCACATCACTTGCCTTAATTTCCTAGGTGCCAGAGCATCCACTTATATTGTGTTGCCACTACCCATGATGTTTCTGGGCATTACCAAATATCCACATGAAACAAAATTTCTGTGGCTGAGAACTACTGCTTTCTGCATAACTTTACATAGAGAACACATTAATAGGCAGAAGCCATGTGACTAAAACCTTCACATCTTTTCCTCCAATTTATACCCAGTCTCCAGTTGTGCTTTAGACAGTACAATATCAAAATGTTTACAAGTTATTCACATTTTAAATACTGTATTAGATTTCAGGAAGAGCAATTTCCTTTAATTTTTAAAGGAATGAGAATCTGTCTATAGTTAGTAACCCTTGTAACAAATGTTGAGAACTATAAAATTTAGGATTAGGGTGAGTGCCTGGAGTAAACAACCTCCTGTTTCTCCCCATGGAAAGTTTTCTTCTTTACTTGGGTGGTAAGGTAACATGTGAAACCCATGGTTATGAGTGAGAGCATGAATGGATGCGAAGCTGCCAGGGAACATACCAATGTTATTTCTTCTTAAACAAGTCATTCTATCTACAGAACCAATGTGGACTGAGAAAAAAAAATTTCAGAAGAAGAAAGGAAAAGATGTCCAACTCAACATAACACAGTGTCCTGGGTTAGATCTTAAAACAAGGTGATGACATTAGCAGGAAATTGATGCAAATATGAATCAAATCTATCATTTTGTTGATGGCAATACATCAAGGGTAGTATAATATCTTATTGGGGGAAGTAGGAGGAGCCTTACAATGAAATGCTGTATCATTCTCGTAACTTTGCAGTACATCTAAAATTATTCAAAAATTCAAAATGACCTTTAAAAGCTGCTTCTCCCTTGTACCAACTTTATTTGAATAAAGGTTGAAAATTCATTTCTTAAGTATAAGAAAATTGAGGCCTGGGATGCTTCTTGAGGTGTTTCACAGAATCTGAAATTCAAATTTGTGGCATGAAGGGAGATGACTCACAAAGTCATAGTTTCTGACCTGGTTGAAATGATGGAAATAATCTACTATTTCCTTCTCCTTCTTCTGAAGAAAAACACATGTCCAAATTGACACAAAACATTCGTCGTGCCTGCTATTTTGGTGACTTATTAAAAAGGGAGTAGCCAGCTAAGAGTCTCAGTTTTATTTTTACCACCCTGGTGATGGTTTCGTAGGTGGGTAATTAAATCATCTTAGAGTTGTGGTATCTCTAAATCCTTTTCTGAATAAATTGTTCGAACCTCATATTTTTTACCTGTATCTGAGAACTCAAATTTCTACACAACTTGATTTGTAAAAATCTCACATCTATGCTGATTAACCTAAGTATTCCCTAAAATATAGATAACATATGATTATGTGTACATGTATATGTATCACTACATATCAAGGAAGCTAAAAATCTATGAATATATTAAAAATGTGCAATACAGGGAGGGTGTAGTGATGCACATCATTAATGCCAGAACTAGGGAGGCAGAGGCAAATAGAGATTTATGAGTTTGAGGCCGCCTGATAAACACAGTAAGTTCTGTCTCAAAATAATTTTTTACACTATTTTATTTCTTACTAAAGTGAAAAGTCATTATTTCATCTTTGCAGGCTGTCAACCTCTAAAAACTAAGGTAAGACAAAGGCTTTTATTTCTAGTTTGGAGCTGGAATATTGCTAAAATAAGAATAATTATATTACTATTGGTCTCTGCCACTAGGGAATTATTCATTCTATCCTTGCTCAACATCTGCTACTTTCCAATGATTAACCTTATCCATGCAAGTTAAATTTGCCTGGTAAGTTCACCCTGGAAAGCAGATAGGGTCTAATAAGAGCAGGGCAGCCAAAACCCCAATCAAAACCAGAAAAATGAGACAGTGTTATAAATTCCAAACGGACCCTTGTTATTTGTGTTGCCTGCTCTGTATTTAAAGTTCAGCTGAAGAAATGGAAGGAGAGCATCCCTAGCAGCAAAAGGAAGTATCCGCCTATGGATGGGAGATCCATGGGACCACTGCAATTCTGTGGTATAAGAGATGGCACGGGGTAAAGTTCAGATATTTAGGAAAAGAACTAGCATAGAGGCAGGTGTCGTCTATATTCTAACACAAAGATTTATTTTATTTTCTTTAGGCTTATTACATCATAGCACATGACTATTCTTCTTGGCTTGGGAATATTATTTATATTATTACACTTATCTGTTTACATATTATCTTCTTTCTAGAAAGTGGATTCATTATCCATCTTTCCAGTTGCCTATCCATTCATCCATCTGTCTACCCAATAATCACACATTGTTGGAGAAAATAAGTGATGTGTTTTATGCCTAGATGTTAGGCACTATTTGTTCCTCTGAGGTACTCACAAGTTCAGTGTTAGAGATAGAGCTGGCAAAAGCTGACTAAAACGAAACAAAGAAATACCTTTGTGACCATTTTACTAGGTGTTAGTACAGATGAGAGAAGGATGATCCCAACTATTCTTTCAAAAGCTAATGTTTAGTTTAGGCCTCAGGGGATAAAGTTGCTCTTCTTAGGACCCTTAGAATTATGTTGGCGTTTTCCTCAGTAATTCCTATGGTAAGTACAGGGTTTAGGAAATCCTTTCTTCCTGACTCTCTCATTCCCTGAATGTCTTAGTTTTGGTAAAACAGTTTATTGCAGAGATTCACAACCTTCCTAGTGCTATATAGCCCTTTAATTTGCTTCCTCCTGTTGTGGTGACCCATAATCATAAAATTATATTCATCACTATTTCATAACTGTAAGTTTGCTACTGTTGTGTGTTGTAGTGTGAGTATCTGATATGCAGGATATCTGATATGCAAGCCCTGTGAAAGGGTCGTTCAATCCCCCCCATAGGGACGTGACCCACAGGTTGAGAGCTGCTTCTTTATTGGATAAAAGGTCTATTGGTGAACAAACATGACAGATTCCAGCGTGGAGTAATAGCTTCTTCAGTAAGAAGGAGAGTTCCAGAGAATGAAAATAAAAATTCTGGAAAAGAAAAACAGGCCGCACTAGAAATATGAAAAAAAATTATTCAAGCACAACATAGCCCCTATCATTTACTCACCAATGGCTACTAATTAACTGTGCATGTTTATATGTGCACAGGTCTGTCATCATCAATAAATGTTTTGTATTATTGAATGTCGATTATTTTGCCCAATTCACAAGACATCTATTTTTCTATTATCTTATATCCAGAATTTCTTCCCCTAATTATAATTTGCACTGAAGTTGTATAGGGATGCGGGCATCATGTCATTTCTCATGGCACCAATACCATGGAATTAATCTGAGTTTCTTCATTCTTAATGGCACCATGTGGACTCGTATTTCCAGAATCGGTTTTCAAAGTATCCCCATTTCCCTGGAAAAGGAAATGTTTTATGGTATTCTTAAGCAACAGAGATGCCTCTTCTTAGAGTACTCCCCAAAGTACTTGTGAAATGGACTAATCCCAGTAGTTTACAGCCTGAAGTGGTGGTAAAATTAACAAAACTGTGGTCACAACATTAGAACATTCTGTTAGTTTCTCACTGCTGTAATGAGACTCAGCTATTGGAGGTCACCATCCTCGTAGATCAATTAAACACGAAGAAAAGAAATCCCCTTATGTTTTGTGTAAATTATTTTGTCAGGGCAATTAGTTCTTAAGTTTTTCTTTGTGATAGTCAAGAAAGACAAATAACTCCCACGGATTATTGAGTCTCAAAGCAACTGTTTTCCTATTTTAAAAATAATCGTTAAGATATTTGATTTATTAAACATGTCTCCTCATTCAGTCAAAATGTAATCACCCCTTGCTTTAACAAATGGTCATGATCACCCTTGAAGGATCTTTTACTAGCAGACATTTTTTTCTACATTCAATTTCTATGAGTTAAAAACGAGGGATTTAAAAACAACAGCAGCAGCAACAGCGACAAATATGTCCTGAGCACATATACTAAGGGAGCAGGCTTGCTGCTTTCCTTTCCAAAACTGGGAGCTAGCCTATTCTTTTAGGTTTCTTAGCTTGCAGCCTTCATCTTCTGACTCTTACAGGGATGATGATACCTATTGCTTCGTCTAAGTAGACAGCTTTCAGATAGAGAAGTTTATAAACATCAGACCAGAAAGAGGGGCTTTTATGAAGTCATTTCTTTTGGCTTTACTCCTCTGCTAGATTTTAAAAGAAAAGAAGTAGGCAGGCAAACATAAATTAGAAATACCACACTTATCTCAAAAAACACCTTACATTGTTACCTTGAGAGAATACTATCCAGGCATAGGATTTGGAGAGGCAGCTTAGTTGCTGAAGCGTCTGGCTCACATTTATGAAGCCTTGGGTTTTATCTCTAGCAGGTATAAAAACCAGAGGTGTGGACACATACCCTACAATACTAGTACTTGGGAATAGATGATGAGAAATTCAATGTCATCCTTGCCTATGTAGGGAGAAAGGCAAGCCTGAGCTACATGAGGCTCTTTGTTTAAAAAAAAAAAAAGTAAAGAAAAGAAAAAAGTACATAAACAAACTCTAAAAGGAAAAATATACCCAAACTACAGAGTTTCATCATTATTTACTACAAAGCCTATAGTTCATACTAAAAAGATATTGTCTGACAGTTGTGTCCTTGTGGGGTGTGATTTTTTTGACCTATAGAAGAGACTGATTTCATCTACTTTGCTTTTTTTTTTTTTTATAATGAACAAGCCAATTAGATATCCATAAGACATGAACTTTAAATCCTGGCAACTTGTAAAATTTTCTGTCAGTTGCTCACATAAAAATAGCTCTCTTACACACAGTGACTAGAAAGATGACACAAGTGGATGAAAACTTAGAATACTTTCTTCCCTATCACCTGCATGCAGAGCTACATAATTCCATTGACAAATCCAACTCTATCTTCTTTCCTCCACCCACTCTAACTCACCACCCTTGCCCCACTTTGTTACTTTATGCCTCCTGGGATGATTTTTCACCCCAGCCTTGGCAGAGCACTCTTTGTGAATCCCTGTGATTTATTTCTGTTTGCCAGTATCCACTTAGGCACTGGTAGGCATTCCAATTCTAGAGAACAAAAAGGGAGAGCAGTGGAGGTGCTTCTCCTTTCTTACAAAACTACTTGCTGGAAAGTTAGTACTCTTCCCTGTCTCTTGATGTTCCTATAAGGTTAACAATGGCAAAGATTGTTGCTGCCATTCCATGATGAAGAAGAAAGCCAGAAAGCAGCAAGAGACTCCACTGATACAAAAGCAACGCGTGATAGAAATCCACTGAAATCATGGAACTAGCTTATCCCTAGATTCTTCATGAAATAATTTTAATTGAACTTTTGCAACTTGTAAAACGTATATTAATAGTGGATGATCTAAAACTGCTGTGTGATTTTTTATTTTTAGGTTCACTAGAAACTTTATGTCAGGTATTCTTAAGAAACGATATCCATAGACATTTTGAATCTATTTGAGGACATGGGGACAGGGGAAAAGTTCCTGGACAGAACACCAATAGCTTACGCTCTAAGATCAAAAATTGACAAATGCTATATTAAGTAAGATTTTTTTTTAATTTTCTATATTCTTTGTTTACATTCCGAATGCTTTCCCCTTTCCTGGTTCCCCCCTCTTTTTTCATATTCATTCATTTTACTGAAAATTTAATATTCATTGATTTTTTATATTCAGAGAAATGATAAAAATCTATTTCATTATTATGCCTAAGTAAATATCCACTGTGTATATATATCATGCTATTCATTCACTGATAGACAATCAGGCTGGTTGATTTCCTTGCTACTGTGAATGGACCCATATGAAAAATGGAAGTGTGGGTATATCCACTGTAATGTGTGGAACCCTTAGGTCATGTGCCTAGGACTAGTACAGTATGATGATTCTATTTTCACTGAGATACTATAGTGATTTCCATGGTATCTGCACCAGTTTCCTTCTGCCAACAGTGAATAAAAGTTCTGTTTCAAAAAAAAGAATTGACAAATGGGACCTCATAAAATTACAAAATATCTGTGAGGCAAAGGATACTATCAATTAGACAAAATGGCAACCAACAAATTGGAAAAAGGTCTTCAACAACCCTACATCTGACAGAGGGTTAATATCCAATATATACAAATAACACAAGAAGGTAGACTCCAGAGAGCTAAATGACCCTATTAAAAATGGGGTACAGAGCTAAACAAGGAATTTTCACTTGAATAATTTCGAATGGCTGAGAAGCACCTTGAGAAATGTTCAACATCACTAATCATTAGGGAAACGCAAATCAAAACAACCCTGAGATTTCACCTCACACCAGTCAGAATGGCTAAGATTAAAAACTCAGGAGACAGCAGGTGTTGGCGAGGATGTGGAGAAAGAGGAACACTCCTCCACTGCTGGTGAAAATGCAAACTGTTACAACCACTCTGGAAATCAGTCTGGCGGTTCTTCAGAAAACTGGGCATGACACTTCCAGAGGATCCTGCTATATCACTCCTGGGTATATACCCAGAGGATTCCCCAGCATGCAATAAGGACACATGCTCCACTATGTTCATAGCAGCCTTATTTATAATAGCCAGAAGTTGGAAAGAACCCAGATGTCCCTCAATGGAGGAATGGATGCAGAAAATGTGTTATATTTACACAATGGAATACTACTCAGTAATTAAAAACAATGAATTCATGAAATTCTTAGGCAAATGGGTGGAAATGGAAAATATCATCCTAAGTGAGGTAACCCAATCACAAAAGAATACACAGGGTATGCACTCACTGATAGGTGGATATTAATTAGCCTAGAAGCTCTGAATACTCAAGACACAATTAACATATCAAATGATTCTCAAGAAGAAGGAAGGTGAGGGCCCTGGTCCTGGAAAGGCTTGATCTATCATCCTAGGGGATTACCAGGACAGAGAAATGGGAGGGGGTGATTGGGGAATGTGTAGAGGGAAGAGGGCTTATGGGACTTATGGGGAGGGGGGAACAAGGAAAGGAGAAATCATTTGGAATGCAGACAAAGACTATAGAAAATAAATTTAAAAAAATATTGGGTGGGTAGAAGGAGAGAGGTCAGATTGCAAAGAACTTTATATCCATTAATAGGTCTTTGCAGATAAATGTTGCTAATTTGTCAGTCATCAAACTAGATAGTAATAATAAAGTTATACTTAACCTATACTGGAGATCATTTTATTATTAAAATCATTCATTAAATGTACTATTTATATATCTATAAATATATGGTATACTGCTTTATAGCATACTACTTAGGACTATATATGGTGATGTTAAAATTCATAAAATGTTATTTATCATTCTTGTTTAATTCTCCCACAGAATTGACTCTCATTTTGAATAAATATTTCTTCACATGTATAAGCCCTAAAACCTGAGGATTTTAAACTTCTGACCATTCAAAAAGCTCAATTACAAAAAACTTGCAATTATCAAATTTACTTTAGGCAGTGATCCAATGGAGAGCACAGGGTACTCACAAAATATTTGAAAGACGCCAGAATATTTTAGAAACTTCAGTGATGAGAACTTTGCTCAATATTTCAAAGCCTTGTACAATAGTAGCCAGTGCTCCAACACACACACACACACACACACACACACACACACACACACATACACACGGAATACTATTTGTGATTACTGAATCACAAAGCTTGTGACTTAAAAAATTGGGCATCTGGCCGGGCAGTGGTGGTGTTCGCCTTTAATTCCAGCACTTGGGAGGCAGAGGCAGGCAGATTCCTGAGTTCGAGGCCAGCCTAGTCTACATAGTGAGTTCCAGGACAGCCAGGACTACACAGAGAAAACCTGTCTTGAAAAACCAAAAAAAAAAAAAAAAAAAAAAAAGAATTGGGCAACTGCTTCATACTAGTACTGAATCATATAGAAGCACACACATGAGAACTGTACACCACACAAGTCATCAGCTCTTAGGGGAAGAATCTGAGAAGAAAGTTACAAAAGCAACTGCAATAAAGTATCTGTCATTCTTGGCTTTTACTGGAGTAGATGGATGAGGCACCTTCTTTCTAAAAGGCAACTTGAATAGATTTCATCGTTGACTATAGTTTATAATTGCATTTTTTTCTGTTGAGTGATCTGGGATAAGTAGAGGATGTGGATAGCTTTTGACATGGCTAGACATATAAGAATATGAAAATGAACTTAAGGGTGCAAACATCTAGGGTCAATCTCTTTGAGTGACCCTTTAAAGTATTCTATACTGTTTCACTGCTCTCATTAGCAATAGCAAGGTGTCTGTACTGTCTACAGAAGCTAGGTAAAGCACACAGGCAAAGATATCTTTTACCCTCCCTATTGTAAACACATGCACGTGCATGCACATACACACCTTCAAATACTGAATACACACAGATCCAGAACTCTGAGGATATCTTTTCAAATATATACCTGGCATTACATGACATATCTCATGGATCTAGAAGTAGAAACACACATTGTAGAGCAGAGTTTGGATTACTCATTGTGAAGATTCACTTGACTGAAAACTATGAAAGTTTAATATAAAGGACTGACATAAAAAGTCTTCATCTTACTTTATCAGTAATATAGAAGAAGGATAGTTATATGGCTTTTTTATTCAGTGGATTTCCATTTTTTTCTCTCTGATATCTTCAGTGTGCTACATATCTATCTCCCTTGGGTTGTGCATCAAGCTTGTTCTTACTAAAGAGAGCAGGACAGTCATATCGAATCCTCCCAGGTGTGCCTCTCACTGAGGGCACAGTTGTAGTCCTAGCATCATCTCCCTAACCATACAGGGAAAAATGTTCCTTTTCACTTACAAAGTCCTGTAGAGCCCCAAGAAGGAAAATTTAAAAGTTATTCATACTGATTTTTTATTATTTTCCTCTTGGTTGTCTTCCAAGAATGTGTGATGGTCAAATTGTAAGGCATACATCTACTATTGAACCAGGAAAATATAGTAGGTCATGGAAAAGCGTTTTAGAAAAAATACAGAATTAAACAGAGGTGGATATTTGAGAATGCTGTAGGAAGTATTTAAGTTTAACTCTGACAAGAAAACACCATTTGGTTCACATGTTTCCCAGGCACAGATGTAAGGTATAATTTATTTCTCAGTGTAGATTTTAGATATATGTTAAAACATACTGTTCCAACAACATAGACTTAAACCATTGGTGCATTGTAATTATAGACTGTTAAGTAAATGGATTTCTTCTTTTACATTTTAAATAGTATAAAATATTTCTACAGTGATACAGGTAAGCAATAGGGTGCTTTGAGATTTTTTTCTCCAATAAAGGAGTAAGCTTTGTGGGTTATGATTACTCTGGCAGTTTTAGGTGTGATAGAATAGTGGAGAAGTCCTGAATTGAAGGCAGCAAAAGGAGGCTTATGGTTTATAATTAAGATGAGATAAAGAGTTGAGGGAAGATGCATGAACTAGTGATATAGCAATGATGACAATGATAATTATCATGTTGATGGAGATGGATAGCTTTTATGGAGAATGTATGAGATGTCAGTAGATGCTTTAGACTCATTATGGTTGTTACTACACTTAAACCTCACATTAACCCATGAGACCATCAATTAAAGCTAGAAAATGAGTACAGGGTGAAGCTAGAGGAAATCTTTAAGGTAACTTCAAACCCATTCCAGGAGATACTGAGGAAGATGTGAGAAAGGTGATCAATGCTTTTTGTAAGGTTAGGGAAGAGGAAAGGGGAAGTTTAACTTTAAAGAAGTATACTCAGGCATTTATTCCCTTCTGACTCACTTACTGGTGTATTGTGCCCTCTACTTGGTGTTCTAGTTCCATAGGCAAAGGATACATAACCCTGTCCCGTGGGAAGTCATGATCCCCTGTGGGAGGACCAAGCAATGGGTGGTGGACACAAAAAAGGTGCCATTAGTTCCGGAACTCCTACATTAGAGTTCCTCTTTGAGGCTTTCCAAGCCTAAAAGTCATACATTGTTAGCATCACTTGATTCCTATTGGCATTTCCAGCAGACTGTGGATTCTGTTCCATATTACAGCTTGACTGTGATATATACCAAAAAAATCTACAAAGAGATCTAGCACATTATACCTGAGCATTTCCAGTAAGGATAGCACAAAAGATAGGACAGCAACCCTTGCTATGTAACCTAAGTTGGCCTTGAACTCACAATCTTCCTCCTGTGTTGGGATTTCCAACCATGGTCAACACTCTAACTTCCATTCAGATACAACTTAAACTCCATTGTCTTTTGTTTTAATGATTACCTTGTATACTATTTTGGTTTGCTAATGCTGCTGTAACTAATTATTGCAAACTTAGAAACCAACAGCTCTAACTTATTTGCAATGCTGAAAGTAAATGTCTGAAATGGATTTCAGGGGGCTAAAATCAAGGTGTCAGAAGGTGGGTCCTTTTGGGGAACTTCATAAAAGAATCTATTCTATTGACTTTTTAAAAAAAAAATCTCCCAGGGCCTCCTATATTCCTTTAATTATGGCCCCTTTGTTCCATCTTCAAAGCCAGCAGCATTGCATCTCTTTGGCCATCCTCTTACATTTACAACCACTTATGTGATTAGTCTGGCCCCTCTCAGACAATGTAGGATAATTGCTCTATCTCAAAGGTATTAATGTGTCACATTTGCACGATTCTTTCTCTTCTGTGAACTAATGTGTTAATCAAAGGATTAAGATGTGGTTATCTTTGGAGTGTCAGTCTTCAGACTATGGACACATATTAAATTAGTTATGGACCTTTCTCCTTTCATTAAATTCCATTCTAATATTATTTGAATGGGACTTTGATTAACCAGGACTAAGGAATTTAAAGTAAATATGAAGTGCTTTTCGCTTACAGTGCTTAAATGCCAGGAAGCTTAATTTACATTTTAAATTCTCAGCTACAATTTCTAGATGGACCTTCAACTGCCCTTAAATCCACCATCATTGCTAGTCCATTAGATCCCTTCTTCGATTTCTCTTTCTCAGACATCTAAGAACTCTTCCTCATCTTTATTCCTAAATAAAACTAACTATATCTGGCATCAATTGAAGTGCAGAAACAATATGAACTGAAATTCCATATGGTCCCCTTTAATCTACTACTTCATCTGAACCCTTGCCCAAATAACCAATTTCTAGTAATTATAGCTCCAGCCAAGGTAAATTTCTCCACTGTCATTCATTCTAGAGAATTATCTTAGTGACTTCACTGAACCTCCTGAACTTCAATTCTCTCCTCTCTCTAATGAATTTTGAGGCTTTAGATAAAGATAATTCAAATTATCTTTATCTAAATCCAGGAACCCCCAGTCTCCACAAATCTGCCTATATAATTATGCCCAAGTAACCGGAAATGGAAATGTTTGTTTGAGTGCTTTCATTTCCAATGAGTCTCCTATATCATTGGGAATAGCATCATATCTTCAGGTTCAAGATCCTGGATGCTGTGTTTATTTCCCTCAAGGAAATTACTTTCACAGTAAATCTGACACTCTTTAGAACTTCTACTTTGGGGTTTGTATGGGGACTAAGTGGCCACGTCCATCCTATAGCCGCCATCATAGCATGTGGTACTTGTCACACATTCAAACAAGCTCAGTTGATATTCCACATCTATAAATCACCTACCCCAAACAATGTTTCCAGAAATTCTAACCTTTTTTACTTGGTTACAGCTTCTTCTCTCTTCCATAAATAATAAAACTTATTTGTTAACTGTTTTGTATTTGTATTATTTGTATTCCTATTTTGATAGAAACTAGAAATATCCCTCATGGCCTGGCAAAATTTTGTAACAGCTCAGTGTCATGAATCATTCCTTGAGGGGATTTGGAACCACATAGTTATAGACAGAATCTCTAGCCCACAAGTTTTATAGCAGTTCTATTTGGCAATGGTATTTATTTTAATGGACTCCTTCAAAAATCAGGAACAAAGAGACACATCAAATTAACTAGATTTTAAAGTAATGCTATAAAAATAATCTCTTTCCTGATAGCTTATCTCATGTGCATTAAATTCAAAGTTATTATGTCCTTCGGTATAAACTGTATTTGCTAAAATTCCCACATACTTTAGGAATGAATGCAAGGAATGTTTGTGCTCATGAAAAGGAGATAGGCCTATTGGTGGTGATTACATAGGACAATTGTGAGCTAAGTCGGGAAATATAAGCTTCTCCTGAACCTTACCAAAGCAAGGCCAGGCGAGACAAAAAAGTCTGGCTATAAATGAAACAGTAGCTTGATATTATCATCTCTAGTACAGTTTCTGCAAGTGCAGGAGAACTTCTCATCAGTGTGGAAGGTATCTATGTGTGAGATTCGCATGAAATGGATTGACAGAGAATGGGGATGATGACTACAACTGTCATGGCAATGGGGGGGGGGGGAGAAAAAAGCCAAATAAACATGGCTTCAGTCATTAGCATCCACATTCTGCTCATCAATAGCCATCCTCTAGCTTGATTATGAACTCCATCACATCATCCAACAGAGTACCAGAAATTTCAGCCTAAAGAAAAAGCAAAGCATGGCCCAGAGACTCACCATCCAATGGCAAACTCAGCACTCCAAATTTTGTGCCACTCCTTGTAGAGTCTATAACCAACTTTTCTATTGCAAAGGTGAATTGCCTAAGTTCAAATGGCTAGTGTGCGGATGGGGAAAATGATAAGATGGGTACCTATGTTCTAGTCTTTAGACTCCTAAACTAGTATATCCAAGCAGAAAAACAAAACAAAACAAAAGCAAAGGCTAGATCCATCGCCACTGCAAATGATGAAAGAATGTTGACCAAATGCTTGTATGTAAGGTGAAATGGCTTAACCTTGGCCCTTGAATATTTGGGACCTGATAAAGACTATTGAGGAAGGTTGTCATATGTATTGTAGGTGATTTATCAATATTTCTGACTTGAAACCATTTGATGCCAGTAGAACCTTCTCCCAAAGGATGACAGCCAAATAGATGGCCAGAAATTGCCAGATGTCCTCTGGGAGATAAAAGGCAAGATCAAGTCTACTTGAGAACCACATTGCATCTGTGCAAAAATGTGCACACACACACACACACACACACACACACACATTATATATTGTGGTAGTTGTTTTTCTGCCAATGCATGGCTACAACTAAATATCCAAGACAAACAATTTAAAAGGCATAAATATAGTGTTACATGTTTCAGTCCATGGTCACTTGGATCCCTGTTTCTAGACTTATTTTAAGGCATGTTGTGGTAGAACAAAACTGCATAATTCATAATGGCAAGGAGGCAGATTGTCAGAGAGGAGATCTTGCTTGGACCAGATTCAGTTTCCCGATGCATGCCCTATTGACCTACTTCTTCCCACTTAGTGCCATCGCCGCCAGTTTTCACCACCTCCCAACAATCCATTCACTCATGTATTTTGTCAGTGTGTTAACCTATTGATAAAACTCAGAGCCCCTGGAATTCAATGGCATCCCTAAAGCCTTACCTCAGCAATGCAAATAAAGCCTTCAACACAGGAAACTCTGAGGAACTTTGAGATAAAGTAGAATACACATGTGTTCCTATACTTATTATCTGACGAATAAATATTAATAACAGGTGTACTTTTCAGACACTTGTCTTCACTCTTCTGATTTCACTTTTTGTTTTAAGCCCACTGGTCAGAACTCTTTATGACCAAGTTTATTATAGTCTCCATAATAAATTACAGTTTTTCATTCTGCCCCAAGTTAGCTTTCTGTGTCATGCAATTATAAAAACTGCCTTTGCATATGACAGTAATCATTCAGAGACAGATTTCTAAAGACTACATGAACTCAGGTGCCTTCTTCTCAGTTGTATGGGAGTCAGGCCTTGTGTTAAAGCACCAGGCAATCTGGAGTGCCTGGACTCAAGTGTTACAGTGGCAAAATACTCTGAAGACTGGCTACAAATGGAATTAATGGCAATAACATCCCAGATTCTCAGTGTGTATGGGATCAAACCTGCAAGCTTAACACATCTGAGACATTCTTCTCAGATATTTATTTTGAAATCATATTGAAACAGATCCAGTTCTTCTTACAATCATTTTAGTTGACCTCTTGGTAAGCTTTCTCCTTGGTTGATATAAAACCATAAAAACTTTTAAGATATGCCGGGATTCCACACACCCCCCCCCCCCAGCCAAGCCCCAGTTAACATTCTTTTTAAAAAATTTATCCAGCATGTACATTGTCTTGTTTGGACTTGTCTTTCAAAATGGGCAGTGATGCCAGTTATCCACTAAGAAGCTATAGTTTCCATTCTGTGTTAATACTAGGCATGAGAATAATTTGAAGCCTGTGACTTTGGCAGAACAGGTGGCTGGCAGACACCCCACAGAAAGGCAGAATATGCAAATAGGGCCTTACCTTTCGGGATGGTGATCTGACAACCCAGGTCACAGTCCTGCTGCAACTGACAAAAAGCCACTTCCTGCAGCCTTGCCCGCTCCAGCTCTGAAAGGCTCTGGATGGGGACTGACCTCAGGCGCACACTACGACCAGACATGCTGTTCCAGGTGAAGTCACCCTGCAGGCAAAGGGAAAAACAAGAAGCATTACACAGTTTACTCATTTGTCACAAACTTCCTTCTCTCTAGGCAGAAACAGAGGCAAACAGATTTAATGTTTGTATTCCATAGCTGTTTCTCTAGTCCTCAAACTAAATCCAGTCTTAGTTTAGCATGCATTTTCTTAGTCAAAAAATCAAAACATATCTTGGCTTCTGTGTCAAAAGTTCTCATCCGATGATGCATGCATAGGCAAAGGAAAACCATGTGAAAAGTGTTTGCAAGAAACCTACTTACTCTTATAGATATATATAGCAAATACATTTTTCATCTATATTTTCATAACAGGAAAAATGTGCTACTACTTTCTATTATGCGCATCTCATACAGGGAACAAATATTTTTGAGAGAGTACAGTGTATCATTGTGCTGTATGCTTTTTTATTCATCTAGCAAATCATTGAGGTGATCAGTATTTTTTTACATCACCAATATCATAATTGTAGCATTGAGTAAATATTGCAAAATTATACTATATAACAATATAATTTTATTGAGTATCCTAGGGGATCTATTTCAAGAGTACCTGCAGATATTAAAATATATGCGTGTTCAAATATTTTAAAACATTAGTTTAAAAACAAACTAACATTTGTTTTAAAATGTTAGTGTTGTCAAATAGCTTACATATACCCTTATATGCTTTGAATAGTTTCTAGTTTTTTTACTGCCTAGTACAGTTTAAACACTGAATCACTGCTATAATGCATCATTTAGTGAATAATGACAAAGGAGAAAGATTTGTAAATATTTAGGAAACGTTTGCTTCATGGTCAGTTCAGTCTTTGGATATAGAACCTAAGAACACGAGAACTGGACATTATTTCAACACTGAGCACATATTTTACATATTATTTCAATATATACTTAAGGCACATTGTATTACTATGACAATATAGTATCTACAATTATGATATTGTATATAAAAAATTATGTACTGTGTACAAACCTGTATCCTGGGGAGGTTGAATAATTTTCACCAGATCTGAAGGACTAAGCCACACGTATGGATTTAAACTCTATTCTAGAATAGTAACCGTTCTGTTACAACCCTTTCATGAGCTACTTCAATCAAATAAGTATGAAGAGATGATCAGTAACAACTCATATTTCTAGAAACATTTGAGTTTAAAGTAGTCTATATCTGTAGAGTGCTGGCCTCTACCATCACCAGAGACTAGGAGAAAGTGATAGTCCAGGAAAGACTAATTCCAACTCCTATGAAATTCATCATCCTTGGCTTCTGAAGAGGTCATTCTACACATAATAGACAACAGACGCAGTGCCATGGATTTGAAGAAGCAGCTTTCCCTCCACCATTAGAAGGGCTTTCCATTGGTGGTAGTGATCTTGACTCATATGAGCCTACATCCAGTGGCTACTGAGTACTCATGTTTCCAGTATGCTCTGGAGAGGTGGTATGGGACAAGGAGTGAGTTAAGAAATATACACCAAGTGAGTAGGCTGCTGCCATATTTGGTCAACTGAAGAAGCTTTTTCTTTCTTCTCTAGTGAACCTCACATTTAAATAGTTATGATTAGGCCTTGGTTGTGCCTCTAATTAATAACCCAAGAGACTAATATACTACATGTTCTGTTGTCTGTGATTTGTCAGTTGTTTTTATCAGATGAGAAACACTAAATAAGTTTGTAACTTTAAATTTTGTTTCATGTTTGTTCATTTGGGGGGTATGTGTTTAGGCACACGTGTGTCAAAGCACACTTATGGAGATCAGAGTACAACTTGTCACAGTAAATTTTTTCTTGTGTTCTGGAGTCCCTGGAATTGAATTCATATTTCTGACACTTGTTTACTCACTGATCCATCTTGATAGCCTGTATTTGTCTTTTAGATATGAAATTTGGATTATCTAAGGTAGCTGTTTTTTTGTTATCCAAGTGTCAAAATAAAATTACATACCCCTTTGAAAAGGTATTTTAAAAGGTGTCCTATAGAGGATTCTACTACATTTTAACTGGGATTGGCATTGTTTTTTTTTTAACCAAGGGGAATAGAGTAAATATTTCATGCTTTGAGGGACATCTTGATCCTGTATCAACAACCTAACTGTCTCTGGGGCATTCAACTAGCCATAGATAATTTATGAAAGATGTGGCAAATTTCCATAAAAGTAACTTGATTTACAAAATTATATAGCAGGCTGCATTTGGCTAGTGGTGTACGTACATCCTTCTAATCCCAGAACTATAGTTTGTGCATGAAATTAACTGATTCCTACCATAATATATTATTTTATTTATTCTGTCCCCATGGTTAATTCAAACAATATTCAGTAGTACATATTACATAGTAAGCACTGTAGTAGGGATGATTTTATTCAGATAACAGCACAGCCTTTCTCCTTAAAGTGTTACCTTTCAGGTAGGAAGAACACGGTCTAGAAACTACACAGATTGTGAGCTTAGAAATAAGCATCAAATGCAATGGCTGCCTAGAAGATAGAGTGTTACCATCTGTCTATAGATCAAGGAAAGCTTTGTAGAGAAGATAATGTTTTTATGGAGACTTGAAAATTGACTAAAAGAGATAAGGGGTTTCCTATCACAAATGAGGAAACAGACTTATTCTGTACATCTGGAAGGATAGAAATAGCACTGAGCAAAACAAAGCAGAAGTCTAGGACAAACTCTTTCAAGTCTTCTGTGAAAGTAGTGAAAAGTAGATTTTTGTTTTTTCAATAAATGCTAGTATATGGGGAACACTGATTAAAAGAGGAACACAATCAGATCTGAAAAGGAAAGAGAAGTGCTAAGAAATATCTTAAAGCACTAAAGGAGAGAGCTCATTAAAAATGAAGAGAAGAATTTCAGAAATGGTGGGCAGCAGGGCATGATGGTGCATATATGTGAGCTGTGAGCTAAGTACTGGGGATTCAGAGCCTAGAGGATCTTGGGTTTTAGGCTACCCTGGGCTATGTAGACTCCATCTGAAACAGCCAAACACACACACACACACACACACACACACACACACACACAGAGAGAGAGAGAGAGAGAGAGAGAGAGAGAGAGAGAGAGAGAGAGAGAGAGAGAGAGTAATCATTTTGGCTCAAACTTGGAAAAATATTTTAAAGAACCAAACAAAATTGTTAGTATATAAGGACTTAAAATGAAAATGTGACCCAGGAAAGACTTTATCTATGGTACTCATGTCTACACACCATATATCATTCCAAAATTCAATGGTAGCACAAACTATAAAATCATCCCCAGAAACAACTCCAAAGTCCATCAGCACATTGTAGAGTGTGTTCTGGTGGCATCTAAATCATCAAATGATTGTTCCAAGTCAGAATTTTTTCGTAGTGACTGTATATTTTGTAAATGGATGATTCTTTAATTGTAGGGCTCTGTGAACCCATTTTTGGCCCTTTCTCCTGAAATCAGTATTTTGATTTATCAACATATGACACTGCTAAGAGGATTTAAAAGGGATATTTTAATTTTTTCACTTTTATAAGTATAGGTACAATAAAAAGTGACCTAATGTGGGAGTAGTATATGATAATATGTATAAATGATAAAAGAATACCAAACAGAGGCAGACTTTGGGGCTAGCTCTGCACCCAGTCCCACAACACCCAGAGGAAACTTGACTCCCAGATGCTCTAAGATGCCCTGTGATCATAGGATAACAGAATCTCAGGAGCTTGGTCACACTAGGATTTCAGGATCCCAGAGGCAGCTTGACACCTAGGAGCTCTTATACCTAGGATATCAGAATCACAGGAACACAGAGACAGTTGGACTCTGAAGAGATCTGACACAACCAAGATAACAGGAGTGATAGGCTCCAGTCAGAGACAGTGAGTGCAGGTAGCACTAGAGATAACCAGATGTGGAGTGGCAAGTGCAAGAACATAAGCAACAGAAACCAAGGCTACTTAGCATCATCAGAGCCCAGTTCTCCCACTATAGAAATTCCAGGATACCACAACACTCCAGAAAAGCAAGAATCATACTTAAAATCACTTCTCATGATGATGACAGATGGCTTTAAGACAAATACAGAACAACACAGGTAAATAGGAAGAAGCCATTAAAGAGGAAACAAAAAATTCCTTGAAGAGTTACAAGAAAACACAACCAAACAGGTGAAGGAACTGAACAAAACCATCCAGGATTTAAAAGGGGAAGTAGAAACAATAAAGAAATCACAAAGGGAGATAACCTTGGACATAGAAAACCTAGGAAATAGATCAGGAGTCATAGATGCAAGCATCACAAACAGAATACAAGAGAGAATCTCAGGTGCAAAAGATATAATAGAAAACATTGACACAAAAGTCAAAGAAAATGCAAAATGCAAAAAGCTATTAACCCAAAACATTCAGGAAATCCAAGGCAGAATGAGAAGACCAAACCAAAGGATAATATATATAGAAGAGAGCGAAGATTCCCAACACAAAGGGCCAGTAAATATCTTCAACAAAAATATAGAAGAAAACTTCCTTAACCTAAAGAAAGAGATGCCAATGAACATACAAGAAGCATACAGAAATCCAAATTGACTGGACAAGAACAGAAATTCTTCCCATCACATAATAATCAAATACCAAAATGCACTAAACAAAGAATATTAAAAGCAGTAAGAGAAAAAGGTCAAGTAACATTTAAATGCAGACCTATCAGAATTACATCAGACATCTCCCCAGAAACTACAAAAGCCAGAAGATCCTGGCCAGACGTCATACAGACCCTAAAAGAACACAAATGCCAGCCCAGGCTACTATACTCAATAAAATTCTCAATTAACATGCATGGAGAAACCAAGATATTCCATGACAAAAGCAAATTTACACAATATCTTTCCACAAATCCAGCCCTACAAAGGACAATAGATGGAAAACTCCAACACAAGGAGAGAAACTACACACTAGAAAAAGCAAGAAAGTAATCTTCCAACAAACCCAAAAGAAGATAGCCACACAAACATAAGTTCACCTCTAATAACTAAAATAACAGGAAGTAACAATCATTTTTCCTTAATATCTCTTAACATCAGTGGCCTCACGTCCCCAATAAAAAGACATAGACTAACAGAATGGATATATAAACAGGACCCAACATTTTGTTGCATACAAGAAACCCACTTCAATGACAAAGACAGTCTACCTCTGAGTCAAGGCTGGAAAAAAATTTCTAAGCAAATGGTCACAAGAAACAAGCTGGAGTAGTTATTCTAATATTGAATAAAATCAATTTTCAATCAAATTTTTCAAAAAAGATAAGGAAGGACACTTCGTAATAATCAAAGGAAAACTCTATCAAGAAGAACTCTCAGTTCTGAACATCTATGCTCCAAATGCAAGGGTACCTTCATTCATAAAAGAAACTTTATTAAAGATAAAAAGACTAATTGCACCTCAAACAATAATAGTGGGAGACTTCAACACCCTACTCTCATCAATGGACAGATCATGGAAACAGAAATTAAGAGAGACACAGTGAAACTAACAGAAGTTATGAACCAAATGGATTTAACAGATATTTACAGAATATTTCATCCTAAAACAAAAGAATATACCTTCTTTTCAGCACCTCATGGTACCTTCTCCAAAACTGACATATAATTGATCACAAAAGAGGCCTCAACAGATACAAGAAGATTGAAATAATCCCATGCATCCTATCAGATTACCGCTGACTAAGTCTGGTCTTCCATAACAACAAAAATAAAGAAGACTTAATACAAATTCTCTTCACACTATTCCACAAAATAGAAACAGAAGGAACACTACCCAATTCATTCTATGAAGCCACAATTATGCTTATATCTAAACCTCACAAAGACCCAATAAAGAAAGAAAACTTTCCCTTATGAATGTCAATGCAAAAATATTCAATAAAATTCTCACAAACTGAATCCAAGAACATATCAAAATAATCATCCATCAGAATCAAGTATGCTTCATATTGGGGATGGAGGAATGGTTCAATGTATGGAAATACATCAATGTAATCCACTACATAAACAAACTCAAAGAAAAAAAAAAAACATGGTCATTTTATTAGGTGCTGAAAAAGCAGTTGACAAAATTCAGCAGCCCTGATAAAAGTCTTGAAAAGATCAGGAATCCAAGGCCCATACCTAAACATAGCAAAAGCATACCAGTAGCCAATATAAAAAACAAAAGATGGAGAGAAACTTGAGGCAATCCCACTAACATCAGGAACCATTCTCCCCCCCCCCCCCTACCCATTCAATATAGCATTCCAAGTCCCAGCCAGAGCAATTAGACAACAAATGGTGGTCAAAGGGATAAAAATTGGAAAGGAAGAAGTCAAAATAGCACTATTTTCAGATGATATGATAGTACACTTAAGTGACTCTAAAATTTCACCAGAGAACTCCTAAATCTGATACACAACTTCAGCAATGTGTCTGTATATAAAATTAACTCAAACAAATCAGTAGCCTTCCTCTCCTCACAGAATAGACAGGCTGAGAAAGAAATTACTAAAATGACACCCTTTGCAATAGTCACAAATAATATAAAATACCTTGGGGTGACACTACCCAAGGAAGTGAAAGATCTGTATGACAGGAACTTCAAGTCTCTGAAGAAAGAAATCGAAGATCTGAGAAGATGGAAAGATCTCTCATGCTCATGGATTGACAGGATTAATATACTAAGAATGACCATCTTGACAAAAGCAATCTACAGATTCAATGAAATCTCCATCAAAATTACAACTCAATTCTTCATAGAACTAGAAAGAGCAATTTGCAAATTCATTTGGAATAACAAAAAACCCAGGAGAGGGAAAACTATTCTCAACAATAAAAGAACTGCTGGTGGAATCACCATCCCTGACTTCAAGCTCTCTACTAGAAAGCAACAGTGATGGCATTGGTGCAGAGACAGGCAGGAAGATCAGTGGAATAGAATCAAAGACCCAGAAATGAGTCCACACACCTATGGTAACTTGATCTTCAACAAAGGAGCTAAAACCATCCAGTGGAAAGACAGCATTTTCATCAAATGTTGCCAGTGCAACTGTTGGTCAGCTTGTAGAAGAGTGCAAATTGATCAAGAGACTGAGAGTAAAAGTTAGATCAGGAAGAAGAGGCTGGAGACACTATGAACTGTCTTGTAATACATGAAGCATTACATTTCCCCAATGTAAATGTCTATCTGAATCAAAATGCTAATATTTCTGAGGATGAGCAACCCTAACAGTGTATACATTAGATCTGCTGTTAATCTCAAATTTAGAGAATACCCTTAAAATGATGGTGCCAAGAAATCTTAGCAATCATTTATATTTTTTTGATTGTTATCGGAGGAATGAGGTATGTATTTTATGAATATCATGTAGGATTCATGTTATGCACATAATCAAAATCATACCAACTATTTTTAACCAGCTTCAAGAAACACAAAAGCCACAAAACAATGTATAAAATAAATAAACAAAAGCCTCAATAAACTAGAATTTCGATTAACTGGAGGACCTCATGAACAATATTAACTAAAGAGATTTCTTACCCATCAAAAGTGTATGTATCCACATTTAGTTAAAAGAATTAAAAGGAAAACCCAAAACCCAATATCTATGTTTTATTTAGAAAGGTAATTCTTTAGAGCTGATCTGTAATCTTTACAAACAGATTTGAGTTTCCCATGAAATAAAATTGATTGAAATAATTTTGGTTGAGCGTACAGCAAAGTGTTTACTTATGTGTTTGAGGTTGGTCTATAATTGGAGTATCTCTTTAACCACACCCAATAATAAACTGTCGAAACCAAGAGGGCCTGGGAGGGATTGATGTAGGTCTTGTTAAACTATTTTCTGTGGAGTCAGTATGTCAGAATCATGGTGAGGGGAATTATCCCTATCAAACAGGCACATTCTTCGATTTAAGGTAGACTTCAAAATTTAAGGTATCACACATCTAGACCAATTATATGTGAACTTTTTGACATGACACTGAACATCTTTGAGCCTCATCTTCCTCAGTAGTACATGCAGAAAGAGGAAGAATTAACTCTAAGGCATGTGTGGATCACACAAGACAATGCAAATGAATTTCTTATGCAGGGCTTATTAGCTCCTGACAGGCTGTGAATAAGTGATAATTTAAGTTATAATTAATATTAATCATCACTCTAAGTTTGCATCTCCTTCTGAATTGTGGCACTTTAAGTGACACGTAAAACTCTTAAAAACATAATCTACACATCAAATGAGGTACAAGAAGAAAGGAAGAGTGGCCCCTTGTTCTGGAAAGACTCAGTGAAGCAGGATTCAGCAAAACCAGAACGGGGAAGTGGGAAGGGGTGGCTGGGAGGACAGGGGGAGAGAAGGGGGCTTATGGGACTTTCGGGGAGTGGGGGGCTAGAAAAGGGGAAATCATTTGAAATGTAAATAAAAATATATCGAATAAAAAAAATTACTCAAAAAAACCCCAAAACTCTTAAAGAAACGTGTGCTGAATTTTTGAATAAATAGTTCCACTATGTGTTAAGAGTGGATATTTTTTATTCTAAGTGCCAGTTGGATCAGGGTTTCTTGAAGGCAAGAAGCATAAGGTTAGTAGCTTAGAGACTAAAGAATGGTCTGCCATTTAGATCATATATGTCATAAGTAAATATTTACTCATTGCTTTCTAAGGTGGCCAATGCCATATAATAATAATTAGTCAAGGCATGCTTCCCAGATGGTCAAATGCACTACTGAAGCATAGCATAATTGAAATACCAATCCACACAATCAACATTTGTACCTTGGTCTTTCTCACTCCAAAATAAACATGTGACAATCACAGGAAAAGTCCTTCTTTTGAGCTCCTGGGGAAAGCTGTCTATGTGGCTGTCACACCACTCACTGACTAGACTCATCAAAGAAATTGTCCCTTTCTGCACTCAGGAGGAAACTATTTTTCAATTGTCTTCTCTTGACTCCTTACTCCTCAGCATACTTTGTGAGGATTTAAGACGTCTTCTATGTCATATACTTTCAGAAATCCATTGACTCTTGACTTTTTAATTTTTTAATTTTATTTTGAACATGAATTTCAGAAGACTAGACATAGTTTTTAGGAACATTAGCCTACTTTGAACTTTCACCTTCATATAGCACTGTTACTTGAAGTGTGTCCAAATCCAAACATGCAAAGGCCTATCTTGTTTATTCAACAAGCACTAGATGAGTGTGTTCTATAGGTCAGGAACTCTTCAAAGTACTTAGGGCTCATTAGTGAACAAAAGAGAAAGCAGATAAAGACACAGGATGGCAGAGTGTCTCATGGGAAGTTACAAGATGACAAATACTTGCAAAGCATATAGGACTGGGCAGAAGAAATAGGATTACTGTGGGAGCTTTGAGGACAGCCCTTATGGAAATGATCGACAAACCAGGCAGAATACAAGAGCCAAGGATCCCACTGGTTGACATGGGGTAGTTGCTAAAAGCAACAGCTTCCTGGATTTGGGCCCTGGTTCCACTATTTGTCAGCTGTGTGGGTTTTTAGCAAGCTACCTATATGGCCTTCACTTTCGTCATCTGTGAAATGGGAACAATGAGTATTTTTCTTTTTTTTCCTTTTCTTCTTCTTTTTTTTAAAGCCAGGAATCAACAAGCTTCTGCCCATGAGCCAAACCTTGAAGTTTTATGGGAGCCCAGTTACTCATGTGGCTACCACCTGTGGCTGTGTTCACGTTTCAGTGGTAGAGCTAAACAGCTTGCAACAAAGACTGCCTGGCCCACAGAGCTGAACCAGTTTAGTATCTGGCCATTGCAGAAAATATTTTCTGACCATTGCACCAGGTTAAATGTACTAAGGTAAATGTATATTTACAATTAATCCTTTGGAGTAAATTTTCCTTATCTCCAACATCCCAAAGAGTCCATAAAGAAACTATATAAGATAGCAATGCAATAATTGAGATGTTGGAAACATATAAATGGTAGAGTGAAATAGAAATTGTTTTCTAGGGACCTTGTGCAGATGACATATCTCAGTGGGCAAAGGGTTTTGTTTCCAAGCTTGAATTGCTGAGCTGAGTCATTCTGAGTCCATACGGTATAAGAAGAGAACTAACTCTGGCTGCTTGTCTTCTGACCTCAGGCATACTGTGCCATGCACAAGAACACAAATATGCACACATAGATAAATAAAAATGTGAAAAAGTTAAAATAAATGGTTATATAAAATGGCTCATATAGTGTGAAATATTGATATTACTAAAAGAAAAAAAAAGAACATCGTCAAACCTGGAAATTTGCTAACATCATCTGGGAAAATAAATGTCATGTACATATTTTCTTGCAGGAAAGTTCTGGCTAATGGTTAGCACAGAGGGGACACATCCATGTATTCAGTGAAAAAAATGTGAGACTGAAAGGCCATTTTCACTTCTGAATCTCTCCAGTTGATCCATGAGCTTTTCTAGTAACCGTAGATTCAATTCTTAGTTTTAAGCTTTGCTCAAATTGTGGAGGCAAAATAGTCTACATAGAGCCCAGGATATATTAGTGGGATAGGGGGTTTCCAGAGGGGAGACCTGGAAAGGGAATAACACTGAAAATGTAAATAAAGAAAGTCCAATAAAAGAAAAAATCTTAAAAAAATGAAATGTCTCAATGACAGAGCTAATCATCAACGGTTCTGCTTGTCTTTCTATAATTAAATAAATTCACCAAAATTAGCAGAATTGGCCCTTAGTAATGGATGAGGACTTGAAAATTCTGCTCACATTATAAATGGTTCACCGTCTATTAGTTTAAACCCTATGATCATTATTTATATTATCCCAGACAAGGGTTACAACATCCTTGAAGACAATGGCATCATTATTTTCTTCATAATTGCAGATGGAGAAACTGAGGCATGAAACTTATGTAACTTGCCCAGTTGATGAGTAAATATTAGCGTTAGGATTTCAAGTCAGGCTTTGGGTTCTAGAATTTAAGCTCAAAATCACTACTATACACACATGCCATCTCTCAGGAGATACAAGCCCAAATCCTTCACTTTACAAATAAGTAAAGCAACAGCTATTAGTAAAGTCACCCTTATAGCAACCAAGGCAGACCCTGAACATGAGAGCGAAATTGTACTTCTTTCCACCACTAAGCCATGTCAACAGCAGATTCTTTATAGTTAGGCAAGCCAGAATGTGTTTCCAAACATAGTAGCTTAAGACTTTTCCTCTTGTTAAAGTAACATGCCCAATTTAGCATTAGCCTTGTCTCCTGTATAAGTTTATTTCTAAATCCTGTATCTGTTCCTGCAACCGCAGGCAACATGTTGCAGCACATGCAAAAAATTGAGAGAGGAAGGGAAAAACCTTTGACTCTGAGACCTCCAATCAACCGGTTCCTGAGGCTTGCAGCAATCAAACGAATGATGCTGCTCCCGTTAATTGCAGAGCATGCCTTCCTGCTGGGGCTTGCACATTTCCCGCTGCTTCAGCATCATCAATCAGTCTGGAAATGAGCTGTGCTCATAAATCTCCACCAGCAGGAACAGTTTTAGCAGCTACACACCCCCACATGCTGATTGTCCACTTTTCTTCCCAAATCACAAGCTAGGTACAACAGAATTACATTTCTTATCACCATCACCTTCTGTTAAAGAAATAGCACAATAGGTATATAGATATATAGATATATAGATATAGTATATAGATATGGTGCTTACCCATGAATTCTATTCTCAGCTTCTTTGATGTCTTCTGTAATCTAACTGAACTTAGCTTGGACTAGGAACTTGACTCTGCTTTTTGAAAAAAATATTTTTTTTTTGGTGAAAAATGAATCTTGAAACAGAAAATCTTATCAGGTGTGAGAGAAATGTCCCAGCTGGCTCAGCTATGACGCCAGGATACTTTTTGCTGCAATCTTTTCACCAGACCAATGAGAAGTTAGTTCCTGTCTCTTTTGAACACAGGAAAGCTCTGTCATGGACTGCGTGAGTGAGTGAGTGAGTGAGTGAGTGAGTGAGTGAGTGAGTGAGTGAATTCAAGAAAGAAATGAGGAAAGAGGAAGAGGAAGGAAGGGGAAAAGGGAGGGAGGGATGGAGAGAGAGAGAGAGAGAGAGAGAGAGAGAGAGAGAGAGAGAGAGAGAGAGAGAGAGAGAGAGAGAGAGGGAGGGAGAACAGAGAACACGCTGGGGAGGAAGTGGGAGGGGAGAATAAAAAGAGAAATTGAAACTGGATTTTTCTGCTTCATATTTAATAAGACTTTTTAAAAATATATACACTGAAATTAAGAAAGGATTCTACCTTTAAAAAAATCTCATGTCCACAGGGACCTACAAACAGTAATTGAATCATAACTGCAATGTGTCCTTTTTAGGAATCCATTAAAGAATGTTGGATGCCTCTGGTAAACACATAGAGCATGATAAAGCACAGTATAAAGCCCATAGGATACTTTCTCCACTTAGAAAAGCTTCACAGTTATTAAGCTGTATTATGAAACTACTGATTTCTTTTGAAAACTACTGCATTAAAAACTAAAACAGATTTATTCTTCTTTATGACAAACCACATCACATACATCTTCATTTTATTTTTTGTGGAAACAAAACTACCTGAAAAGTTGTTCATTTTCTGAGCAAAGGGGTTGGAGTCCAAGGGCATAGCCATGTGACTATGTTTAAAAGAGTTCAGAAGCAAGTAAGCAAGTAGAGGTGTGGTGTCAAATTGATGGAGGGCAGTAAGAAAAATAAAAATGAAAACATTTTATGCATGTAACAGCAATCATTTAAAAAGAGGTCATAAGTTTAAAAGAACATGGAGGGGTAAAATAGGAAGAATGATACAATTATTTTATAATCTCAAAAAGAAGAGGAAAAAATGAAAATATTGTCCTTGTCACTCAGTATCTTTATTTCTGTGAATTCCATATGGCAACAGGACAGATAAAATTCAAAAACACATGTTTGTTTCATTGTCAATATGATATAATTCTCTCATGGGTCTCCAGTGAATTTAGATAAAATGATTGCTCTGTTTGCAACAGAGAGAGCAATGGTTTCATGGAAAATCTTACTGATTCTAATGTAGGGATTCAGTATGATTTTATAGGAATTCTGAGAAGTTAATCATGTAAGATGCACACAGTCTCTGTTTGTGGTATGTATTTAGCATGAGGAAACAACTTAAAAGCAGTAAAATGCCACATGGTGTTCCTTACTAAAGTGATGAAAGGGAAAACCAGACTAAAAGTTACCTGCTACTTTATTTACATCTACCTACATCGACCTCAAATCTCCACTGTTGAAAGTGCCTGGGACGATAATCAATACGGTTCAAATAATGCTATATAATCATCCTAGATGTTAGAGGCACATTTAAAGTTATCTGGTATTATCATTTTACATAAAACTAATAAATATGTAATTTTATTTTTCACCATTAGTTACTTTAGAAATACATCTCAATATTTAATTGAGATGGTGTCAAGAATTTTTTTGAGTATGTTATGGGTACTGACTAATTTATGGTGAAAAAATTTCTAAGTAATAAGTTAGTGATACTTTCATCTATCCACTTCAGACAAAAAAGAAAAAGGATCTCTGAGACATTAAGCAGCTTGCACAAAGATTCACAACTCTTGAGTGGTACAGCTGTGATCCCAATCCCCATGGAACTTACAAATTAATCAGAAGATACAGTCCACAATCACTACCAGTAGAAGTTGTTTTATCGACGTTAAGTAAGAAAGAGATCAAAATAAGTAATATCCAAAAGCACTTAAGGTAGAAGTGCTTTATTAATCTCTTATTATAATCTTACATGGATGAGTATTTGCATGAATGCATTTGTGTGCGCCACATTTATTCAGTATTTATAAAGGCCAGAAAGGGGCATCTGATCCTCTTAAGCTGAAATTACAGGCAGTTGTGACCCCATGTGGGCGCTGAAAACTAAACCCAGATCATGAGCAAGTGTTCTTTTTCTTTTAATTTTCTATATTCTTAGTTTACACTCCGAATGCTTTCCCCTTTCCCGGTTCCACCCACCCCATTGGTCTCATAAGTCCTCTTCCCTCTGCCCATTTCCCAATCACCCTCTCCCATTTCTTTGTCTTGGTACTCTCCTATAATGCTGGATCAAGTCTTTTCAGAACCAGGGCCCTCTTCTTCCTTCTTCTTGGGAGTCATTTGATATGCTAATTGTGTCTTAAGAATTCAGTGCTTCTGGGCTAATTAATATCCACTTATCAGTGATTGTGTTCCATGTGTATTCTTTTGTGACTGGGTTACCTCACTTAGGATGATATTTTCCAGTTCCAACCATTTGCCTAAGAATTTCATGAACTCATTGTTTTTAATTGCTGAGTAGTATTCCATTGTGTAAATATACCATATTTTCTGTATTGATTCCTCCATTGAGGGACATCTGGGTTCTTTCCAGGTTCTGGCTATGATAAATATGGCTGCTATGAACATAGTGGAACATGTGTCCTTATTGCATGCTGGGGAATCCTCTGGGTATATATGCCCAGGAGTGGTATAGCAGAGTCCTCCGGGAGTATCATGCCCAGTTTTCTGAGGAACCGCCAGACTGATTTCCATAGTGGTTGCACCATCTTGCAATCCCACCAGCAGTGGAGGAGTGTTCCTCTTTCTCCACATCCTCACCAACACCTGCTGTCTCCTGAGTTTTTAACTTTAGCCATTCTGACTGGTGTGAGGTGAAATCTCAGGGTTGTTTTGATTTGCATTTCCCTAATGATTAATGATGGTGAACATTTCTTAAAGTGCTTCTCAGCCATCCGAAGTTCTTCATGTGAAAATTCATTGTTTAGCTCTGTACCCCACTTTTTAATAGGATTATTTGGTTTTCTGGGGTCTAACTTCTTGAGTTCTTTGTATATATTGGATATTAGCCTTCTGTCAGATGTAGTGTTGGTGAAGATCATTTCCCAATTTGTTGGTTGCTGATTTGTCCTTTTGATGGTGTTCTTGGCCTTACAGAAACTTTGTAAAGAGTTAGAAAGAGCAATTCTCAAATTCATCTGGAATAACAAAAAACCCAGGATAGCTAAAACTATTCTCAACAGTAAAAGAACTTCTGGGGGAATCAGTATCCTGGACCTCAAGCAATACTACAGAGCAATAGTGTTAAAAACTGCATGGTATTGGTACAGTGACAGGCAGGCAGATCAATGGAACAGGATTGAAGATCCAGAAATGAACCCACACACCTATGGCCACTTGATCCTGGACAAAGGGGCTGAAAACTTCCAGTGGAAAAAAGATAGCCTTTTCAACAAATGGTGCTGGTTCAACTGGAGGTCAGCATGCAGAAGAATGCGAATTGATCCATCCTTGTCTCCTTGTACTAAGCTCAACTCCAAATGGATCAAGGACCTCCACATAAAGCCAGACACTCTGAAGCTAATAGAAAAGAAACTGGGGAAGACCCTTGAGGACATAGGTACAGGGGAAAAGTTCCTGAACAGAACACCAATAGCGTATGCTCTAAGATCAAGAATTGACAAATGGGCAAGTGTTCTTAACCACTGAACAATCTCCCCAGTGCTGAAGTCACCATATAGACCAGGCTGGCTTCAAACTCATATACTTGCCCAGGCCTCCTAAGTGCTATTTACTTAGGTCTTAAAGCTATTCACCACCATGCCTGGCCAATTATTATTATTATTATTATTATTATTATTATTATTATTATTAAATCAGAAAATTAGATTTATCCAGTGTGGATATATTGGGAATTGGGGCAACGATATCTAATCATATTCTCCTGCCAGTCCAGTTTCATGGTCCTAAACAAGAAGTTATTTTGAAATATGTATATGACATGTCAGTAAATATGTTGTGAGAAAGTAACTACTTCTTGAAATGAATAATCATAACTCAAGAAACAATTTCTTGATAATTCAAACTTTATGAGTAAAATCAAATCAAGCCTTCAAAGGAAATAGAGAAATGATGGGAAAGTTGGGTGCTTGGCATACTTTGGAAAATATATTTAAGCCAGAAATGGGGATAAGATAAAGAAGCCTCATTAATCATTTGAAATGTAAATAAAAAATATTTCAAATTAAAAAAAGATTTAAATATCAGCCCTTTGAGTAGAACCATGAAGAGGCCCAAATGTCCTCCAAACAGTACTGAAACAAAAAAAATTCAGTAAACAACTAAAAGCTTTATTTGTGAGACTTTTGCTAACTTTAGCATATATAGATATATGCATGCTGTGGATACAATGGACTTCTCCCAAGCACCCAATCCTTCATCACAAAGGATGTCAAATAACAATTCATAGCCTCAGAATCCATGTGTTAGCATTCATACTACCTTATATGTTTTGCTTCTGTTTATAAAATTGGTGACCTTTTACACATTTATGAAAAAATACTGTAGAACCACTTTCTCAAGATTTTTGAGTGAATATGTTTCTGATTGTGTTGCTCTTTGGCTTAAATTAAGTTTCTTATTATGACAGCCAATACAATGTGTGTTGACTTAAATAAAATAGAACCAAATACTCAGTACATAATTGTAAGTAAGCATCATGATAATGGAAATTAACCGAGTATGCATTATGTGCTAACCAATTTATGTGTACCACAGATTCCCTTACTTACACAATTTCTTTTGGCAGAAGTGACACAAGTCTACAATGAGGAAAAGAGTGGCTGCTCAGAAAGTCTATAGCCTTGAATTCATGGATATTCCATTAGACTTCACTTCCCAGTCTTCCTTGTAGCTAATGATGAGTCAGATGAGTGGGCTCTAGCCAGTGGAATGTGAGAGGAAGTGATAGGTTTTATTTTTAGTTCTGGTCCATAAAACCTGGGCAGAATTCAAGGGCATATGTTGCACTCCCAGGTATGGGCCACACCTCACAGTATTCGTGCTTATTGTACTCCTTTGCCCTTTAGTCCTGGTTGGCTTTGAGATTTTCTTTAACTCCCTGGATATGGTAAGAGGTGGTATTGTGACAAATCTGAGCCTAAGACATAAGAATTCTTGACAACTACTTTTTCTTTCTTACATTCCTTGATTCCTTGCCACCTTCCCCCAAGTAAATCTAATTACTATGTTGGAGACATTGTCTATAGAAGGAGACATGAACAGTCTACATGGAAAACATCAAAGGCTCGCTTGTCCCAACATCTCAACTAAACCCTTCCCTAACTAATCTCCCATATGAATGAAATCTTCTAATTGAACACTATCAAGTTCAGAAGCACTACCCAGTTGAACTCATCCCATGTTAGAGGACCAGTCAAGATTGCTTTAATCCACTAAGGTTTGGAATGGTTTGTTTGTTGTGCATTATTATGTAACCAAGTCACAACAATCTCTTGTGTTTAAAGTGATAGACCCAGCCTTCATATTTATCTCCCCCATGGGACTATGGCATAGCTCTTCATGTTTCCTTGGAAAGAGAAGAAGGTGATCAAATGGATAGTGAAATAAAAAAAATCTTTATATATTGATTCACTGAGCATGTGGGAAGTCCTTCAGTGATAGAACAGACAAATACATTTTGGCATCCTTCACATTTTAAATAGTATAAACCCAAATATTAGAAATAGATAATGCTATTACTTTTCAGAATTAGAACTGCACCTCAAGATAGTATGATGAAATTTCACTTAGATCACTATTATTAACGATAGATTGTTTTTTGGTCAGCTTAACCTCCTTTGACAGGCAGCATTGAGTTGCCATTTAGATCTGAATCAATAAGACTATACCTAAAATTGCAAATTGTGGAAGATATTTCCATTCATCTATTCCTTTAAGAGGCTCAGTGCAAATGTGACATCTTTTAGGTTAATCCTTCTAATTGCTGAGAAGTCAAGAGGCCTTGTGACCAGCAAAAGCATGGGAAGATTTTGCTTTCTCTCATAGCCAGCACTTGCTTTTTCAACTGTATACCTGCTGCTTCTCTCCTCATTCTAGGCACCCTGATCTTGATCCTATTTCTAGTATCCTCCTGTGGCTCCTTGTGATGTGTCTACAGGAACAATAGTTAGATGTTTCAGATTCATAATATGCCATTAATGTAAACCATTAGGTAGCTAGAATACTACTTAAGGTATTGAAGCTGAAAGTCAAAACCACAGTAAAGAAACACTAACATTAATGACAGCTTACCATATTCATGCATATTCTATACAGCAGGCAGTGATCTTGCAGTCAGAGTAAGGGGTGGGGAATAATGTCATCATAAGAAGGTAGTTTTTTGATCAAATAGATTGGTATCCTAGAAATCCAGAATGGCTTGTTATATTGGTTCATTTGAAAAAGAGAAATAATTATTTATTTTTAGTAAAAGCCTAATAGTTAATTAGCATTTACTAATTTAGTAAAACCTTTCTTGGTAGAATGAATGAACAAGTTTAAGTGCTTGAAGAGAAAATATAAAGCCACTGTATTTCTGAACTGCAGAGCACTCTAGCTTCTTTTTTTATTCGAAATATTTTTTTATTTACATTTCAAATGATTTCCCCTTTTCAGCACTCCCCAGTCCCTGAAAGTCACATAAGCCCCTTCCCTCCCCCTGTTCTCCCACCCACCCCTTCCCACTTCCCTGTTCTGGTTTTGCCCTATACTGCTACACTGAGTCTTTCCAGAACCAGGGGCCACTCCTCCGTTCTTCTTGTAGTTCTTCTTGTATCTCATTTGATGTGTGGATTAGGTTTTGGGTATTCCAATTTTCTAGGCTAATATCCACTTATTAGTGAGTGCATACCATGATTGATCTTTTGAGACTGGGTTACCTCACTTATATGATGTTCTCTAGCTCCATCCATTTGCCTAAGAATTTCATGAATTCATTGTTTCTAATGGCTGAATAGTACTCCATTGTGTATATATACCACATTTTTTTGCATCCGTTCTTCTGTTGAGGGATACCTGGGTTCTTTCCAGCTTCTGGCTATTATAAATAGGGCTGCTATGAACATAGCACTCTAGTTTCTTAAAAACTTTACTTGTATATTTTATGTGGGTGGGAGTTTTGTCTGCACCTGTCTGTACACCATGTGTGTGCCTGGTTCCAACAGAGGGCAAAAGAGAGTATTAAATGTCTTCAGGTTGGAGAGACAGATGGTTAAACTATCTAGTGAGTTCTGGGAATGGAACACTGACTCTCTGAATGCTCTTAACCACTGAGACAACTCTTTAGCCCTAATGTCTAGTTTTAAGAATGTTCTCAAAAGAACTCCGCAAAGCACAATTAGTAAGGCCAGAAATAATGACACATTTTTTTCAGAAGAAATAAGAAATGCACCCTTTATCTTATATACCTGGGGGGGTTATATCTCAATAAGATCATTGTCTCCTGGTTCTCACAGAGAAACGCAAATGTGATATCATTAGTTTTGATAAGGTGTAGAGAATAACACTTTTTTTTTCTGCCGCTGCTCTTTCTGACCGATACTGCCATAATAAAGAACACTAGATTATAAGATTGGATGATGCTGGTTTTTTTGTGATGATGATTCCCCATGAAAGGACACTCATTATGAGTACAATGTCACATAAACTCTCTACATGGCAGGGCATTTATTTCGAAATGGGCAATTTCATTTCTTGCTGAGAAAAAGAGTAAGGTTGGAAAAAGACTAAGAAATACAAAAATGCTGAAATTCTATTACTTCAAACTGAAGATCGCAATTCCAAAACTGATATTTACAAATCAGCATGCAATTAAAAAAGCCCTAAGCATGGGCATATATCATATCTTGGAGATAAAAGCTTACCCTGAATAATTTCAAACAGAACAAAATAGGCAAAACCAAAATAACCAGCAGAGGGGATTCTTTTCCACGCTTTCTTTTCGGTGCTACATTTTATGCTTTTTCTTTTCTTCCTTAACTGCCCTTAGTGCTTTGCAAAACAGCACCTTCCAAAAGATTTCTTCTATAATAAGAAGTAAACCATTTTTTCAAATTTATAGAAGATTTTATGAACTTATTCCATTAAGTTCATTACAACTATCACCAGAAATATGAACTTCTATTAGTTCTAATTTGTTGCCTGAGATGTGCTGGACAATAGGTCACTTAGCCTCTGTTTAGGATAATTTATCTTATTAAACAGTCCTGATAATTAACTCACAACCAGCATAAAGCACCACACTTTATTTGAAGTTAGAAAAGGCAACATATGCATTTTCAGTCAAAGGCTGACAATTTATCTGGACTTCCACTTGTAGAAAAATTGATCAAGCAAGCTTTTTCTTTATTAATTAAATTCAGTTTCAAAAATGTATATGATACATCCATTACTTTCTTCTTCCCATAATCTCTCCCCCTTACACCTCTGCCAATACCTTTCTCCTCTTTGCCTGTCCCTTTCCTAGATTCATGACTTGATTTTCTTGTATGATCCACTTGTTTTAACCAAGGTCAGCTATGTGACTAATGGAGCCTGGTGGGGTAAGGACATCACTGAAGGCAGTGATTCCCTCTCTCCCTTAGTCTATCAGTAGGAAATAAATCAGCAGTGAAGAGTATGGCCACTTGAGCTCATTTTTCATCTATGTCTGGTTGTTGATGTTCCTAGTTGTGAGTAAGACCAGTGCACACATCCACAGTTATTAATAACTTACGATTACAATGTCTGAATTTTGGCCAAAAATCACCTTTCACAGATATTTTTCCTATTGTTGAGCTTATGCCTTTACTCCCTAGCCACATCTTCCAGAATATATTGTGGTCTAATAGAACTTTATATGTTTATAGAAATATTGGTTATATCTACTGACAGTTGATCATTGGTTACACATGGCTGATGTACATTTGAGATATGGATAGCAGAAATGATTAACTGAATTTAAATTTTTGCTTAAATTAAATTTAATTGCTTTCTAATCCAAATTGCTCCTGTGATGAATAGTACAGGTATAGACAAAATCAACCAGATCCCTTGGAGTTGGGAAATCAGGCAATAATAAGTATACAAAGCTTTCTTCTAGTGGGCAATCCAAGTTGAGAACCTCTGTAAAGGCTTAGGGACACAATGATACTATCAAGTGACATAAATTCTATAAACTTTTTCTAGAAGGTGGTAACTTCTCCCCCCCCCCAGATTTCATCAAACATTTGTTCTGAACTTTGGCTTCTCTGTGTCCAGACTCTACTACCAGTTTCTTGTAGCCGTCCATTCTCACGTGATGTATGAACTGTTTTTATGCCTTCACTGACTGATCTTGGCAAACTTCTCCCATGCTGCATAATATGACTGACCTCATTTTGAACCTGAAAGCCAGATCCTCTTTCATCTCTGCCATAGGCAGCAGAAATAATCTAATAATGCCACTGATTAAGACAGGTCTCTAAACTTATCTACTCTTAATTTAAAATTCTTTTTCACATCCACAGGATTGCTCCAGTAGCCCTAAGATGAAGACCATTTGTAATGGTATGAGTTAAGCAGCTGCCAATTTGCTCCTTTTAATTCCCCTTTATTTCTTCTTTAAAAAAATGGTGCTGGATTGGTACTGCATAACTGAGTGTACTCCATCCCTCATTTCTCCTTCTCTGGTTGCTACTTGAATATGGAACTAATTTGTAGAATTGTCGTTTCAAAGAGGGCTCCGAGGCCCCAGCGATCAGCTTTGAATTATAACTCTGTCTTTTCTGATCTACCCACCATTCTAAGTGTCAGTTACTTGCTATATAAAATGAGATAAAAATTCAAAAAATGTACATAATTTTTATGGTAAGTGAAATGGAGCCACATATTCTCCTCAGCCTAGATTTTTATGTTTCTCTCATACATGTGCAAATAAGTAAGTAAATAAATAAATAAATAGGATCTTAGAATAAAAAAGTTAGTAAGACTCAGAATCTAGACACACACATAATGGTTTCTAGATTGGTTAGCACAACTGTTGCTACCTAAAAAGTCCCCATGATCACTACTGATTCGTTCACATGCGCCTTCTCTACAGTGAGGTTTGCTGCCTTTTACCTTGTTAACAATACATGCACAGGTACAATGTTTTCATGTAAGGAACTATAACATGACAAGCCATTAGCACCATGAGAGTTTAAAAGCAGCACAGCTATTCATAGTACACAGTGAGGACTGCACATCAGTAACCCACAACAAGGATAAAACAAGCAGAGGGCTGTGTGTATTCCCAGGGGTTAAAATTTCTGGGGCAATAACAAATATCTTGTGGATAAAACTTGTACCTATTATCCCTAGCCTTTGTCGTACACTCACAGCTTTGACCACAAACCTTTTTGACAAGGAGTGTATTAACAATTTCTCTCTGTCTCTGTCTCGGTCTCTGTCTCTCTCTGTTGTTCTCTCTGTTTCTGTCTGTCTCTCTCTCTGGTATGTGTGTATGTCTCTGTCTCTGTCTCTGTCTCTGTCTCTGTCTCTGTCTCTCTCTCTCTCTCTTTCTCTCTCTCTCTCTCTCTCTCTCTCTCTCTCTCTGTGTGTGTGTGTGTGTGTTTACAGATGAAGAAATTGGGCAAAAGAAAGATAAAGATAAAGAAACTTGCCCTCTGATAGCCTGAAAGGGGCTTGGATTCAAATGCAGGGATCTTACGCCACCATACTGTGCTGCCTTTCCACACTTCCCTCCTAATCCAGACAGTTCATCAGAATGACTACAAGAGTGAGGGCAGCTTTATGCTCACCTTCAAGCCTCTCTTCTTTGATTTCCTTGTAAAGTCAAGTTCTAAAGTTTGTAACTTACTTAAGATGATAAATATTTCTAACACACTTACAGAGACATTCTTTGAATTTGGGATAGCAACTGTTTCGCAGTTTAGCAAACTACAATCCTGGCCATATCCATACCAAAATTTGTTTGTTCATTTCTTTGTTTGTTTGTAAACAAAGTTTTATTGGAATACATACATGTTCAGTCATATCTATTGCCTTGATTGTTTTCCTGATAAAATGACACTGTTCAGTTCACAATAAAACCTATATAATTTGCAAAATTTTGCTTATCTTTTACTGAAAAAGTATCTAAAAAATCACTAAACATATGGCAGAGAAAATGGATACTGTTTCATGGAGTGTTTTACTATTCTAAAAGCAAAATAAAGATATTGTTTTTATTGCTTATTTTATTTATTTACACTTCAAATGCCATACCCCTTCCCATTTTTTCCTTCCACAAATCCCCTATCCACTTCCTCAACCCCTGCCTCAATGAGGGTGCTCCCCTACCACTTACTCCTTCCTCAGTGCCCTAGCATTCCCCTACTCTGGGTCACTGATACTCCACAGGACCAAAGGTCCCCCCTACTATTGATGCCAGAAAAGGCCATCCTCTGCCATGGGTCCCTCCATGTGTATCTTTAGTTGGTGGTTTAGTCCCTGGGGGCTCTGGGGGTCTAATTGGTTAATATTGTTACTCTTTCCATGGAACTGCAAACTCCTTCAGCTCTAAAGTTTTATATTAAAACATCAATGCACGTAAAAGGAGACAGGTTCATAATATTACAGACTTGGGTATTTCATATTATACTCATGCAGAATCATCAGCTTTCATGAGTGGCCACCCATGTTGGAGTGGGCATTTCAGTGATGTAGCTGCTTTTTTTGATATAGCTACTTTTAAGTTACTATAATTAACCCCACTAAATAGAGTGGTTCATCATGCTCATCTTGGGAAGAACAATTTCATTGGTATATTGTTAGTGCTTTATCTAAGATAAGATATTTGTTCATGTCTTCCCAGGAAAAGTCATGGAATATCCCTATATAGGGACATTACTAATGAAACAGAACAGAGCATCAAATAAACAAGTAAATAATATCTTCTACAAAAAAATTATTTGTTTCCTATGGATGCTATATGGAATGAGTTAAAACATGGCCATAGGAAATCTATTTTGTGTTAAGGAAAATAAACTTGATTCTCTGAAGGTCTCCAGTAACCTAGACACTTGACATATGTAGACAATCACAGGGTGTCTAACTTAGGGAGGGGAGGGGAGGGGATAGGGATGTTTAAATGTCAGCTCATTTCCCAGAACAGTCTAACGTCATAGATACCACCTTCAATCATACCATCACATTCACTCCCTGTCTCTTAAATTTCGGCTGTTTGCTTGGCTTTTTAAACAGTGGAAAGCTATTTGACTCTTCCAATTTGTGCCTTCATATCTGGTCAGAATGTAGACTTCCAAGGCCAGAAATAATGCCTAGAAGAGAACAGCTTTTACATTTTTTGCCTTTGTATATTTGTCAGCTGAAAGGTAGTTTGGAGGAGAGAAGCAATTCTACATCTTCATAGAAAGCTATCTGTTCCTGTTACGTGGAAACAAGAACAGCAGGGAATATTTGTATTGGGGACATTTGTTTTAAAGTAGCTAAAACAACTTCCAGTAAAAAATGAAAAAAAATTCTTGCTTCCCAGCTTTTCCTATTAAGTGGCAAACATGTAAAGGGGGAAATTGAAAAAGGAGAAAGCAATTTACAGAGTCACACTAGGTAAGACATAAAAACAAGCTGTCTTGTTCTTTTAGTTACTGTTTTCCTGGGGTGTTTTTACTCAATATACTATTTTTAAAATAATATATCAAAATGTGTTTCATAGAGCTCCCTAGGAATGGCTGTTTTGATGCATATGTGTCCTCTGAGCAATGAAATACATGGAAACTTAGGTTTTAAAAAGCAAATCGTAAAAATAATAGAGGGACTTGACAGATTATAATGTAACTAATGGAAATAAGTTCTTGAGGTAAAGTTGAACATTTTTAAGTGTGAAATTTACTGCTTTGTTGGGCATATTTAAATTCTATAGCCCCTTCATTACCTTAGAGATAAAGTCCATACCCAGTATTAATCACAGTTTATGTTTCTATCACCCCAGCACTTGAAAAACAGTAGTGTACTCTCTGTTACTAGGAATCTGCCTAACTTGGCATTGACTATATGTGAAGTCATACAATGCACAGCCAATTTATGTCTGGTTTCTAACAGATTGCATGATTTTGAGATGTCTCACTGTTACAGCATTTATCATCTCCTAATTCTTATGGAAAATAACATAGAGTATATTATGTTTCTTTGTTAGTTGAGGAGCTTTTCAGTTATTTGTACTCTTTGGCCATTATTAATAAAGGTCTTATGAATACTCACATACACATTCTTGTGTGAGGATTGTTTTGATGCTCTCTCTCTCTCTCTCTCTGTTTTAAATATCTAAGAGTGTCATTGTTGGATCACAAAGTAACTATATCTACATACAAAAACAAAATGAAAAAAACTGTAACCAGCATGATTTCAAAGATTAAGAATTGGAAAAACATTTTCTATAGCATTTCTTGAGATAGAGATATCATTAAGTATGAGAAAATCCATAATGTCTACACTTCATGTGCACTGGCAACTAGAGCTATGGCCAAGCTAAGAGAATGTACAAAATCCTCTGCTTCCTTTTGTTTTCATACACAATAATCATAAATGATTTGAATTTTTAAAAGATTTCTAGGGTTAATTTCTTTAAAAAGTGAGCCTCATCCTAGGTACAATGAAAAGCTGGTAAACCATATTTTAATACCAATAAATTGTTGATTTTTAGTACAGTAGTTTAAAAGTTAAAATACAGTTCAGCTTTAGCCAAGATATTATCTCCTACATGGTGAGATAAGCTAGAAACAAAGTACTGCAAATAATGGCTCAGAAGCCTTGCTTTACTTACTCTCATGTTCTTTGAATGTATTGTTCTTTGAATGAAGCCAGAAGAACTTAATATCACTTACAAGATAATTATTATATACAGTGTGTGCTGATAGAAACAAAGACAAGCAAGAAAGATGACCATGGAATGTCTTTCTGGCTCTGTGGAATATCACTAATGTTGAGAAATGATGAAAAACCAATGAGCCAAGTAGTACAGAAGATACCCATGCATGGATCCCTTGAACATAGAAATCTATGAATATAAGAATATGTTAGAAAGAGCAATTATCAAATTCATCTGGAACAACAAAAAACCCAGGATAGCTAAAACTATTCTCAGCAACAAAAGGAAATCTGGGGGAATCAGTATCCCTGACCTCAAGCAATACTACAGAGCAATAGTGTTAAAAACTGCATGGTATTGGTACAGTGACAGGCAGGAGGATCAATGGAACAGGATTGAAGATCCAGAAATGAACCTACACACCTATGGCCACTTGATCCTCGACAAAGAGGCTGAAAACATCCAATGGAAAAAAGATAGCCTTTTCAACAAATGGTGCTGGTTCAACTGGAGGTCAGCATGCAGAAGAATGCGAATTGATCAATCCTTGTCTCCTTGTACTAAGCTCAAATCCAAATGGATCAAGGACCTCCACATAAAGCCAGACACTCTGAAGCTAATAGAAAAAAAACTGGGGAAGACCATTGAGGACATCGGTACAGGGAGAAAGTTTCTGAACAGAACACCAATAGCGTATGCTCTAAGAGCAAGAATTGACAAATGGGACCTCATAAAATTACAAAGTTTCTGTAAGGCAAAGGACACCATCAAGAGGACAAATCGGCAACCAACACATTGGGAAAAGATCTTCACCAATCCTACATCAGATAGAGGGCTAATATCCAATATATATAAAGAACTCAAGAAGTTAGACTCCAGAAAACCAAACAACCCTATTAAAAAATGGGGTACAGAGTTAAACAAAGAATTCTCACCCGAAGAACTTCGGATGGCAGAGAAGCATCTTAAAAAATGCTCAACTTCATTAGTCATTAGGGAAATGCAAATCAAAACAACCCTAAGATTTCATCTTACACCAGTCAGAATGGCTAAGATTAAAAATTCAGGAGACAGCAGGTGTTGGAGAGGGTGTGGAGAAAGAGGAACACTCCTCCACTGCTGGTGGGGTTGCAAATTGGTACAACCACTCTGGAAATCAGTCTGGCGGTTCCTCCGAAAACTGGGCACCTTACTTCCAGAAGATCCTGCTATACCACTCCTGGGCATATACCCAGAAGACTCCCCACCATGTAATAAGGATACATGTTCTACTATGTTCATAGCAGCCCTATTTGTAATTGCCAGATGCTGGAAAGAACCCAGGTATCCCTCAACAGAAGAGTGGATGCAAAAAATGTGGTATATCTACACAATGGAGTACTATTCAGCCATTAGAAACAATGAATTCATGAAATTCTTAGGCAAATGGATGGAGCTAGAGAATATCATACTAAGTGAGGTAACCCAGACTCAAAAGGTGAATCATGGTATGCACTCACTAATAAGTGGATATTAACCTAGAAAACTGGAATACCCAAAACATAATCCACACATCAAATGAGGTACAAGAAGAAAGGAGGAGTGGCCCCTGGTTCTGGAAAGACTCAGTGAAACAGTATTCAGCAAAAGCAGAACGGGGAAGTGGGAAGGGGTGGGTGGGAGGACAGGGGAAGAGAAGGGGGTTTGCGGGACTTTCGGGGAGTGGGGGGGCTAGAAAAGGGGAAATCATTTGAAATGTAAATAAATTATATCGAATAATAAAAAAAAAAAAAAAAAAAAGAATATGCTACCTAGCCTAACAAAGGGAACTTTATATATTTCATTACATTTGCAACTTTGACATGTGGCGAATATGCTAGATTATCCAGGTGCACTCACTCTAACCACATGACCACACCTTTTCCAGCAGAACAGTGAGAGAGAGGAAAATGGTTCTACTGGAGAAGGGTCAGACAGATGTGGTATTGGCTTTGATGATGAAAGAAGTCTCTAAGTCAGATAAAGGATGTTCCAAAAGCAACCCAGATTACTTGGTTTCCTAGTACCTGATCTTATGAAAGTCAGACCTCTAGTGGGAGACTAAGGTATCAGGTACACTACATTCCAACACAACTCCGAAAGGTAACATAAAAATATAGTTTCTTCAGCATTGAAAATACAGTATTCTTCAAAGTGAACGTGTTTGGTTGTTTATTAGCTTTGTATTACTGAAACAATAGGCTAGGTGTGGTGCACACATCCAATCCCAGTATGTAAAAGACAGTCCTAAGAACATCACTAATTTGATATCAGAGTCAGATAACTAGTGAGATATCCAAACAAAACCAACAACAAAATAGAAAACCCTTCTCCTAAAGACAACAGAAATGTGTGCATATATTTACCACAAGGTATGTGGCAGAATGTTCATAGCATCATTATTCGCAATGTCCACAACCATAAAGTAGTAAAATGTTCACGGAAACAGAAAGAATATATTGATGCTTATCCACATAATGGAAGGCTACAAGGTAATGAAGATGAAATAAAGGAAACATCTCCAACAACCTAAATCAATACATATGAATCCCACAGATATCACATTGACAAAAATTGCCAACATATGATCCCATCAATGCAAAGTCTCAAAACAAGATAAATCAGTGTTAAGGGTGAAAAGACATAATACGTGGTATTTTGAGGGGAAAAGCAACTGGGAAAACTTCAGGGTCTTAGGTTGCCCCTGCTTTTGGCACACATAGGTTCATTTTGTAGATATTATTTAGTTATAAAATTGCAAAACATATGTATCTTATTATAGGCATATTAAATGTTACTGATATCTAAATATAATATTAAAACATAATAAATAACCACATTATATTTTAATTATATGCTTAGTGATATTAATAACCTACGTGTCTATCAAGGTGCAATTGAGTCTGTGAGTTCTGGGATATCTATTCAATCTTATTCTGTACAGGCATGAAGGAAAAAGGGTGTAGCTTTTCTGGTATAAACCTGAAGAGATGTCAAATACACATAAAGCTAGCAAAGTTGCAGAATGGCATAAGGTATCTAATTTCTCAGAAAGTTCAGGAATTATCTTCTTAGATATAAATACTGGCTTTGACTTGATGGTGAGATTCTTAAGGGCATTCTCCCATATATATTTCTATGTTATGAAAAATCTATTTACAAACATGAGTTATGTTTGTACTAAGAAATAAAAGAATCCTTTAAAATATGAAGAACAAAAATGTCCTAAGTTTGAGTTTCTTATTGTCTCACTTGTGAGGATTGGAACTTTTGATAGATGGAGGAAATGATAATGGAATAAACATAATGCATTGCCTTCAGGGTTACTAAGTGAACCCATGGATGGAGGTCATATTGGTTGGTTGCTGGCAATCTTAACAATTGATTCAAATTAGCACTTGTTTGCTCCACATTCAAATCTAGTTGTGGTGTGGTCACCACAAACAGGATTCTTGGCCACACAAAGAATGTGTCTACAAAGTGGCAAAACAACTGGATTTGTTTGATTAAATGAGCAAAACCATATACTCAGAGGGAGGGAACAAAAATCAAAACAGCTACACCCAAAGTAAGCCAGTCAGATGGGTGGTTCACAAAATGTGCCATTTCATTGAATCAACATGTTAGCAGCCTCACATGGACTCTGAGAAACACAGTTTCAAAGAAATGTTTGTAAATAACCCAAGAGTCTATGAAAGACATATTTTACACATCATCAGCAAACGTTCTGTGAGTGTTTCCTGTGGATCTGCTGTTGGGTTAGAGGTCTGAAGATATGATACTACTTTCATAATCAGGAATGATGTTTTGTTGGTTACTCTTACTATAACCCATGATACTGAATATTAATCTACAAAGAAGAAAAAAACATTGACATGGGCAAAACTGATTAAAACATAGTTTTCCTTATGAAGTAAAGGTTTAACAGACAAATAGAACAGATTGTTCACAATAAGTTGCCTTTATGGATCTCAATTCTGGCTGCACATTATATTCAACAGAAACAAAAGTTCTAGAAATAGCACCTAGTCATTAATAATTTTCCAACCTCCTCTGGCTACTGAAAATCACAGTATCAGATGAAATCTTTGCCTGGTCTAATTAAATGAGAAACTGGGTGGAAAGAAACCCAGACAGAAATGTCTTCAAAAACTTCCCAAATGATTCTAAAAGGTAATGAGCACTAAAGATCATTGCTTCTAAATTATATTAGAAGTTGTGTATAACCCTTCAAGAAGTGCTTTGTAGAGACTCAGTGCAACCCAATGATCCCTTTTTGCCCAGTTTTTGTAAATATCCAATCATGTTATGACTTCATGTATTATGCAAGTTACATACAAATGTTCTTCAACATAAAATATGGTTATATTCTCATTAGTTTATCATAATATGAAAGCATCATAAGTCAAAATAATTGATACACATAATCTGTACCATATCCTAGCCTACTCTACTTTAAAGATGTTTTAAATACCACCTCCAGCTGAAGCTTACTGGATCATTTTATTTATTTATTTTTTTGCATGATTTTAAGGATATGTCTCCTGGGGCTATTCAGTAGTAGACCCCTTATACAGCTTGTTTGATGCCCTAAGTTCTATCTGTAATGAAAATACAGAAAAAGAAAGAGGAGTGGAAGAAAGGGAGGAAAAAGGAGAGAAAGAAAAGAAAAAAGAAAGGAAGGGGGAATCAAAGGAATAGTAGGAAATGGGGTGAAGAGCAGAGGGGAGAGAAGAGGAAGGAGAGGAGAGGACAACAACAAAAATTGAGGTCATCTTCATGCATGGAGTTCCTAAAACTTCTAGGACCCAAGTACTTCCTCTCTTTCTTCCACTCCCGAGACTGTTAGATTAGCACGGTATGATCAAACAATGATTGCCTACTTGTTTTCATTAGCCACAGAATAAATTAAATCTTATGCTTCTCTTTGCTGTTCAAGGAGTGTTTATAGCCCACAGAGTAACTTTAAAGCTGACTTACATTAAACTCCTAGAGCACTATTAACATATTCTTATGGCTGTAGCATGGGAAAGCTCACATTTAAATTTAGACATTTTTCATACTGTTCATACCATAGTTCCAGCCTTTTAAGTGAATATTAAAAAAAAACAACCACTGGCATAGTTCGCTACTTCGCCTTATTTTAAAATAGCAATGTATTTGTATAATTTATTCATTTCAAATTGCATTAGACTTTTTGTTTATTGTCTTACATTGTGCATCCATGGATGAATTGTGTATCAGTGTACATTAGTTAGGGCAGAGAACAACTTGTTGGAGGTAGTTCTGCTTTCCAACATATGGGCTCATGGGGATAGGACTGAGATCATCAGCCTTGGTAAATTGCCTTTACCTGATCAGCCATCTCACCAGGCCTAATTTACTTGTCCTTTTAACTTGTTTCCTGTTTGTAACTTTTAAAAATTAAACTTATTAGTTGACTATTTTATCCATGCATATAATGCAGTCTGATCACATTTCTGTCTCCCCCTTTCCTATGCTAACCCATTGTTTGCTGATACCCAAACCTTCCTTCCAACAATTGAACTATTTATTTTCAGCAAACTGAAAATTACATAATTTCATCATCCAGTTACTTCATGAACTTATATCTCCCAGGTAATTTTCATTTAAATAATCCTTCATTTTCCCCATTTATCTTTCTAGTCTATCTGTTGCTTACTTTTTAACAACTTCATACATGAAAACCATTGATTGATTATTTTTAAAGGAATCAGAATATTAGAAATGAAGATAGGAAGCGTGGAGTTTCTACTGGTCTCTTTGTAATAACACAGAGGTCTAGGACTCCAGCCAACTACATATAACTTAGTTCATAGGCATACAGCCCAGTTCATAAAGCATCTTAGAACTATGATTCTTCACTCAGGACAATTGGTCACTTTTGGACATGTGTCCTGTCTGGAGACTGTTTTACCTTGTCATATTTTAGTGGAGGGAATGGGGTGATGTGAGGTGTTGTTACTATAGCATAGGGAGAAGAGGTCATGGATGATGCCAAACATACCACAGCGAATGATTGGCTAACCCCAAATATCAAGTGTGCCGGAAATTTTCAGAGATCTGGTTTTCAACCATGTGTTGTATGACTTCATATGAAATATTAAAACAGGAAAATCTATGAATGAAAGTAGGTAGCTGCCTGGGGATCAGGAGTGGAGGCAACAGGGACTGTAAATGGCTACAGATAATAAAAAATATGTGAAAATTAGATTATGTCAGTTAGAAACTCCGTCAAGATATGAAGACTATTAGAAACCAATTGCACGTCCTGAGGCCAATTTCAGAGTATGCAAATTATATAACAATAAAATGATATCAATCCTTTCCACATGTTTCATTTGTTTTTGTTCTTTACTAAAAAAGAACTCATTTCATGCAGTAATATCTAGTTTGCGCTGGACAGTAATCTCTAGCAACAGATTTTATATGCAGCCCGATATTTTATATGAAAGTTATTAAGCAGGTTCTTGACTTTTTATACACATATGTTATCACTCTGTCTAGGACACTGAGATATTCAAAGGGTATATGATATGCCAGTTTCGTCCAAGAACAATGGGAGAAAAATCTATATATTAATAGATGGTATATATGCATACATATGTATATATATGCTATATGCTATACAAACACACAAACACACACACACACACACACACACACACACACACACATATATATATATATATATATATATATATATATATATGGTTATTTCCAACCTTTTAACTGTGCCTTCCCTCCTTTTGTTTCATTCAATTTTCTACTCTTAATTTACCTGGAATTATTAAAATTGTCACTCTAGAAGAGGATAAAATGTTACAATCTTTTAATTCTAGTACTAGAGGGAAGACTGATGCTAATGTGAACTATGTATCAAGTTCCAATCTCACCAGTAGTGCTACATAGTTAGACCTTCATTGGAGAAAACAAAACAAAACAAATTGTCACTTTTTGGTTGGAAGAAGCTGAGGAGGAGGGTGGCCTTGTAGGAGGACCAGCACTCTCAATTAACCTGGACCCCCGAGACATCTCAGACACTGGGCCACCAACCAGGCAGCATCCATCAGCTGATATGAAGCCCCCAACACATATATAGCAGAGGGTCTGGGTACAGTAAGAGAAGATGCACCTAACCCTCAAGAGATTGTAGGCCCCAGGGAGTGAGGAGGTCTGGTGGGTGGGGGTTGGCAGGTAGGGATATCCTCATGGAGACAGGGAGGGGAGTAGAGGAGGTATGGGATGTGGAACAATCAGAGGGTGGACCGGGAGGTGGATAAAGTCTGGAGTGTAAAAAAAGACTAAATATTTGTTTTAAAAAATTAAAAAAAAATAAAAGCATTTTTGAGATTGAATATTATAGGCAATCCCTTATTTAGTAATTCTCACTTTCCTTTCATTATGGCAAATGTGCAAAGGACTCAGGTACATGGGCCAAGGTCAAGCACAATGAATGCATGGCCCAGGCATAGTCTATCCTCTGCCAAACAACAAGATTGTCCTGCCCCTTGACAGCATAGAAGCTACTGGTCAATGTATGTGTGTAATGGGCAGCAATAGAAAAGCAAAATATCATCCTAAGTGAGGTAACCCAATCACAAAAGAATACACATGGAATGCAATCACTGATAAGTGGATATTAAGGAGCCCAGAAACTCTGAATACTCAAAACACAACACATATATAAAATCATTCCCATGAAGAAGTAAGGAGAGGCCCCTGGTCCTGGAAAGGCTTGATGCAACATTGGAGGGGACTGCCAGGACAGAGAAGTGGGAGGGGGTAATTGGGGAATGGGCAGAGGGAAGAGGGCTTATGGGACTTATGGGGAGTGAGGAACCAGGAAAGGGGAAATCATTTGGAATGTAAACAAAGGATATAGAAAATTAAAAAAAAAAAGAAAAGTAAAATGTATTTTTTTTGTATTCTGTCCAATAAACAGAAATTTTGAAAAGCTTATTTTTACATTACTGTTTTATCTCTGTTAACTCAGGTATAACATTTTCACTCCTGACAATTACCAGCTAATTATAGCCCAAACAACACACTCCCATCTGCATATAATTTCCTCCAATGAATGTTATTTTACCAGATACTTAGCAAATGCCTGCAGACTATCCAAATTACAAGCTATATGAATTCTTTCTGTGACTACTTATTTTATTAATGTACTATCTACATGTAATCAAAAAGGGTTTTCTCATTTTAAAGGTACTGTGTTTTTATGTGATTTTTTTATTCAACCTTCATCCACTCCAAAGGACCATTAAAAAAAAAAAAAACAGACTGTATGAAAGATTGAGTATATAATGTACTCCTCAATCTGGCTGAACAGGAATGAAAAAATATTGTGCCCCAAATGTTTTTTTTTCCCTTTGTGGTTTATAGAATACAAAGATCACTTTAAAGGATGAAATGAAATTCTGGTAAAAGGAGGTGTTCAGAAATGAGATCCTTACATAACTACTGTTAATTTTTTGGTAAACATCTGCTTAAATTGAAATAAGCAGGGAGGGTAGTTTGATGTAGGAAGGGTTATGAGATCTTTCCTAGCTAGTCAAGTACCTCACCTAAATTCCTACAGTATTTGCCTATGAAACATTCACTTTAAGCCACATTATTTTCTAGATTTTCACAATTTCATGGATAGCTTTGACATTTTTTAACCAACTATCTAGTATCTACTTCGTATAAGTTACGAAAAATCCTCCAAGGAAGTATAAGACAGAGTAACCTCCAAGGGTTGCAATGGAGGAAAAGTAGCCAATGTTTGCCAGAATCAGTAAGTGGTGATGTGCCTAAATGCTGATAAAACTCCAATGGTATCCCAGAAAATTTCCTTCCTTGAGAATGATATTTTCTATTTTTTGGAAAAGTAAAGTTTCAAGTATTTTTACATGAGTATATTATATCTGCATTTCCTACCCCCTATCCTTCTTCCAATCCTTTTGTTTCCCCCAAATATGTGCTCTCTAATTTTTGAGTTAGTCCAGCATTTGCATGCATTTAGGGCTGATTTCTTAGGATTGGGTCAACCTTTAAAAAAAGGAGAAAAACATGGTTCTCTCTCGTTTTGTACCCATTGCCATTGTGTGTATCTCTTCACCTAGTGGTAAAGTCTTTTGAATTTTCTCCTTTCCACGGGGACATTTCTTGTAAGTGGATGTCTACAAACAAGGCATTTGAAAGCTTACTTTGCTTCCAATTACCTAAAAATAGTTAATCCTGGAACAACTCTAGAATATTTGAAAATCAAGCATGAGTCTGACTTAAGAGAAAGGTTGAGACCTGAGGTATTTATTATACAGATGACATGAAAGGTCTACAGTATTCATGATACCTATTTCTCCAATGACTATTTTCATAAATCGCTGAGCCTCAAAGTAAGCCAGAAGATAGAATCCTAAAGCAACAATGGAAAACATCCTCCCAATAGTTACCACCCAATGTTATAAAATTGAATCTTTTTTAGCGTTTCTCACAGGAGACTCCTGCATCCCTCATGAGCAGGCCATGCTTGCTGAGAATATTTCTTTGCTTGCAGTTGACAGATATCTCTAACTTGAACCTATGGTTTCTTAGCAAACCCTAAATCAGAATCAGCTAAAAGGGGGAAACTTGCTAGCATAGGCAAAACTTGATAAGTTGCAATCAAAGAAAGAAATAACAATGACCAAAAATGGGCAAAGGAATTATTATAATTTAGAAGGGCGTTTATTCACTGATCACTTCCAAAGAGAGTGTTTAGAAGTAGTAATAAATTCATGTATTATTTGTTCTCTATTATAACAAGAACAGCCTGCAGTTCATAAGTATTCAACACACATATATATGCACAACTGATATTCGGAATGAATGTATAACCAAATAAAAACATATTTGGATTCCATATCATTACACTTGTCTCAGAGATATCACAATACAGGAAAAACACTTTGTTTAAAATTAAATTTTAAAATAGTGACTTAAAAAGAACAAAGATATACTCAATTTCAAAAGGCAAGAAAAACAAGAATATTCTGGAAATATTATAGAGTCTATAACAAAATAAATAATTTATTTGGTAATTTATTAAATAAATAATTTAATTGTGTTTTCCTAAGCCAATTTATAAAAAAATAAAATAATTATTTATAGACAAAATATTAGTTGAAATATTCTTTTTTCCAAAACACTCAGGAAACTTTGTATATTGAGAATGGTATGCAACACTATGCATATTATTGGAGTGCAGTGTGGTAATGAGGCACTACGTGACCAGTATGAATTAATCATTAATTAGCATTTTCTTTTCCTAATAATGTCTTCATGGGTTAAGCCGTTGAGGTCCTTTCTCCAAGTCCATATAACATATATAGGTTATGTGAACTACAATTATCCCACTGTTCTGTAACGCACCAGAATTTTATTTCCTCTATCTAATTGTGTTTTGGTACATGCTATTTAACACCCCCATCCCAACCTAGCTTCTAGCAATCAGTATTCTGCATTCAAATTAACATTTACTGCTTCTTCTAGAGTTGATTTATTTTATTTAACATGATTTTACTTAACTGTCTTCTAGTTCCACACTCTTTTTCTGCTGCAAATGACATGATTTCACTCTTCATTATGATACACTGAGTACGTATATATTTTATTCATTCATTCATCTGTTGATAAGCATCTATGCTGCTTCGATATCATGAGAATTATAAATAGTGCCACAATAAACCTGGAAGTACAATTGTATCTTTGAATTAATGAATTCACTTTCTTTGATGCATGCACAGGTGTGGAAATCTGGATCAGAGAAAAGGTCTATTTTCAGTGTTCTTTACACCCGTGTTAAACTTTGTTACTTCTTATCCCCTTTCAACTTTGCTTCTGACATATAAGCTTCAGCAATATATATATATTCACAAATAAATGCAAGCCTTGGACACATTGAATTTTTGAGACATATTCTGGGTTCACTTTCCCGTGTACATTTGGTCTATCATGTCTTTGTACTCTTACTCTTCCAAACTGAATGATGTGCCTTTCATAATGAGTTCAGCTGCCCTTACTAACTTATTCTCAAAGATAATTTTAGAACTTAGACCACCGTAGGTCTTGCTATTAGCATCCTTTAAATGTTTGCCACTTTCTGAGGCATAGGCATGGAATGAGCAATAAAGAGCTTTTGATTTCCCTGTATAAGTCTCTCATCTAATTCTTAAACCCATCTTCTTAGCTAGATTGTATTATTGTCCCTATCCTATACATGAGGAAATTGTAGTGAAGCAGGAGTCAGAATTAACATTGCCTAAGTTCAATATTACCATGAAAACTAGACATTATACAATTTAATGACTCTTTTGTTCCTGTATTATCAATTTGAAGAATCTGTAGAAAGTATGCATATTTGTAGCTACAGAAAAATGTACGTATGCATAAAAATGTATAAACTCAACTATGCGAAAGATCCAACTCTATCACTAATTATTTGAACTTTCCTGTAGTGATTCAATATTGATGCAAAACCCAGTAGTTCCTGTCATTAATTATAAATTTATTCCTTAAATGATAAAACTGTAGAATAAAATAAAGCAACCCATGCTTTATTTTTTTTCTTTTTTTTTATTCGACATATTTTTTATTTACATTTCAAATGATTTCCCCTTTTCTAGACCCCCACTCCCCAAAAGTCCCATCAGCCCCCTGCCTTCCCCTGTTTTCCCACCCAACCCTTCCCACTTCCCTGTTCTGGTTTTACCCTATACTGCTTCACTGAGTCTTTCGCAAAGAGGTAAAAATACATGTAAACATAATGGCTAAATCAGAAGTCCCTCCAAATGAACTGGCTTGGTTAGTGTTGCTTAAACAAAACAGAGACTGCTTAAAACATGGAAGCAATGCTCTGAAAAGTGAGGGGAATTTTAGTTTGCAATATAAGAAACTGGGCTAGAAAAGAGCAATAGTTATTTCTTAACGTCCCTAATGCTAAGTCCCTTTACTACTGTTCCCCATGCTGGGGTAACCCCCAACCATAAAATTATTTTTATTATGATTTCATGACTATAGTTTTGCTACTGATAGGAAATGCAATGTAAATATCTGTGTTTTCCAATTGTCTTAGGTGACCCCTGTGAAAGGGTCATTTGATCCCCAAAGGGGCCATGACCTACACAGTTTGGGAACCACTGGATTAGACAGAAGCCAACTGGCTCTGTGGTAAAAATCAGGGTGATATCTCTTCTAACACATGTTTTGTAAGTATTCAAGTAGATTTTCAGTACATTGTATGGTATATGACATTTGTTTACTTTGTCTTTTGTGGCATTAGAGTAAGTGTTGCTACTGTAGTAGTATTGAGGTCATGGTTGTTTGCATGACAGGTGGTTTTCTAGAAGAGTCCAAGAAAAAAGGCCTTGGTCTTTTTTTTGGAGGACACCAGAGTGGTGATAGAGGACAGAGGGAACAGAGGAAATATCTGTGATAGAAGCAGAGAAAGAACACCAACGATTGTGGAATTTTGGGGGAGCTTTGGATTTTCACAAGAATGGGAATTCAATCCATAAATCTTGATATGTAAAGTCTGGAGAACCTAAAGTGACTGTTTTGAGTACACTGGAGAAACTTGAATATTCACTTAAAAAAAAAAAGGATGACGTTGATTGCTAGAACTGAGACGTAGACAATGGCATAGCACTTTCTTAAAAATGAATTTGAATATATCAGCATGTGCAGTCAACTAATTTGCTGACTTGAAGACACCCTTCTAAACCCATTATTGCCTGTAATGAATGACTATATGCACTAATCACAACATTCAGTCTTAACAGTGCTCACAGCATCTAAAAAAATGATGATACAGGGATTTTTCTTTAGACTCAACACATTTTTTCATTCAGAAACCTGATTGGCTGTTCTAAGTGCCCTGCATGGTATAAATTGGGGCCCAGAGTTGGAAGAAAGCATCGGATCAAGCATCCCTGAGCTTCAGACAGAAATTCACTGAGCATACACTCAAAGGTATGTGGATTTTATTCATAATTCATCTTTACTATGGTCATTTTTCTCTGAATTTCAAGTTTTGGAAGTGTGAATGGATTGCACATTTCTAATACTCTGTGCCATCCACACCATATGTACTTCTTCAGTTTTACTATAATTAAATTTTTGACTCAAATCATTGAAATGAAATTTTACCTTTATAGCACAGCAATGTGTTTGTATGTACTTCTATAAATTTTAGGTCAAGCATTCCAAAGCCTTTTGGGAGCCAGATTTCACACAAAGATGTGTACTTGCTTTTTAATTAAGATACTGTTTTAACAGGCTGAGGGCTACTTCTTTACAAAATCTTGTTAAATAATGTCAAGTGTAAATGCTTTTTCTTATTAACTCAACCTTTGGGGGAAAAGGTTTAGAAGGTAGAAATCCTCAATGTACTTTTCATAGCCAACAGCAGTACATTTTACCTTCATTTCCTAAATATACCTTCAAGGTGTTGTCAAAAACCAATGTGCATATTTTAGGACAGCCAGTTCTTGCTCCGTGTTTCCAGGGTCTTGCTATGCAGAAGAATTACAGCATAATTGACAAGCAAGGAGAGGATGCTACTGGCTTAAAACAGAACTCTTTAGGTAGAAATCATTCCACAAGCCTTAAAGTAGCTTAGAACTGTAGCCCTGCTCTCTCTCTTTGGTTTAAGTATGTCTTTTGCTTCCTACCTGGAATTCACAGGCATTATGAGAAATTCTTGTCTAAAATTCTACAAGTAGACCTAAACCCACTCTGCCATTAATCCATTCTAGAAAATTATTCAACATTTTTCAAATGATTACTCTATGTATTTATCAGTAGCAATGCTCAGGTGGGCTGTGCTCTGCCCCCCCCCAAAAAAAACTAAACCAACATTTCTGTTTCTTCTTGTTACAAAAGTATAAAATCACATTCACTTGCTTATCTCTTCAACTTTTATACTCAACCCTATTCTTTTAGTTGTTATTTATTGATTCCATCTAGCTTCTAGTCAACTACAGGCTTTATGAGTATAGAAAGTGGTTTGCAGCATCATTATTGTAGATCACTTTGGGTCCTCTGACTCATTAACCTTCAGGTTAGTTTTTTAAAAAATAAGCACATTGCATTACTGGGACTCCAGAAGCAATGGTACCAGTTAACAACTGGAAATCCCATATGAATGTCACTTTCCCAATAATGACCCCATCATCTTTTGATTAGCAAGACATTAATGTGGATTACATACATGTATGAAACATAATTATGTTCATGCTTTTTAAATTTTTTTAAATGTCTGGTGTTGATTTACATTTCAGAACCATAAAGAAATGGGGACCTGGATTTTGTTTGCCTGCCTCCTGGGAGCAGCTTTTGCTATGCCCGTGAGTAAAACACCCCATTTACCAATTGTATCCAATGATATAAGCTTGGAACTAGAAATCTGCTCCAGTGGTTGGTAATTTTCACTGTGTAATAAAGTACATAATCTGATATCCCCAAGTATCTAAGTGTTGAAGAAACCCTTTTGGAGTTTGTTAAAAAGAAAGTCATTACTGTCTCCACCTTAGATTGTGATTCAGTGCAGCTGAATGGGGCCAAGCACTCAAGATTTTAACAAGCATTTGACCCCCAAGAGACTCTCCTATAACTATTAGCTTGTAAACAACACTGCCCACCTCTACAGCTTCTATTTGAAGGGATCCTTAAAAGGCTTCCAGAGAGTGTTTACTTTCTTTAGGCAAATATAACAGCCAAAAACCATCTCTAAGGCTTAATTCCTCACAAGTTTCAAAATTTCTTCTTGCCCTCCAGATGCCACTGCTCTTAGTCTTAAGAGGGTAATATTTCTACATTAAAAATTCTCTTCTTGTACCACTTCACTGAAGCCCGCTCCCTTTAGTAGATCTGGTTACTCCTTATGTAGGATTTGACATTAACAAGGTACTAGAATCCTGCCTGCCTGCCCGTGCCAAACACAAATTGACAGCATGCAAATACAGTACCAGATTGGTACCAAAGACCAGGAAGTCTGGGCCACTGTCTAGTCACAAGGACATAATGGCAGGAGGCTTAGATCAGATGCCAGCAATACTCTTTGGTGGTAGAAAGAGCAGTTGATACTACTCCTGTATACCAGTAAGCTTGTGCATCGGCCACTCTTCTCTCTCACACACAAAACCAAGCTTTTGTGCTCTGCCTTCCTGAAACCCTTGTCCTCCAAGGTGCTCCGACATTTACAGACCCAACCCTTTCAATACACAACTCTCAGAGAACTTATATAAATACAGTTTAGAGAAAAGAGCTACCCAACTGATGTTAGTTAACATTCAGATGAGAGTAAATCTGTTTGCAAAACATGAGCATTTTGAAAGAGTAAAATTGAATTGACCCTTATGTAGCTTTGTGTCTGAGGGAGGTTTTCAGTTTTACACTCACAGCTTTCTTTATCCTGCTACCATCACCAAAGCTGGCACTAGTCACGCCCCTACTTTGGGAAGCACAGAGAGTCCTGGTTTAGAAAACTTTTCAGGTTGCATTTTCTTTGGAACTTCTAAATGTCTGCCACAAATCATAGACAATAATTAAAAGGGTTGGCCTTGAACTTCAATTAATCAATCATTTTATTGTCCAGGGGATGGATTTAGAATATTTATATTTTATTAGGCTCATCTTGTTCTCACATTGAACAATGGAGTTGGTGTGTTATTTATTTACTTTGCATGTTACTTTACTAGGAATCCCTTTGATTCTTGAACATTTAACCAGTTGATCTATAAAGGAACCCTCTGTGAAACAATGCCTGGCTTAGTGTTCTTTATAAATTGGGCCACAGAAGAAGACCTCTTTTCTTAAAACAGAGGGAGTTTGACCAACAAGTGGTCACAACAGGGAGGAGTTCTTTGATAGTTGATGGGTTTAACCCAACGCTCTCTGGAGGACAAATGTCCGCTGCTTTCTGCATCTAGGTCTCCCTCTAGAAACTATAGCCCCCTAGGGAAGCTGTTTAGTTATGCAGAGACTCTTTAAAATAAGAAGGCTCCTCCTTCACAGAATACATGCTCAGACTAAAAGTGAACCTCAAATACATTTTGTACTATGTGTATATATATATGTGTAAGTATTTTTAAGAATAGCTTTAAACACCTTTAATATGAACAATTGCATATTGACTTAATCTCTTTCTCTCCCCCTTTCTCCTTCTCCCTCCCTTTCTCTTTCACTTTGCCTTCCCCTCTTTCTAAAAAAAAGCTACCACCTCATCCTGGGAGCCCTGGTTATATCAACTTAAGCTATGAGGTAATTTTTCTATTTACTAATTTTGACTATTGTATGAGTTAAAAATTCCCTGAGTTCTGTAAAGAATGGTGTGTTGATTCTTCATTCAAGATGTTTCTCAAATGGTCACACTTTTTCAGTTCCCACCAGCAGCTTTAAACCCTGACTGATGTCCTCAAATCTGCATTTCTCAGCACCTTCCTATCTGGTCACTCTGACTCAGTCTCTACTTTTAAACCTAGTTATAAATGTATCCACCATCAACTACCACTCAGGAAGGCTCCATGATAGGGCAGAGACTGAACTCAGCCTCAACAGTCTTGTTCTATGTCAGCCTATAAAATTCAAGGAGTAAGTAAGACGTCAAAATCTTTTCTAGCTGGAAAAAAATTGCTGATTCAAAGACACCCACACACTGTGTGTGTTTTTCATTGGCTGTGCAAGGTGATCAATGAAAAGGGTTTACAAGAGTCTCTACAGAATGATGAAAAGCAGAAGTGTTCTAGAAACAGAGTTTGGGGTTCTCCTAAACTGCCACAAACTATATGACCATGGGAAAATCAAATTTCCCCCACTGGAACTTTGGCTTCTTCACCTAAAAAAAGGAAACAATGATAACTACATTCCCAAAAATATATCATTGGAAAAGCATGAAAAATGCTGTATCACTCATAATCTGAGTGAGGTTAATAGCTTTTTGTTGTATTGATTAAATGATATACTATATGAAAAAGCTATCTGAGACTAATTAATAAGACTATACTGTCCAGAAGAAATGAAATTCTTATCTCATGGGATGAGATAAAAAGCCAAGACTTTTAACTCATATATGCAAAAAAAAGTTATAAGAATCTGAGGAAAATTTTAGTGTTTTATCTGAAAAGGTTGATTGATAAATTTGACCAAGAAATCTATGTCTGAAGGACAATGTTTCTACCTCATTTTTCCATTGTGATATCAAATAAAAAGTAATGATTATTATATCACATTATTGTAAGTTTTCAATTGTTTTGCTCTTGCAATGAAGAGGATTAAATTGAATTACTGCTTTTGTAACTTCAGCTGAGTGAATGAACCTACCTGAGTTTTCATAACATTACCTATAAAATTGAGGGTGATACCTGCCTCCAACCATGCAAGAAAGCATGGAAAGTGTATGGGATGGATATAACACAGTGCCTGACACATAGAAAGCATCCTACAAATGTTTACCTTCTTCTTTCTTTTGTAGAAGTCACATTCTCAGGCTATCAATACTGACAGGACTGCATTAGTGAGTCTATATTTCATACTGCATTAGTGAGTTTAGTATTTAGTTCATATGTAATTAAACTGAATCAAATGCATTCTAATGTCTCTTTCTCTTAAGGTGCTTACCCCTTTGAAGTGGTACCAGAGCATGATAAGGCAGCCGGTATGTAAACATTTTGTTCTTCCTTCCCTTAAGAGAATAGGCATGCATTTTAAGTCCCTTTTTAACTGAAATATCATATCTACTCCACCTTCAAACACTAATGGGAATTTTAGTTTGTAAAAGGTCATATCTGTGTACACTGTTAGAAATTCTTGCAAAGGAAAAAATGACTAAAATATTCATAAGGTCATAATTACAAACACTACTGCTACTTCTCCAGTTAGAAATCAACTGAGCCAATGGTAAACCTGACTCTTTGTTTTTCACCAGTATCCTTCCTATGGTTACGAACCCATGGGTGGATGGCTGCACCACCAAATCATCCCTGTGCTGTCTCAACAGCATCCCCCGAGTCACACCCTTCAGCCTCATCACCACCTCCCAGTGGTGCCAGCTCAACAGCCCGTGGCCCCCCAGCAACCAATGATGCCAGTTCCTGGCCACCACTCCATGACTCCAACCCAACACCATCAGCCAAACATCCCTCCATCCGCCCAGCAGCCCTTCCAGCAGCCCTTCCAGCCCCAGGCCATTCCACCCCAGTCTCATCAGCCCATGCAGCCCCAGTCACCTCTGCATCCCATGCAGCCCCTGGCACCACAGCCACCTCTGCCTCCACTGTTCTCCATGCAGCCCCTGTCCCCCATTCTTCCTGAGCTGCCTCTGGAAGCTTGGCCAGCGACAGACAAGACCAAGCGGGAAGAAGTGGTGAGTATACCTTGAAACCAGCAAAAGACAAATCCTTGGAAAGTGACTTAACAGAATTGGCCCCAGAGTTCTAGGTTTCAAAAGGAATCAGAGCCCAGAGTTGCTTTCCTTAGTCCAAACAGACATTATATCTGTTTTATTTTTACAAATGAATTTGTTGACATGGCTTCTAAATTAACACCATGGGTCTTTTGGTATATTTAAATTCTAGTTAAAGAATTCTTACCAGTATATGTATTTCTGAAATGCACCCATTTTAAGAATAACAGAACAGTTGAATATCATTTTAAACACACACACACACAAACACACACACACACACACACACACACGTGCACATAAACACATAAAAGGCTTGAGTAGTTGAATAGGCTAAAACTATGTGAACAAGCTGAAAGAGGTAGATGGAAACTATCTTTCAAGACATAAAGGGAGATTGCCTGCCTAAAGTGATCATTCAACTAGAAAGTGGTTATTAGCAATGCTGTTAGGTTCGTCTTCAGTACTAAGACTAAGATTCCATAGACTAAGCATTTGACAAGAGTATCTAAGAATTTAGCATTAAATATTCCTATGTTACAGAAAGCTCTTATTAAACAAGTGAAAAATATTTAATAAAATGATTCTTATGCACAAACACATAAGCAACATAAATGAAATAATTTGATCATGCTATGCACATTCACCCAAATGTGATTCCAATTTATAGATGCTATTAATAATTTGCTACTCAGAGGAAAAAAAAGAAGTGAGGGAGGCATTCCCTGGCTTGGGGGCCAGGACATCTAGGTTCTAGTGCTAGCTTTTCCCTCAAAAAAAAAAGAAAGAAAGAAAGAAAGAAAGAAAGAAAGAAAGAAAGAAAGAAAGAAAGAAAGAAAGAAATGGTAATGTACCATGTTACTTCCATTGTGAGTGTGTTGTCCCACTTTTAAGATGAGGAAAGGAAAAAAAAACAGGTAACTTCTAACACTAAGAATTAATGCCACCACTTCCTTATATACTGTCATGAATGTCTCCACAATTGTAAGCCTATTTATAAGAATGAGGCAGAACTTTTGAGAACTGGCTAGAATTGAATAACTTGGTAGCTAGTACTGATTATCCTAGACTAACATACATGCTCTATGTTTGCATGATAAGTGGGTTTATTTGTGTCTTTACTAACAATCTACACTGTAGATTTGATTATGAGTTTTATCTTGCCAAACATATTTGTGGAAAGATGACTTTGGGTAGGTAGTTTGATCAATTTAAACTCAGTATCCTCCTGTTTAAAATTAGAGTAAAATTATTGTTGATTGCCTAGAGTTGCCTTATGGAAAATAAAATACAGTAATGACATTATAGCAGGCAACACTTGATGGAAGGTGGCAGCTACTAATATATTATTAAATATGTCTTAGTGTTTTCAACATAGGGAACTTCTATTTAATCACAAGACAAGAAACTTCAGAAATTACAGAATCAAAGTCAATGGTTGTACATTGTTCTGAAAAAATCTGAAGCCATAACTTATTATTGTAAATGGTATTCACTAGGAATGTTTGCAAATTATGTTAATTGTTCCTTTTGCTATATTTTTTCAGGATTAAAAAATTCAGAAAATGAGAGAACCGAAGTGGATACTTTGGTTGTTTTTAGGAATAACTCAAGAACACAATGATTTGTGCCTACAATCACTTAGTAAATTCTGTAACTAAAAATAAGTATCATTAGCAGATAATAAAATGTTTTAAAAATCATTCATGTCTTTGTGTTGAATTAAATTTAAAATTTCCTATCACTTGAGAGAAGAACTTATTAGTGAATATTTGTGAATAATATAGGGACTGGTCATTTACTCCTACAAACTGACCATTTAGCAGGCAAATCATGACTCTATGTCTTCTTAGAGAACCTTTATATTATCTCTAATGCTTTCTTAAAATAGAAATTTGTACATCATTAACAATAGCCAAGAAAGTTAAAAGAAATAGTTAAGCATGGATAGTCACTGAACCTGAAACAAATGAAGGCAAGTTTAGAAGAAATATACTTTACATTGAAAAAGATAAACTTTAAGGAATGTTTATATTCTAAATCAAATTAAGCCTTGGAACATAGCTTTATTCTTCACACCACGCCAGTAATCAAAATCTGGTCTTTTGATCTTTATTCTACAGAAAAATATTTTGAGTGAAATTATGTGATATATATGGTAATTCACTGAAGTTGAAATTATTAAAGTAATTATTTTTCTTAAGAATATTAATAATGTAGCCTCAAACAGAGAATTGCAGTGATTTTATATACAAATCATTTCTTTCACTTCATAATCTTTAAGCTGATGAAGTCTACCGCATGGTCTTCAAAACGTTAACAGATGCACAAAATGGACTCAAAACAAGTTTTCTTTCCCACTCATATTTATATTTGAATCATTTTTCCTCTTACACCCACACAAAATTGTAAACAGTCTTTGCAGGATTTATATTACACAGCACCCACAGTAACTTTATTCCGGTACCTTCATGATTAAGGTCCCTCTTAATCATTTTCTGGAATGAATAAACAAATCTTTCTCTGAGAAGATATCAATACGCAAACAAATCAGTTGATTTTAAAGAACTAAAATGCAGTAAGAAAGGTAAGAAAGTATTTAATGAATTAGCATAGGCCACTTCTAATCAACTGAGTAAATATTTCTCAAGCACTCAATAGACTAGGTACTACTGTATGTGATAGTAAAAACAGTTATTCCCTATCCTTAGGGTTCTAGAATTCACCAAAGGGATGCAATAACCTAGTCATCAATAGTAAAAGATGTTCAAATAGCATTAATCCTAATGGCATAAGTAAATTCTATGGCACATAGCAGTCACTTTTAGCAGCTGTTCATCAGCTTGGTCACAACTCATTCCTCATTGGTAGAGCTGGAACTGATCCAAGCATGTGGCCTTTCACCTACTTAGGATAGAAATGTGTCCTCTCTACTACTGAGGGTGTGGAGGTCCATTCATCCACACTAACTATGACATCAGTTTCCATACTTCTTTTCTGTTATTAGTTGAGGGATAGGTTGTGGTGGACCATGAATATAGAATGAGAGCGAAGGACAAGTTTCCTGGGGAAGAAAAAAATCTTAGGGATTAGTTTTCCCTCTTCTTAAAGGATGTATGGATACACTCTAGAGAGAAAAACTGATGTTCTTTTGATCATTTGTTTGAAGTTGTGATTCATGGAGCTGTGTCTGCTGTCTTGTGATCAAAAGTTTGAAGTCAAAAAATAAAACCTCCTGGGGATCTTGGTGGAAGCATTGTGTCCTGAAATTCCCCATCTCTGGGACCACTTACAGCTCCATGCTTTCTTATTTCAATGAGAAGCATGAACTGTGGAACTTAAACAGAATTCCCATTTTTGTAGCCCTGTTGCATAATTTGACTCTAACTTGTCATGACTCTCTCTAAAAGATGAGGGTATTTGTACTTGCCTCAGATCACGGACACCTTACGGAATGTGCTGGATTATTAGTAATATAATACTTGACATAGGAGCCTTGGACTTGTATTTAGCTGCTTTCTTTTGTAGAACTCACATTCTCAGGCTATCAATACTGACAGGACTGAATTAGTGAGTATATATTTCATACTGCATTAGTGAGTTTAGTATTTAGTTCATATGAAATGAAACTAAATCACCTGCATTCTAATGTCTCTTTCTCTTAAGGCGTTTTCTCCTACGAAGTGGTACCAAGGCATGACAAGGCATCCGGTATGTAGACATTTTGTTTTTTATTACTTTAAGTTAACAAGCATGCATTTCAAATCTCCTTATTAATTCAAATATGTCTATTCCAATGTATACACTTAAGCTTAACACTGCTTATATTCTGTTGGAGGTGAAATGGTTTCAAAGGACGTAGAATTCACAGGCATATTATAATATCTATGTGGTAAATCTGCAAAATTGAGGGTTTAAAATAACTTTTGATATTAATGAACAGACCACTTCAATAAGTGCCTAAACCATTGCTCACATGAACCTCTCAAACTTTACTTTTGGTGCTCTATGTACATTTTGTATGCTTTAGAATATTGGATTTGTACCATACTGAAGAGTTCAACTTTTGTAAATGATTCTAGTTGATAGAAATATGCATAGTTCACATATTAGAAAATAAAATGGAAGATATAACTTAATAATATAATTTCAACTGCTATTTCTATAAATATTCATCTTATAAGCAAATATTGAGGATGGATATTTTTTTAAAAAATCTGGAATTAACTATCATTTATCAAAGATAGTAATGGTTGTCATACTACTATACTCAAAATCTAGATACATAGAATCACAATGCAATAGAATGTTCAAACTGGACATTAAGAAGTAATTAGGGTTTATACTACTGATGTCCAATACATTAGCCATGTGTGGGCATTTATATTTAAAAGAACTAAAAAGAGATAAATGTAAAACTTAGTTTTGGATATATTCTAAGTGCTCAGGACCTACACTAGGCAAATGACTACCATATTGGACAATACAGTTAATAGAACTGAGCGTTTTATCACTGTTCCTCTATATACTACTTTTTAAGGCAGACTGAGCACATTTATTAATTCCAAGATTTGAAACCAAAGATGACACAAAACAGATTGACTGGTTAACTGTTAAAATTTTCAGGTCTCCATAAGAAGTTATTTCCTAAGCATGTCAGTCATCATTATCGTGAAATAGGATTTTTTTTTTTTTAAGAACTAGAGTATTCTTTGACTTTCTTTTGTCAAACCATATACACTATAATGGTTTCTCCTCTAGTTCCCTTCCAAAACAGGCAAATCTGGAACTGAAATAAATTCATTTCCTTGCTTGTAATAGCATTGTTTAGCACCAAATGAGTGGTGTTTCAGATCTTGAACCAGCCACATCTGGACTGGAGGTAGGTTAGGTCTGGCTTTGATCTGCAGCCTCACTGGCAAGAGGTGAAAGTTTAAGCTGATTAAAAACCGGAAACCAACACAAAGTATTTTTACTCGATTCTAACAGAGATTCATTGGCTGTAACTGCTAGAAAAATTTGAATTCTCTTTTGTTTCATGGTTCAAAAATTACAGCATTATTAGAGCACACACATGCTTGCACGTACACATGCCCATTGGGTTCACTTACAGAAAAAAAGCACATGCATGGAAACATGTAACATTTGAGCAACTTGAAATTTTAAATAAGTCTTTTCCTCATTTCAACCACTTACAGAATATATAGGGATGACATTAGCTATCACTAACAAGGCATATTACAGTTTATCGAATAAAATTTCAGGAAATAAATCAAGTCACTCATTTTTCCCATGAAACATGTTTAAACCTATTTTTGTAACTCCATACAAAATGTATCTACAGACTTTCCCCATAAACCTGATGTTTGCTCCCTGGTAGTATACAATAGCAGAAAACAGCCAGTTTTAATGCAAATTCCAAACTTTAAAAGTTATGTGAAATATTAAATAATTGTGTTGATTATAAAAGTAATATGATGTTCTACTTATCTTAACAGCTTAACATGGAAAGCACAACAGAAAAATGATTCCAACCACTATCCTACCCTTCCAGAACATAATGGCATGTAGTAGTATTCAATATTGCCTTAATAAAATTTTCATCGGCTTACATTTGTTGTGAATTTCTTATTACTTGGAGGTTTTCCTTTGGGGAGATTTGGTTTCTAATCCATCTCTGTTAAGAAAAAAATCTATAACCTTATCAGTAGGGTTATTGGCTGAAATTTAGTATTCAAAAATGCTTGCTGTGAAGAGACCACAGGAGATGCATGTAAAACACCTGACAATTACAAAAGATAAATAATAATTGAGACTTGTGGGAAAGAAAGAGTAAAAGGTAAATAATATCCACCTCCTTTATTTACAAAGCCAAACTCAGTAAAGCATTCCTACAAAGATCCCTGTCCTTTAATGGGAAAGTATAAGGAATGGGGGAAGGGGGGGGGAGAGAGAAAGAGAGAGAGATTGAGAGAGAGAGAGAGAGAGAGAGAGAGAGAGAGAGAGAGGGGGAGGGAGGGAGGGAGGGAGGGAGGGAGGGAGGGAGGGAAAGGGAGAGGGCCTGTGGGGTTAAGTATGTATCTTTTTCTTATGAGTTAAAATACCTCAAATAATGTCAAATTATTTCCATGTCATAAAACATCCATAATCCTGTATTTGGGCGTGGAATGTGGGCATGCTAGGGCTATTCAAATGTCTACCCAAGTTCAAAAATGGTTTCAAGCAGAGCTTCTCGTTCAGTATTATGACGATAGCTGTGGAAAGTTGGACAAATCTCTTGTCTCTGTGTCTCAGTTTCTTCATGTATAAAATGTACTGACATATTTCTTTGAGTCTTTTCTTGGGGGCAGGGGGATAGATTCTTCTTTCATATGATACTTCCTGACCAGAGTTTCACCTCACTACATTTCTCCTAGCTCATGCAACCTCCCCTCTCCCCCAGATCTACTTTTTCTCTGTTCCCCTTTAGAAAAGAGCAGACCTTCAAGAGACACCAACTAAACAAAATAAAATAAGTTACAATAATACAAGGTGAAAGCCCTCATACTGAAGGCAACCCAATAGAGGAAAAGAATCCTAAGAGCAAGCAAAAGAGTCAGCAGCACACTCCATCTCACTTTTAGAGGAGTCTCATAAAACTGGAAAGCAGACAGCTATATTGTCCACTAAAGTCATTCCTAGATGGATGCAATTAATTGGAGACGTGTGTGTGTGTGTGTGTGTGTGTGTGTGTGTGTGTGTGTAGCATGTGTCTGTGTATGTTCAAATGTGTGTACATTTATACAAATGTGTGGATATTCGTGTGTCTGCAGCCCATAAATTGATGCCTTCATCTACTGCTCTCCACATTACTATTATTATTATTATTAATATTAATATTATTTGAGACAAGGTCCCTTGGTAAACTGGAAGCTCGCCAATTCTTAAAGACCAATTGGCCGGCAATTTTCAGTGATCCACCTCCCCATTGCTAGAGATTCCAGGTACACACTATCATGCCATTTTTATGTGGGTGTTTGGTATCTAAACTCAAATTCTAATGTTGCCTGGCAAAAACTTTACCAACTGAGCCAGCTCCCTAGACCCCACATATAGTTTCTATATTTGAAAAAGGGATCTTCTGTACTTCTCAAAGAGAATACTACAGAGATGTAAGGAGAACTGACTCCACAGTTTTGTATCACATAAACATTTTCGATGCCAAAGGCACCAATAAGGAGCATGTTCAGTATTTTTCAATAAGTAATTCCTGACATATTGCCATCCAAAACATTTTCCTTACTCACTGTGATCTTGCATGATCTCCACCACATCTGATCATCCAGATGCTGTTCTTATTTACCCCCAATGCCAACCTTACTCTCCATTCCCCACCCTAGGGTATGCTATAAATTCACCATGTTTACATAGTGATCAATATCTGAGTGTTTTTCTATGTGTACCACAAGAAACTTATCATAGAATGGGGAAACCATGGTATTTGTTTGATATAGAAGTATTCACAACTCATCTTGGGAAAGGTCTCCATTGAGAATTAAAGCTCCCGTGGATGAGAGGGCTAATGCCCAAGGATGGATGCTCTTCTGATACATGGTACATGGAGGCAAGTAGAAAGGGTATTAATTTCATTTTCAGGAGTATCTTGAGTTGGGCATAGGCCTCCTGTCTTTCTGGATTCCAGTGGATTCAATTGTAAATTAGTGCAAGGCCAGGTCTCATAGGAAATAAAAGAAACCCGCTCTGATTGGTTAGTTCTGAGAACACTACAGTGTGATATAAGTATGCATTTTTGAAAACATATCCTTGCCACAGTCTTTCTTCTGCCATCATCATGTGCAGTACATATTTAAAGGCTTTTAATTCTTGATCTTAGAGCATACGCTATTGGTGTTCTGTTCAGAAACTTTCTCCCTGTACCAATGTCCTCAAGGGTCTTCCTCAGTTTCTTTTCTATTAGCTTCAGAGTGTCTGGCTTTATGTGGAGGTCCTTGATCCATTTGGATTTGAGCTTAGTACAAGGAGACAAGGATGGATCAATTCGCATTCTTCTGCATGCTGACCTCCAGTTGAACCAGCACCATTTGTTGAAAAGGCTGTCTTTTTCCCATTGGATGTTTTCAGCCTCTTTGTCGAGGATCAAGTGGCCATAGGTGTGTGGGTTCATTTCTGGATCTTCAATCCTGTTCCATTGATCCTCCTGCCTGTCACTGTACCAATACCATGCAGTTTTTAACACTATTGCTCTGTAGTATTGCTTGAGGTCAGGGATACTGATTCCCCCAGACTTTCTTTTGTTGCTGAGAATAGTTTTAGCTATCCTGGGTTTTTTGTTGTTCCAGATGAATTTGATAATTGCTCTTTCTAACTCTGCTCTAAGATCAAGAATTGACAAATGGGACCTCATAAAATTACAAAGTTTCTATAAGGCAAAGGACACCATCAAGAGGACAAATCGGCAACCAACAAATTGGGAAAAGATCTTCACCAATCCTACATCAGATAGAGGACTAATATCCAATATATATAAAGAACTCAAGAAGTTAGACTCCAGAAAACCAAACGACCCTATTAAAAAATGGGGTACAGAGTTAAACAAAGAATTCTCACCTGAAGAACTTCGGATGGCGGAGAAGCATCTTAAAAAATGCTCAACTTCATTAGTCATTAGGGAAATGCAAATCAAAACAACCCTGAGATTTCACCTTACACCAGTCAGAATGGCTAAGATTAAAAATTCAGGAGATAGCAGGTGTTGGAGAGGATGTGGAGAAAGAGGAACACTCCTCCACTGCTGGTGGGGTTGCAAATTGGTACAACCACTCTGGAAATCAGTCTGGCGGTTCCTCCGAAAACTGGGCACCTCACTTCCAGAAGATCCTGCTATACCACTCCTGGGCATATACCCAGAGGATTCCCCACCATGTAATAAGGATACATGCTCTACTATGTTCATAGCAGCCCTATTTATAATTGCCAGATGCTGGAAAGAACCCAGGTATCCCTCAACAGAAGAGTGGATGCAAAAAATGTGGTATATCTACACAATGGAGTACTATTCAACAATTAGAAACAATGAATTCATGAAATTCTTAGGCAAATGGATGGAGCTAGAGAACATCATACTAAGTGAGGTAACCCAGACTCAAAAGGTGACTCATGGTATGCACTCACTAATAAGTGGATAGTAACCTAGAAAACTGGAATACCCAAAATATAATCTACACATCAAATGAGGTACAAGAAGAAAGGAGGAGTGGCCCCTTGTTCTGGAAAGACTCAGTGAAGCAGTATTCGGCAAAACCAGAACGGGGAAGTGGGAAGGGGTGGGTGGGAGGACAGGGGAAGAGAAAGGGGCTTATGGGACTTTTGGGGAGTGGGGGACTAGAAAAGGGGAAATCATTTGAAATGTAAATAAAAAATTATATCGAATAAAAATAATTAAACAACAAAAAAATAAAGGCTTTTAAGTGATTCTATGAAATGTACCAGGATGCACATAATGAAAATACCATTGAAATGTTCCTAGCATGACAGTGAATCAGAACTAATTGGCTAATATATTCTCTCTACTTGAAATTTGAGTGCTCAGATAGAAATGTATGAACAAAGTTCAAATATCTAGTGAGCACACACACACATACACACACACACACACACACACACAGAGAGAGAGAGAGAGAGAGAGAGAGAGAGAGAGAGAGAGAAGCTTTGACTTTATTTCCTGCTTTTGCAGCCTCCACAAAGTGGGGCAATGGTCCAAACTGGTTCCTTCCATAGGGTTCTGACTGAAGAGGGAAATGTTTGCAACTTTGCACAGCTGCATGTAATAACAAACTCAGGCTCTACAGGTTTACAAAAATCTCATTTTCTGCGTGTGATGAAGAACTTGGCCTCAACCCGGTTTCCACCAATGATTTCTTTTTTTACATCCCAAAATAGGTACAACAGAAAACTTCAAAACCTATTTCCTTTTTCCCCTTAAGACAGTACTCAGTTTTCAAATACTTATAATATATTGCTACTAAAAGGTGCAGTTTCTGTCCACAGGAATTACAGAGATGGTTGGAAAATAAAAATGATTTTCTGCCTTTGTGGCTCATTCATGTAGAAAGCAAATATTTCTAATGAAGAATAATCAGAAAGCAGGAAACCAAATTCACAAGGTAGGCCAATTGATGGCTGTTATTATCAGTAATCAGAAACAGAATATAAAACCTCCCCTGACAAAAGGAATCATTCTACATACTGCAAACTATATCAGACTTGTACAAGCAGCAAATTTTATTCAGAAACAAATTGTCATTTAATAATCTATGTTTTACATATGTAAGGTATACATATAGTGTGGTGGTTTGTGCACATGCTAAGAGAAATGAAACTGTATGGGAATGAACTGAAATGAAATGCTCAAATTGTTTGATATCATACATAACTGATCGTTAGAAAAGCTTGTGATTTTTACCATGATGGTGTTTTAAAAAATTCAACAATCAAATATTTACTGTTACTTCAGGGGTCATAGAAATGTTTATGTGTTTGTGTGGGGGGGGTATGGGTGTAGGGGTGTGTGTGTGTGTGTGTGATAACAGAAAGAATCTTTAGCTTGTTGAACAGTTTGGTAATGTTCTAAATTACCTAAGACAATATTAGTTTTTAGATTTTCTCTGAAGTCAGAAAATAGGGCATATGAAAATGAGAAACAATAAGGTATGTTCCAAAGGCTGCCTCTATCACATACACAAGATTTTCAGGATCAACCATCTGCTTTCCTTCATGAAGTCACCACAAGGAAGGTGACAGGACACATTTTATGGGTGAGCATCAGAATATAGTGAAAGTTCATGTTGTCACAAAATCAGGAGCAAGTGGCAAGACTTTCTCTTGTCACCTATTATTTCTATTATACAGTAGTCAAACACTGAAACTCAAAAGGTCTCTGTAGCCATAATACTTAGTGTCACTTCTGTTATGAACAATTCAGGTGACACTGCCAAATCTGATCACAAGTACTCTGTTTCCTTATTTGTGACTGAAAACTATTAAACTAGAAGACCACTGGGGCATCCACAACATAATGAAGCCCTATGTACTTGAAAGACAAATATGGGTAAGTTTCAAATGCTGAAGAAATAACTCAGAAGAGAAATGGAGAATCCTTCTTAAGACTTGTTCCTAGTTTTTAACAAAAATAAGAATTTTTGTTTTGGTAATGACATTCCAGTTAGCCTTGATTGAAAGCTCGAGAACTTAGTTTAGAGCAGCAATTCTCAACCTTTGGGTGGCAACCCCATTGATGTGTGTGGGTGTATTAAACAATCCTTTCAGAGGATCACATATCAGATACCCTGTGTATCATATATCTACATCATGATTTATAACAGTAATAAGATTACTGTTATAAAATAGTGGCAAAAATAATTTTATGGTTGTGGGTCACCGTAACGTGAGGAACTGTATTAGATGGTTGCAGCATTAGAAATATTGAGTTCCAGTGTTCTAGAGCAACAGGAAGAGAGAAATCTTAATGGTCATAAAAACCTTCTGAACCTAGAACTTAAAGGAGGTGCAAATGCTACATGGAGTGAGGTGAATCAAGATAATACTTCCAGTATAATTGTATCTCTCCTTTCCCACTGTATCCCCTTCCTTCTATGGGGGTCCTTACTTCATGAAGACTTTCATATCATGCTGACTCTCGTCTTAGTCTGCTTTTCACAAGAGGTACAAAACAAAGGCTCTGAAACACACACACACACACACACACACACCCCACATCTTCTTACCTCTTCTGGGCCTTTACATCCCAGCAGCAACAGCAGCTCCAGACAGAACTGTCCCCCCATACTCTCCGCACAACATTTCTGTCCAGTGTGGGGCAGAGAAGAAAACAGGAGGCAAGGGTACTGATCAGTGCTAAAGGAGCCAGCCAGCCAGGCTCCCCAGCTGGAATGCATGGCAAGAGGCCCTGGGAGGGAGAAGGCCTTGGGTCACTGTGATCCTCTGAGTCAGAAACCCTGGGGATCTCAGCTCTGAAAGGCTTTCCTAGGCATGAGAAGCCAAGAGATTCAGAGTGCTCTCTTAGGGGAAGAACATCTAAAAGTTATAATCTTGAGGCAAGTGATTCTATAAACATATGGTCATTTAGAGGAGACCCTAGAAATGCAATATGAATGTTGGATGGCGGACAAACCATTTAGATGAAATGCTTGCACACATACATGATAAGGGATTCCTATTCAGAACACATAAAATCATTCTTCCAACTCAAATGAGAAAGAGTAAAAGGGCTTAACGGAAATGGGAGAAGGATCTAAACTGGCATTCTTCTGAAGAAAATGCACAGGTAGCCAATAAGCTTTGGAAAGGTGTTCAGCATCAGGAGCTATCAGGATATGCAAATCAAAATCATGAGAGATAAGTTCTTCCCAACAGACATTATTTACAAAAGGATTGGTGAGGATATGACACTCTTAGACTCTGCTAGCGGGAATGTAAAATGCTTTAGAAAACAATTTGGTGGCTTCTCAAAATGTTCAGTAGAGCTCTATGACTCAACAGTTCAGTTCTAGGGCATAACCTCAACAGAACTGAGGATGTAGATTTGTATCAAAATGAGTATGTGCGTGAACATTAGAGCAGCATCATTCATAATAGCTGTACAGGAAAACAATCCAAATGTTTGTCAACTAATGAATGGATAGCTAAATTGTTGAATGGAATATATATATAAAATGGAGTATCATTAGGCCACTATGGGAAATGATGGCTGACACAGGCTACAGTGTAGACAACCAGCCTTGACAACATAATGTTACATGGATGGACCCATGGCTCCAAATGCATATGAGGCAGAGGATGGCCTTGTTGGACATCAAAGGGAGAAGAGGCCCTTGGTCCTGAGAAGGTTAGATGCCCCAGTATAGGGGAATGCCAGGACAGGGAAGGGGAAGTGGGTGGATTAGTGAGCAGGGGAAGGGGGATGGGTTAGGGGGTTTGGAGGGGGGGAACCAGGAAAGGGGACATTTGAAATGTAAATAAAGAATATATCTAATAAAAAGAAAAGAAAAAAGAAAAGTGTCAGGCCCAAAAGACAAGATTGTATGATTCCATTTCTAAGAAATTTTCAAAACAGGTACATTTATAGTGACAGGTCAATGGTTGCTAGGGATTCTGGAAATATGCAGAAGACAGTGATAATGAACAGATGTGTCTATTTTTTAGGAGTGAAATTGTTCTACAACAGAGTGTGGCAGTGGTTCTGTTGATGTTAACAATGAGTTATTCAGTTTAAATGGGTAAGTTGTATGATACGTCAATTTTAATTTGATAAAGCGTCTTCATTACAAAACAAAGAATGAAATGCAAATTCTTATTCCCTCACAACCTTTGCCTAAGGATGTTAGGCTATTCAGAAGTTCCCATTGATTCTGCAAATTCAAGGACCACAAAGTAAGCACGCTTCTATTTGATGATGGAACTACAACCACTCACACAGAGAAGTAGTAATTGGGGGCCTGCTTCACAGTCACTGAGAGTAAGGATTCTGCTTCAGCACCATAATTCATCCATGTCCCTCCATGATACTTCCAACCCCAAAACCAGTTCCCATCTCTGCATGCTCACAGCTTCATCAATGAGAGTCCTTTGGAACATACAGTTATTCATGCCTTTTTTTTTTTTTTTTATAATCTGTGGATTAAGTGCCATTTAGTTAAAGTGGAACAGTTCAGTGTATTCCTCCTAGTTGAAATTGAGCAACTTATTCTTTTGCTTTATATTTTCTTTACTTATTAGCAAGGAGAGAATCTACTCTTTAAACATTATTTAAATTGAGTGTGTGTTTAGGTAAGAAGGCATCTTGTGGATGTCAGTTTTTACATTACACTACATATATCCCTTAGGTCAAACTCAATCATCAGGCTAGGCATCAAGCACCTTTATCTTCTGATCCATCTCAGAAACCTCACGAATCAAGGCTGCAATCCCCACACTGGCGGGGTGGAGGCAGGAGGATCATGATTTAGGTTAAGGTCATCTTTGGCTATACAAAAAGACTCAGTCCTGGTGACTGAGCTAGACAATCCAGTTTCTGGCAGAAAGAAAGAGGGAATGAATATAGTAAAAGTCCAGTTGCTGGGTGAAGAGTGGTATTCTGATATACAGGAACAGAATCAGTTTGACATTCTGTGGTACAAAGTCACTTCGCTGCTTTAAGAGGTTGGGACAATTTTAGGGGGTGCGTGTTGAGAGGGTTTTTTCTCTGTGTAATCTACTCTGCCAAACACTTTTTTAAGGTAGAGTATTGCCTCTAGGAGCCAGTGTCTATGTTCACAATTATAAATTTAAAAGAAACTAGCAAGAGGTGACAATGAAGCGAGCAGTCACTGAGTTCAGAAAAACCCTGGCATCCTTACATAAGTCTATCATTCATTAGAACTACAGCTGAGCTTATGACACATTTATTAAAATCATATCAATTTTCATTATATTTATTAATATTACTTGTTTGCTTTCTAGTCTTTATCTCTGCAAGCGATTCTTGGGCACACAACATCACTGCTTATAAATGAGTTTATTAGTGCTACCTTGTCCATTCTAACTTGCAGTGCATATTTTGTTTAAAAGAGAACCTTCAATAGGGTTAACACTCTAAGGGAACAGTTTCCTAGTCACTTCAGTTAAACATAAGGCATGGCTTCTGGAATTTCCATCATTTGGGCAATAGCACAAATATGTAACTTTTACCTATTCTAGATTAGTCTTAGATATTTCCACCATAAAGGCTCCTGATATTATCTGTCTTTTGAAAGATGATTCCATTGCCTTGTGAAAGGTATGGTTGGATGGGAGAAGTACACTTTTCCTTGAGGAAATCTATAAAATCGTGTTTCTGAGACAGTCCCTCTGTGTCCATGTTTTTACTGAAGCAACCATAGAAGCTCTTCTCGAGCAAGCTAAAGTGCTGCATAGTAGATGCTGAACAATGAAACTCTGAGGCACATGCTATCTTACTTTTTATGAGAAATAGGGGAAAAATCAAAGAGTTTAACTATTTTATTCATTGGCATATATTCAGTGACTTGGAAAATTTGGCCAGTACTCGAGTTTGAAAATTTCTATGGAAAATGAGCTGTGTTTGGCAAGCTTCACGAAATATGAGGCTGATAAAAATGTTTCATGCTTTCTCAAGACCTTATGCCACTAACTGTGTGGGATTGGAAAAATATTGTTTAAATGTCCATTTTAAACACCGTCAATAAACAATTTTCTTTATCTGTAAGAATTAATGAAATTCAGTTTAATTCAAAGCATAACTTGAACTAAGCTTCTTTGAACTTTGATTAGGAGATAGTGTTTCACAGATACCATAGACATGGATCAATCTAGTTCAAAAGAGTTCATGTCAAAGTCAAAAGTGTTGATATAGTACTTTATTTTATATTGTGGAGAATTTTAACTGGAAATTCCATTGATACTTAGGTTGTTAGGACGTAGGTCGTGAACTCACAAGAAAAGAAGAAACAAAAAGAGATAAAAATATTATTGTAACATCCCGAACCATTATATAAAAGAACATGATGATGAATTCCACTGCAAAGTTCATGACTCTCAAATAGTATCACCTCTAAGTCAATCATCTCTCTCTCTCTCTCTCTTTTTAATGGAATTGTCTATCCAACTGCCTTCTTGACCCTCCCTCCTACTTGGTATCTCAGGTCATATAAAACTCCTCACTTTGCTTTCTGGCAAATTTCTTTATACCCCACCCTCCCACATCTTGAGAAGAGTTGATTGTTGATAAAGAATTTATCACTATTCCTTTTTATAGTACCTTCTCAAGAATAGTTACAGTTGTTGATGATAATGACTATCACTGAAGATAAAATGATCTTTTCTGAGCTTGTCCAGCCAAAAAGTAACTAGTCCTTTCTTATTCTTTCTTTCTTGGTATTTTTTTTTTATGTTTTTGTTTTTGTTTTCAAGACAGGGTTTCTCTGTGTAATCTTGGCTGTCCTGGAACTCACTATGTAAACCAGGCCGGGCTCGAACTCAGAAATCTGCCTGCCTCTGCCTCCTAAGTGCTGGGACAAAAGGCATGCACACCACTGGACTTTCTTATTCTTTTCTTGAACTTGCTTTCTATATTTGATATATTCTAGAGTTATGTTGACTCAATATCTAATACCATTTAGGAACCTGACCCTCCTCTATAGCACCACATTCATTATCACCCTACTTCTAGCCTCCAGATTCAATCAACCTAGAAATCTATTCTTACTCTTGTGTGACAAATTTTTCATGGGAGACCTCAGAATGTTCTCAAAGACACGTCTTTCTTTTAAGATATGTGCATCATATTTTGTGTATGTATTAAATCTACTAAATCACATTACTAGGAATTACTTAACACTTCCATTGTATAGGTGAGTAAATAAGCAAAACAGTTTGCACAATGTTGTATATCACACTAACAAAAGTCACACCCCATTCTAGCTCCAGAGCTGTATTCAATTGCTCCATAACATTACAACAAGCAAAGAAGGGAAGAAACAATGTGTTTTTATTGTACTTTGAACAAAATTCATCCATGCAGAACCTCCCTGTACAAAACCATCTGGCTACCTTTTTCAGCCTTTCATATGTTGTTCACCTTTTCCCTTATTCTTTTTCTTTAATTAATTATTTTCGTTCTTTACATCTCAACTGTTTCCTCCCCTCCTGGTCTCCCATCTCAGAGTTCTTTCCCCCTTCCCCCTTGCCTCTGACAGGGTGTCACCCAAGGGGCATCAAGTCTCTACAGGATTAGGCACACCTCTCCCCCTGAGGCCAGACAAGGAAGGCCCCTGCTACCTATGTGCCAGGGGACTTGGACCAGCCTGTGTATGCTCTTTGGTTGGTGGCTCAGTCTCTGAGAGCTTCCAGGGATTGAGGCTAATTGACACTGTTGGTCTTCCTATGGGGTTGCCAACCCCTTCAGTTCCATCAGTCCTTCCCCTAACCCTTCCATAGGGGTCCCTGACCTCTGACCAATGCTTGCCTGTGAGTATTTGCATCTGTCAGTCAGGCGCTGGTAGAGCCTCTCAGAATGCAGCAATGTTAGGCTCCTGCAAACACGACATAGCATCAATAATAACATCGGGAATGCTGTCAGGGTTTGGTGTGCACACATGAGATGGATCCTGTCTTAAGGTTTTTATTCCTGCATAAACATCATGACCAAGAAGCACGTTGGGGAGGAAAGGGTTTATTTATTCAGCTTATATTTTAACTTTGTTGTTCATCACTCAAGGAAGTCAGGACTGAAATTCAAGCAGGTCAGAAAGCAAGAGCCAAGGAGGGATGTTTTTTACTGGCTTGCTTCCCCTGGCTTGTTTAGGTTGCTCTCTTATAGAATCTAAGCCTGCCAGCACCAATGATGGGCCCTTCCCCCCTTGATCACTAATTGAGAAAACGTCTTATAGCTGGATCTCATGGAGGCATTTCCTCACCTGAAGCTTCTTTCCCTGTGACAACTCTAGCTTGTGTCAAGTTGACACACAAAACCAGCCAATACAGATCCCACTTTGGGTTGGTCACTGGTCAGCCTCCTTCAATTTGTGCTCCACTTTTGTTCCTGAATTTCACTTAGGCAAGAACAATTTATTGTCGAAAATTTTCAATGTGAGTTGGTGTCCCTATTCCTCTACTGGGGGGACCTGCCTAACTACTACTGGTGCTTCTTCAGTTTACAAATCCCCACTGTTGGGGAGTTCAGCTAAGGTCACCCACGTGTGACCTAGGAGACTCTCACATCTCAGGTTTCTAGGACTTTCTAGAGGTTTCCCCAACCCTGGGCAGCTGCATATTTACATTCATTCTCCTGGACCTCTGGGCTTCATTCCTGTCTCTTCCTGAACCTGACTTTGCTCTCCCCCTGTTTTCCATCCCCCTCCCCTCTCCTCACTTGGGCCATCCTTCTTGTTTAACTTCAAGAGTCTATGAGGTGTATCACTGGTATTCTGTACTTTTTGACTAATATCAACTTATCAGTGAGTACATACCATGCACATCCTTTTGAGTCTGGGTTACCTCACTCAGGATGATATTTTCTAGTTCTACCCACTTGCCTGCAAAATTCATGATGTCCTTGTTTTTAATAGCTGAATAGTATTCCATTTTGTAAATGAACCACATTTTCTGTATCCATTCTTAAAGCACTTAGTTAGGGCCAATGAAAGTTCTGGCCTGCTTAGGGATTTCCTCTTTCCTTGTTCCTATGCCTGAGCTGCCTTTCCGTGGCATTTTCCCATGGCTGGTTCGTCCTTTATTACATCTCTGCTTAAATCACATTGGCTCAAGAAAGCACTCCCTGACCTTCCCAATCTGAAGTCAATGCTCCCAGGCTTTTCAATCTCAACCTTTTGTTCACTTGTTACTCAACTTATAATTGCTTTTTGTGATTGTACATGCATTTATTGCTTTCCCATTGGCTTGAAAGTTTCACAATGAAAGACATTCTCACTTCACTGTATGTCTAGCCTGTAAGATTCTGTTTTACAAAGAGTTGGTGTTGAGAATTTTGAAAAATAAATCAATGAGCAGAAGAATATTTTGGTGATGGGAAATATCTACATAGACTCAAGGTTCTCCAAAAGTGAAGAAAGGTTGGACACAATCAACCTGGTTAAGGTCTATATCTCTAAGCTTAGCACTTACTTTCGAAGCCATTTTTTGTCTCTACAAGAATTTATACAATCTTGGTTTTAAGATGATATGGCAACAAGTAATTTATAGGATTATAGATTGGTCATTATTTTTAACTAGACATTGTGTGTATGCAGGAATACTGGCTAATAGAACAGCAGAATATAATAATGCATATTATTATATTCCACAAATATGCTATTTTGAAAATACTAGTAACAGTGAAATTGATATATATGTATATATATTATGATTTTAAATATGCAGGTATACATATATTTTAACTAAAAATGAAGACAGCAAGTATCTTTGCAGCTTGATGAAAAAGACAATGATTTGTTTTTGCTTTCTATTTTAGGGGAGTAATTCACATTCCAGAGTAAGAAATAAGAGTTTAAGCTAAAAGTAAAGGAACAAGAAAACAAATAGTCGTCGTTTGTGAAGTCATCAAAGTATCACATGCATGCTCCTGTCCAAAGAGCAAAGTGATCTCATGAGAACTTTCTGTTTCCATTTTTCTATGTATTCCTTTATCCTCCCCAACACCTGCAGATCTTTCATCCTGAGCCACTAACAGAAGCTTGAGAACTTTTCTTCGGTCATTTTTGTTGATGTTCCTCCCTTCAAGTGATTTCCATAACTGCACAGCACTTGGCAGGTCAATCATGCCCCTCAGTAGAATATTGCAGGCTACATTCCAGCCAAACAGAATTTCCACATTCTATAGATGATCATCTTACTTTTCTTTCTTTTCCAACTATGAATTTCCCTCACTTTATCTCCCAGCTTGGAGTTTCCTTACTTTATTCCCTCATTTCACATAGAACAGCTTGCCTAATATTAGATATTGAACTCACAATGCCTTCTATTCCATTTTGCCTACTCAGGGATATCCATCTCTCCAGACGTTGTATTACACACCATCCATATTCTTATGTCAAATGAACTGGCTTATCAGCATTAAGATATGTTGTGGAATGCTCCATCATACATAAGCTCTTCAACAGCTCCTACTCCCAGTTTCAGAGCTGTCACCTCATTTTATTCTTTTACACAGTAAAAACATTTTTATACACACACACACACACACACACACACACAAACACACACACACACACACCTTCCACATCTAGCCACATCTAGCCTTTTGATTCTTTTATCTGCACCACTCATTCTTTTCTTTCCTCCTCCTCCTTCTTCTCTCTCTGTCTCTCTGTCACTCTGTCTCTCTGTCTCACTGACTCTGTCTGTCTCTGTCTCTCTGTCTTGGTCTCTCTCTGTCTCTGTCTGTCTCTGTCTGTCTCTTCTCTCTGTCTCGGTCTCTCTCTGTCTCTGTCTCCCTGTCTCTCTGTCTCTCTCTGTCTCTCTCTCTGTGTCTCTGTGTCTCTGTCTCTCTCTCTCTCTCTCTCTCTCTCTCTCTCTCTCTCTCTCTCTCCATTACTGAGGAATTGAAATTTGGGCCTCTGCATATAGATAAACACTTTACCACTGAGCCACAACCTTAGCCTCAGCACTTACCTTATTAAGGTTACCCAATAACCTCTACATGATTAACTCCAAACCATTCTCAAACTGCCACCTACTTCACCCAGAAGCAGGGTAACTACAAAATTTTTGCAAACCAGAATACTTCAAAGAATGAAAATGAGTGTTACTGATAATTATACTGATTTGTAAGTATGCATTATCTTTGACTGTATCTGGCCAACTGAGGCATACTTTTACCTATCCACTGGAGTCACAGGGAATCGCTTATTCCCTTTAAAATATTGTCATCAGTTGGCTTTCTGAATGGTCACTCAGTGATACTCATGCTCCTTTTGCTATCCTGTCTCCTTCAAGTCCCTGAGTATTGTATAGTGCTAGAATTTCTCCTCCACTTGTTTAGATTTTCTTAATCTAAGTCAGTGGCAACTCAAACCTCCCAGTGTCATCATGTTTCTACATATTCTATAGGTAATCTGTCAATAAATTTCATTATGCTGCTTTTAAGCCATACCTACACTGACCTTTCCTCATCTAGCTCTTTTTTTCAGCCTGGTCCATCCTGCTATTTCTCACCCTAATTTGTCATAAAATCAAGGAAAGAATGACTCAATATGGAAACGCTCTATAAATCCTTGGTTTAAAAGTTGCCTTTTATCCTGCTTGAATATGATTTTTTTCTTGAAAAAATTATCGAAATAAACGACTTGAGTCACCATTTTAATCTATAAAGGTCTTGAGGCAGACAAATCAGAAAAATACAGGAGCAGAAAGGCTATTCAAAATCCCACAGGATGAATTTGAAATGCTAATCAACAGAGTGTTTATTCTTTGGTGGTTAACAATGCTGTTAATGATACCCAAATTCTCTTTCTTACTCATAAAGGAAGTGGTATGAGGATATAATGGTCTTCTGCTGTCCTTATTGAACAGCCACATCACAGACATTTGAGAACTGAGTAAGCTAATCTTGGAAATATTGCCTCTTCTGCCCACAATTAACCCCCAAATCACAGTTTAAGGCCATCAGACCTTCCTTGTCACCTGGAGCCCACAGTCCTTATGGGAATGATGGTTGGAGATTTATAGAAAATGTTTCTTTAAACCTAAGCAAACAATTCAGAAAATGACACATTTCTTTCTCTATGCCAGTATTCTTCAGTCTTACTACTATATGCTTGTTTACAGCTTGAGGGTTCTTTCTATTTGGGTGTTATCTTATGCATTGCAGAATATTTACAAGCATCTGCATTCTCAGATACCAAATTACATTAATATCTCTATTAGTTGCAGATTGAAAACTATCTCTAAATATTTTATAGATATCTCATGTTATAATTACCCCCAGTTCATAATCACTGGGCATTGATATAGTTATCTTCAAACTGCCTCATCTCTTGATATTAGCCTAGAGACAAAATTTAGAAGAGCATTTGAAGAAGTGAAAACAATTTGAGAAAAGCAACGGTTTTCAATAACACATAGGTCTAAATCCCTAATTAAGCTAGTTTCATTTACTCTTTTGTTATCATTTAGGGGCATCAGAGTGATCCGGAGCATACCATCACAATTCAGGGTTCACGAATATGTAAAAGCTTAGAGAGAAATGATCAAGGCAGATCATCATAGGCAAAGTTTCATGTGAGAGATGCCAAATAAGGTAAATCCTTTTTTATTTGGGAATTATTGACCATCCATGATTATTTAGGATTTCAGAATCTTAGAGCCAGACAGAATTATATGGGGGGGGGGGGAGAAGGTAAAGCTATTGACTGTTTTTATCTTCAGAAACAAAAAGGACTTCAAAAGAGTTTCAAACCTCATGCATCTGAATATTAGGGAAAGTGTTATTATCCACCACTGAACACTTCCTGAGCATGACAAATTACCATAATCTTGAGTTAAAATACAGACAAACATTTCCTTAAAGCTATAAACCTTAAACGATCCCTCCTCCTTCAATTGAAACTCTATGTGGTTTAATAGCAATCATGTATATTCATCAGGCTCTCTCGCTCTTTCCATTTAATTATACTACCACCAAGAAATACTGTTTTTAATGTAAAAACTGATGAAAATGAAGCCAACCTCACATGGACACTAGTAAATTCAGAATCTAGTATGAAATCTAAGAAAATAAAAATTTATAATACATTGATTTTATTGTCTCTATCATTTGATAGTTCTTAACAATGCAAGCAAAATGATTAATATCAAGACCAGCCCTAAGCTCAGAATCAAATGCCCAGTGAATGTTTTTATTTTAATTTTGAATTTTTTTAATATGTTTATTTTCTATATTCTTTGTTTACATTCCAAATGATTTCCCCTTTCCCGGATCCCCCCTCCCCATATGTCCCATAAACCTTCTTCTCGCCATCCATTCTCCAGTCACCTCCCTCCTTTTTCTCTGTCCTTATATTCCCTTCCCATGCTAGATCAATCCTTTCCAGGATCAGGACCCTCTCCATACTTCTTCATGGGAGTCATTTGTTATCCTATTTGTGCCTTGGGTATTCAGGGCTTCTGGGCTAATTAATATCCACTTATCAGAGATTGCATTTCCTGTGTATTCTTTTGTGATTGGTTTACCTCACTTAGGATGATATTTTCCAGATCAAACCATTTGTCTAAAAATTTTGTGAATTCATTGTTTCTAATTGCTGAGTAGTATTGTGTAAATATACCACATTTTCTGTATCCATTCCTCCTTTGAGGGGCATCTGGGTTCTTTCCAGCTTCTGGCTATTATAAATAAGGCTGCTATGAACATAGTGGAGCATGTGTCCTTCTTGCACGCTGGGGAATATTTTGGGTATATGCCCAGGAGAGGTATAGCAGGGTCCTCCGGAAGTGTCATGTCCAGTTTTCTGAGGAATCGCCAGACTGATTTCCATAGTGGTTGTACCATCTTACAGCCCCAACAGCAGTGGAGGAGTGTTCCTTTTTCTCCACATCCTCAATAACACCTGCTGTCTCCTGAGTTTTTGACCTTAGCCATTCTGACTGGACATTTTCAAATTTCTTTCCAAATTGTTAACTTATTACTTTATGATGAACTATAACATAGCTGTATTTAAATGTGTCTTTCATGTATTTAGTAATGGCTTACTCATCTCCATTATAAATAGTGCTCTATATGCATGGTAGGCTGAAAGTAAATTATACATGTTTAAAAACAAAAATAAAGCAGTGGTGGGGGAACCAATACAATGATATTCAAACAACATGAACCAAGATATAGTTTCACAATCCCGAATGTCCAGTAATCAAAACTACCAGACTAATCAACCAATGGAACAAGGACACAGAATAGCAGCACTGACATGGGACCGAAGTAAAAGAAGATGAGACTAGCACTACAGAGACAAAACTGTCTGGGCAGCAAACTTGATGGGCAAAGCATTTATATGGCCTTAATTGGGAGGCAGTTAACAAATAAACCTCCTTATAAGTTCCTAGTTTATAAGTCATAAAGCCATTGCCTAGAGAAAATAATAGGTTTTATCTAACCATACAATAAGTTCAAGATAATTTGCTCCTCCACAAAAATCCTGAAATAATAATTCTAAATATCCATCTAGTTCTATACCTATACATATATTTGTAGTCAAATATGTATTGATCCATATAACTCTTCTTAAATATACACCTGTAGCTGGCCATCCACTTTTTTACACACCCCTAACCTATCCATCTACTCATCTATTCATTCTGGTCAATGTGGTTCTCAAATACCAATGTGAAACCAAATCCTTTAGAGGACTTAAAATCCAAGACCTATGTGAAAATTTTTGATTCTGTCTGTAGGTACAAGTATAAGCATGTAAACTGCAACTTTATCACTAATTACAATCTTCTACCTTCTATCAGATCATTTATGTATTATGTATTATGCACCATAGTGTCACATAGAACACAAAATCATTATCGTAGCTTTTTCGAAATTTCTTCTCTCTGGGATGTATGTAGCCTTGCAGAGACTTGATGTATCAGAGTGGGCGAGACTCAGGGAAGCCCCCAGCTGCTCAGAGGAGAAGGGGAGGGAAGATGAAGGGAAGGATTGTGGGAGGGGATCATTAGGAGGGGGCAGTGAGTAAGATATAAAGTGAATAAGTAAAAAAATTAAATGTACAGTCTACAAAAAAAGGAGAAACTTCTCCTCTCTTAATAGTAAAAAATAAAAGAAGAAAAATTGAAACCATGTATTTTCCATTCAGGACAATAGTTAAATTTGGGACCATCTTTTGATTGTACTTGGTTTCATTGCCATTTGCTTTTAAGTTGATGCATTTATGTCTTAACCACATTGAGATATATTTTCCAAACATTAACATGAAACAGGGACGACTCAAAGGAAGCTTCATTTTGAAATTGGCTAGCATTTTGTAAACACACTTTTGACAGAGCAATTTATGATTCTCTAAACATCTGTGGGGGTATCACACAGAAAAGCAGATGTTAGTCTTTTAACTTTGCTGTTTAGGGGTCTACAATCATTGTCTACATCACTGTATTCACTGCAGAGGAATGGTGTTCATGGAAGATCAAATGTACTACTGAGATGTTTATAAACTACAACTTCTCGCAACCCATTGCAGAGCAATTTAGATTCATGGTATCAGAACAGAAAAGGGAGGACTAGGGAAAGAACACAAACAAGACAAGACAAGACAAACAAACAAACAAACCCTACTTATTCCCTACTGGAGAAAGAAAAACTGTATATTTTGGCCAAATCAAAGAAAATGTCTCCTTACTCCTTTATATACTACATTTACAGAGAATATGGAATAATTCCAATTTATATATAAGGTCTCTTTGTTCATAGCAACATTACCACTAAGTGAAAATATTTCAACTAATTAGTTATGTAATTTATGATTTGTACCTTAAACTCATATCTCTGCTCTTCATGATATTGCATATATTATAAATGAGATGTTTACAAGCAACCAATTCATATTATTTAAATATAATGTTGGAGTAATATTTCTAAGCATAGAAGGCCCCATAATTCTGAATGATGATACTAGCTATCTGAATAATCTAGATTGATATTGATATTTTCTATTAACCACTCCAGAATTAACTAGAAAACTTATTTGTAGGGAATTCTAGATTTTTTTTTATCTGTTGGTGTGATAAAATGCCTTGACAAAAGAATAATTACAGGGAAATAGTTTATTTTAGTTCTCAAATCTACCATCAATGAGAAGTCAAAGCCAGGAGCTTGAATCAGCATATATGAAGGCCTACTACTACTAACCTCATATTTTCCATTTTTCCACTGTTCAGGATTCAAACCAGGAACTAGTATTGTCCATCCTCAATGAGGATCTTCCCACCTCAAGTAACTAATTAAGAAAAGTCTCTCGTAAGCAAGCATAAGCCACCTGATCTATGTAATCTGTTATTGAGACTCTCCTTCCAGATGATTCTGTGTTGTGGCAAGCAGACAATGAAAACAGGAGGGGAACTGATTAGAATCTGAAATGGTTGGAAGACACTAATTACAAGAACAATATACCCAATTATAATTAAGATTGTTGCCTTTAGAACTTAGTAGGACTTTCAAGCAAACAGAACAAAATAACATGTGAAAACCAAAAGGCAGATGGCTGAACTTACTGTTTTGAACTTTGGAGCCAATAGTCCTTTCTGTATCCCAGCCTGACTTAGAAATCAGTGTCTAGCTAACTTAGCATATGGCCTACTGGCATAATCAGTGTATTTTCCTCCAGGTGGGAAAACTGACAATTTTAAAATCTAAAATATTAATACTACAAACCAGGAAAATAGGCATAATTTCTCTGTTGTTTGTTTTGAAATGTGACTGCATTGTTTAATGATAATGGAACTCCGAAAATTACAGTGCATTTTCAGACAACACAGAGGAATTATTCAAATTACCCAAGATGTGTTGGAAAATTTTAAGACTAATTATTGTGCAAGTCAAATGGGAGCAGCAAGCTTACTTAAATAATACAGAATAAAATATGAAAACTATTATTATTTTTCCTCAATTGTTCATTCCTTTATATAATTGTCTAAGAAAGATGATTCATTTATCGCTAAATGTAATTGTATTATCATATCACAAGAACACATTTCATAGAACTAAAGGCACAAATCACAAAATAGCTTCTTTAGTTTATAAATGATAGAAATTATTGTTTCAAGAATAATGTCATTGTGTTATTTATACTCCTATGCAGATAACTATGAGAAATCTAAAGTTTTGTGGCTTCTGCAAATTATTTGACATTTATAATTGAATTCATAATTATCTCAGATATGTGACATTTAAAAGAGAAATGTATTCTACATCAAAGTCTTTTGTAAAACAGCTATGGTTTTCTTGACAGATTATTTGTTCTCAACTAGGGATGATGTTGCACCTAGTAGAGAGCTTAGAGATGTCTGGAGATATTTTCATTTGTTACATCCTGGGTGGGGGGGGGGCAGTTATTGACATTGAGTTGATAACAACTAGAACTGTGGCCAATAGTCCTGCAATATCTAGGACAGAAAAAAATGACTAGGATCCAAATGTCAATAGAGATGACATAGAGATCTCTCATATGTTAAAAAAGTGCCCCAGTTAAACATGTACAGCAAACCATGAACCATCCAATTCCAAATAGTACATCAAAAGCATCCATTTAGAAACATATTTTATCACAGGGATGTTTCTTCTTCCATGGGAAGTGGAATTTAAAAGCACTCTTTCTTGTTCCTTTTGGCAGTTCACAGAACAAAAAATGCAATGGATGGCTGAAGCATAACACGCTGCTTTGATATTGAGTCAAAGTAACACCTTTACTGCAAAACAGCAATCACTTGACATGCTATGAAAAACCCATTATACAAATCAATACAGCTAAGTCTAGAGCAACAAGGTTGACTAATTCTTTTTTTTTTTTATTTGATGTCAAACACGAAGATAGTTTGTATTGCTTGGGAGTCACTAGGAAATCAGAGTTTTAACAAGGAATTATTTATTTACACATTTATTTTCCACTAAGTCACGGCAGGGTAATGAACACGTACACTGCAAATGCCTTATTCCAAATTAACAGAGTTGTTAAATTTGGATCAGATTTCTCTTTAGTGACTTACAGTATCGTTTCTAAATAGAAATTTTTAAATATTTCATTAAATAAAGCCATAGTAGATATTTTTCTTCCTTCCTTCCTTCCTTCCTTCCTTCCTTCCTTCCTTCCTTCCTTCCTTCCTTCCTTCCTTCCTTCCTTCCCTTTCCTTTCCTTTCTTCTTTCTTTCTTTCTTTCTTTCTTTCTTTCTTTCTTTCTTTCTTTCTTTCTTTCTTTCTTTCTTTCTTTTCTTTCTTTCTTTCTTTTTTATCATTGTATTCAGGTAACATACTTGACACAAATGGATCACATCGTAATCATACATCAGGCAAAACCTGCATTACTCAATATAAATTGCATTATAACTTTTATTAGGGAATAGCACTGTGCAAATTACTTGTGATTTACTAAACCACAAAATAAAGTTGGAAGCTTCATGTTAGGAAGAAAAACTATTCTCTGTGTATGTAATTCTCTAAGTCTCTCTATTCATGATTTTGTTTACATTATATATTATCAACATTTCAGAAATGTCAAGATTCTAGATTAGAGCACATTTACAGGTGTGCTGGTGGGATAGCCAGATTCTGCTTCTTTATTATTATTATTATTTTATTTCAAAAGGGCCATATGTAGTCCTGCCTAAGCAGGAACTCTCAGAGATCTGCCTGGTCCTGCCTCCTGAGTTCTGGGATTAAACGCAAGCACATCTGACTAGAACTTGGATTCTAATTTTGTTATGTCATTTGTATAAATAATGTGGGAAGAAGTTATCCATTTGCTATGACTTTCATTTTTACGAAGAATAAGTTCTATGTGAATACATGCATAATTCTTATAAACAAATAACAGCAGGTAACTGGATATTCATGTCTGAGTACCACTCTTTTCTGTCAAGAGTCAGGATATCTCCCTTATTGGCTAAAATCTAAGGGATCCTCAACATTTCAGTCAAGGGCTCTCATTTCTATGTCTAGAGCAATGATTTTCTTTTTCTTTTTTCTTTTTTCTTTTTTCTTTTTCTCTTTTCTTTCTTTCTTTCTTTCTTTCTTTCTTTTTCTTTTTCTTTTTCTTTTTTTTTTTTTGGTGTTTTGGTTTTTTTGGTTTTTTGGATTTGGTTTCATCGAGACAGCCTGTGTAGCTCTGGCTGTCCTGGAACTCACTCTGTAGACCAGGCTGGCCTCAAACTCAGAAATCCACCTCCCAGAGTGCTGGGATTACAGGCGTGCTCCTCCACCACATGGCAAGCAATGATTTTCAACCTCCTTAATGCTTCAGCCCTTAAATACAATCCCTCATGTTGTGATGCCCCCTCAACCATAAAGATATTTTCATTCCTATTTCATAACTATAATGTTTCTACTGTTATAAATCATAATGTGGATATATGTTATAAAGGATATCTGATATGTGACCCTGTGAAAGGACAATTCAACCCCCAAAGGGGTTATGAACTACAGGGTGAGAATCTCTGGTCTAGAGGCATATTATTGCCTCAATGCTACTAAGAGACACCAGAGACATTGCGATATGAAGTTCTAATTTTAGTTCAATTTTCAGTGTATTCAATCCTAAGAATAATATTCCCCAGTGGCTGAGAATTCTAAAACTAAATGTAAAGATTTAAAATTTGCAGTGTTATGAAAGAGCTAATTCCATGAAAGATAATTTTACAATCATAGAGGCATTCCAGTTACTCATTCGAAGAGGCAATAGTTAGAAATAGGCTTTCCCTCTCCATGCCAACTCCATCATCTTTACAATTCTTCTGATACCATTACACCTACTTGGCAATAGATGCCAAACTTTACTATGTGATAAACTTCCCGGAGGAAGTCGAGAATTCTGGGACATATGAGCCCCAAAATTATGAGATCATTATGGGAAGTTCCTGGAGTTGAAGATGGAAAGGGATTCTTTGGCTTCCTATGAGGTGGTAAAGATTAACAGGCTCACGCTGAAGTAATCATTCATCTACTGATATTTTGAATGTTTAATTGCAGTATCCCATAACTGAAAATTATTAGTCGCAGGAACCACTTGCTTAGCACAGGATAACTCATAAGAGAGAAAACGAGAAAATTTCAAGTTGGATTTTCCATCAACTAGATAAAATTACGAAGTAAAAGCATGATAACTGTTTCAGTAAGTTATCTAATTGTTTACTTAGATAACTTGTTTCTAATTAAACTCTAATCTCTGTCATCAACATCCATATCCATGCAACAAGTTGATCAAGAAACATTTTTCTGTTAAAGTGTATCCTTAAGCACACCCTGATCATCATTTTATGGTAACAGTAGCACAACCTCAATCACAACTTCCAAAATGAAAAAATAACCATTATTTAGAACTTTTTAAGTAACAGCTATTGTTCTACACACATCCCAGAATGTTCCATCACTCTGATTAAAGTGAGCTTGGGGGTGAGACTAGCACAGTCAAACATCAATGCCTCAGTGTTTTATACAGATCTGTTGGCCAAGACAGTAAATATAGCTAACAATCAAGTAGTGTATACTTCCAGAGTGGTTGTACCAGCCTGCAACCCCACCAGCAGCAGAAGAGTGTGCCTCATTTTCCACATCATCGTCAGCACCTGTTTTCTCCTGAGTTTTTTTTTATCTTAGTCACTCTGACTGGTGTAAGGTGAAATCTCAGGGTTGTTTTGATTTCCATTTCCCTGATGATTAAGGTTGTTGAACATTTCTTTACATGCTTCTCAGCCATTTGGCAGTTCCTCAGAAAACTGGGCATGATACTACCAGAGAAGCCCATTATACCATTCCTGGGCATGTACCCAGAAGATTCCCCAGCATGAAATAAGGACATATACTCCATTATGTTCATAGCAGCCCTATTTATAATAGCCAGAAGCTGGAAAGAAACAAGATGTCCCTTAATGGAGGAATGGATACAGAAAATGTGGTATTATGGAATACCACTCAGCTATGAAAAACAATGAATTCATGAAATTCTTAGGCAAGTGGGTGGAACTGGAGAATGTCATCCTGAGTGAGGTGACCCAATCACAAAAGAACACACATGGTATGCACTCATTGATAAGCGGATATGAGCCCAGAAGCTTGGAAACCCAAGAAACAATTCACATATCAAATGATGCCCAAGAAGAAGGAAAGAGAAGCCCCTGGTCCTGGAAAGGCTCAGTGCAGCAATGTAGGGGAATACTAGAACAGGGAAGCCAGAAGGGGTTGATTAGGGAATGGGGGAGGGAAGAGGGCCTATGGGACTTTTGGGGAGGGGCGGATCCAAGAAAGGGAAAATCATTTGAAATGTAAATAAAGAATATATCTAATAAAAAAGTAGTGTACATTTCAAAACTAGTAAGAGTCAATTTCAGTGTTTTCATCACAAAAGATGAAACAGTTGACATAATCAGTATTTTACTTCCTTAAGTCCATCATTCTCCTACTGTATTCAAACTTGTTACATCAACTTATGCATTATGCATGTATCCAACTACAATTGCCAATGTGTGAGTTTTAGAAAATATCCTATTGGGTGCATTAGATACTTATATCCCCTCTATGATTGAAATATCTAAGAAGAAACAATTTGAATGTGGGAGAAATTTATTTTCCATCTCAGTTTAAAGAAATAAAGCCCATCATAGTAGGGAAGATTTTGCAGTGAGTAAGTAAATGAATTCATGACTGCATGGTGCCTTTTTCACATTTTGGTGGACCAGGATGCAGAGAGAGATGAATGCTGATTCTAGGCTCATTTCCTTTCATGAATCTTTCATTTCATCTAAGTACCACATCCATGGAATGTTGTACCATTCAAGGTGGGGGAGTCTTTCTTCTAAGTAAATTCTTTCTGAAGTATCCACATGACATTCTGAGAAGTGTGTCTCAATCTCTTAAGTGATCCTAAGTCCATTCCAGATGACAATGAAAATTAAGCACCACAGAGCAGCTACCAATTTCTTAATGATTAGTGAGATAATTCTGAGTCATAGAATACTTGCCCTCTTGATATCTCTGAAGACATTGTTCTCAAATTGAAAGCCAAATAAAACCGTTCCTTTATGAAAACTCTAAATATTAATGAGAAGGTCTTTTGGTATCAGGCACAAGGCTGTGTGCTCTATATCTACCCACTCATTATATCTTCACAGCAGTGCTGTATTTTACACTTGATAATGAAGAAGGTGAAGAAATTTGCCTCCATTTTCCTGTTTTGGATATTTCTTACAAATGGAATAGGTGAACTTTTATGTCTGGCTTTTTTCACTTAGCACAATGTGTCCATGGGTCTGTGCAAGTTATATAATCTATAGTGCTTAGATTAAACATTATTTCATTAATGGGCATGTAGGTTGCTTTCAGCTTCTAGCTTATAATAAACAAAAGCCAGAAATTAGCATTCTCATAGAAACACTTTCTGATTACTTGTTTTCAAAACATGTAACCAGGAGAATTGCTTCTTTTTGAGGATATGCTGAGGAATGAGATTATTGGTCCGTGTACAGTTTTATGCTTCACTTTTTTTTTTAATTAAGCCATGGAGTTTAACTCCATTTTATGGTCTAACATAGCAGGGAAGTCAGGTGCAATCTTGAGGTAGCTAGTAACTTTTCATATACGGTCAAGAACAAAGAAAAATACATGCACATGCACTTGTTTGTTTGCTCAGTTGAATTTCTCCACTCTCACATAGTTCAAGATCTGCTTATGCTTCACTTTTTATATGAGGTGATAGATGAAATCTCAGACCTCATGCACACGAGGCAGGTACTCAATTGTTGGTCTATACCACTAGACACATACTTAGTTTTCTGAGAAAGTCTTTTGTAAGGTTTTGCAAAGACTTGAGTGATAAGATGATTTTCTTGCCTGAAATTGCCCCTTCTCCATTCATGACTGTTGCCTGAAAATATCATCTTTCATAATAAGCATTTTCACAATGCCATTCCCCTAGTTATATATTTGTAGTAGTTCCTCAGTGTTTACAAGAACATTCAAAAATCTCTATAGGGTTTCACAGAGCTCCATAGATTTCGTGTAATCTTTCACAGGATATACATTTGTTTTTCCCGAGACTCTTCCTTCTTCCTCCTCTCCCATGCTTTCTTTCCTACTTTCCCACTTTAGATGGCATACAGGCTTTCAGGAATAGGAACCAATTAGTCCAACTAGCTGTGACATCCTGCTACATCTCAACACTGCCTCTCTGAGATCTCTTCCAATACCATCCCTTGAAGGCAGCATTTCCCAATACTCCTGTCCTTTCCACAGCTGGAGAAAAGGCCCTCCTTTGTTTGCTCCTCCCTAGATATGTCAGCTGTGCCACTTTGGTCACATTTGCCTCCTTTGTGTACAGTTCTCATCTTCTTCATATCATGTTCCTTTTCCTTCCTTCCTTGAGTGTTTGAATCTTCTGTCATAATGTGTTAAATAAACATGGTTTCCACTTAAAGAATGTTTGCTAAAAGGAAGGCATGAAGGCAGTTGGTATTGTTACTATGTCAGAATCATCTCCTTTGTTTTGCAACTCAGCTTCATCAAGTAGGTCTGTCTTAGGACCCTAGCCAAACACATAGGAAGATCTGGTCTGAAAAACTGCTGACTGCAAACTGATCTTGAAAAGACTTTGGGAAGGGAGCCCATTCTTTCTTAGCCTCAGCTTCCTGACCTGTAAAGTATAATTAATACAGGTTTGTTCTGAGGATAAAACTGAACTAACAAAAGGGCTCCAATATGCAGCTCTCAGAATAATCCATGGCATTTGTTCTGCATGTATAAGTTTGTTAAATAAAAGAAGTAAAAGAAATGAACAGACTGCTCAGAATAATTGAGTAAATCCATGCTTAAGATATGCAAACAAAACCCATAACTACAAACTGCAAAACTGAAAGCATCCATTCTGGTACTGGGATGGTTATTTTTCATTCCCAGCTTGATTGCATTGAGGTAGATCCCTATCTATCTATCTATCTATCTATCTATCTATCTATCTATCTATCTATTTTTCTTCATCTATTTCTCTTCTATCTATATCTATCATCTGTCTGTCTGTCAGTGTATGTCTTAATGTTTCTAGAGAGCATTGAATGAGCTGAGATCCTTGAAAGAATAATATGAGGGAAAGAAGAAAGCTAATGAGCACCTACCATCTCTCTGCTCTGTCTCCTAATCCACCTAGGTGTGGCTAGGTAAGTGGCTAAATACTGCAAAATACTGCTGCTACCATAGCTACAAGCCTCTTCAGCTACCATGGCTTCCAATCCATAAAGGACTGCATCACTTCAAATCATGAACCAAAATAAATTCCCCTTCTCTTAAAAAAGTTGTTTCTTGGGTATTCAGAGCTTCTGGGCTAATTACCAGGACAGGAGTTGAGGTGATTGGAGAATGGGTAGAGAGAAGAAGGCTTATGGGACATACGTGGAGGGGGGAACTGGGAAAGGGGAAATCATTTGGAATGTAAACAAAGAATATAGAAAAAATATATTTTTTAAAAGTTGTTTCTTGTCCAGCACTTTGTTACAATGATGGCAAATGACACAAGGGTTAACTAAAATCCTTCATATGAAGTCAGTATTGTTACTGATTTACTACATGTTACTCTTCAATTATGTTATCTTGGAAGACCTTAAAGTCACCCTAAAGAGGTTCTTTCAGTCTAATGCTGGTATCTCAGTTCATGCAATGCTGCATGAGTAAGACAACTCATAACTATTTGTTGACTGGGCTTCCCTAGGTAAGTAGAACTGAATAGAGAAATCACAGCCTTATCTTCCTCTGCATATTTAATAATTAATCATGAAGCTATGTGTAAACAAGCCACAAAACTGAGCAAATTGCTCAACTGATGAAGGTGAAGTATCTAAAAATGAGAATATTTTCAAGAGATACATTTACTATCACATACTAATCTCTTTACTTCACTTCCTTTATTAAATTTTAAAGACTTAGCCACCCTGTTTTCAAGAATGAAACTCTATATTCATACTCAGTGACCATTTTTTATGCTCCTTTCATTCTCAAGAAAATGCTCCTCTCAGATCCATCTCTTAGAAACATGCCTTCTTAGAATAAATTCAAATTATCTTGTTCCCTTTTTTGTATACTCCATTCACAGCTTCCCAAGACATTTATTTTAGTACAGATGAGTCTTAGATGTAGGGTTATATTTATTCATCTTCATTTGCAATATTTTTCTCCTGCTAACAAACATAATGCAAAGAACACAAAATGTAGATAATTTAGAATTAGGCTGTAAGTAGCTCATGAGTACAAGGTGCACAAACATCAAAAAGCTATTGATGCTCCATGTGACTGGGCTTGTGGCAACACTGGTGATGTCCGTCATTCTTGTACTTACTTATGAGTGTGTTACCCAGCTAAGTACTCAACCTGGACTATTTAAACTCCAAATTAACCTGACAATTTTTTAAAAAAAATTGCTATATTTTAGACACAAAATACCTCCCTGTAGAGAAATTGGCGGAAATTGAATGTAATCACTGACCATAATTATCAGACTTTTATCTTCTGAATATTACCCTCTTTAAAAATCAGTGTAAGAATTCAGATAAACTGTATTTTTGGCAAGGGCCCTAATGCTTTGTCTGCATTTTACAGCTTCCTCTGCACCTGGGAGTAGATATTTTAGGACTGTCTAGACAACTACCCCAGCTTGAAAGGTCTTTTCCTTTTTCTTTCTACAGTCACTGAGCATGGGATGTGAAAATTAGATGACATTGTCACTCTCATGTCCAAGACACTATTCAAACAAAGAGAAATAAGAATATTTTTGATCTGTCACAAAATTAAGAGAGCTTAAAGGATATCCCTAGACTTTTGCAGACTGTTCAACTTGCAAACCTATCCTCCAGGAAACTCTTCCATAAGTCATTTTCCTGTAGAAGGTGGGTAGGAAATCGTACTCTTTTTTTTTTTTTTTTTTTTTTTTTAATGAACTGAGTGAAATGGCTACTATGACAGATTTCGGCTGTTAAAAATGGCAACCTCAAGTGATTCCACTTAAGAGATTGGAGGAGGAAAATTGTGGTAACCTGCTTTCATTCCCCAAATTCAGTTTCCAGCCAGGCAACATTCACCTGAGCTAAAACAATGAGTGACTACACCCCTCTGAGCCAAGCCATCTTAGGATTGTGTCCCCTTTCAACAGAGTACCCTAGATGAGGTTTTTGAAGTTTATTCCTTACATAGAGGGATAGAGTAAGGCATGATATTCTCATCTGAATATCTAGCTGCTCCTGACCATCTTGCAAATCTTCACATGTCATTGGGAAGGAACTAGATTACATATAGGCTTGAGAAGCATCTAGCAGGTACTCCACTTATGTTGCTCCTGGGGAGACCTTAGCCCTGCTTGATAACGCTTTCCTGGTGTGGCTGATTGGAAGATTGCACACACCCCTTACCTATTCTCAGTAAAGAAATGTAATAAAAAAAATCATTGTTTCTCTAGAGTGAACTATGGTGGAACCATGCTTCCATTGGTCATTGGAACCTTAGAAGAAGGAATAGACATTCCCTGCATCACTCCTTTGGGGGAGGAGTTTTGACAAATTTCTGCAGGTCACTTTTGCCACTGTATGGTGAAAAGTAATGCAATCAAGCAAGATTATTAATCCAAGAATATTCCTCATGTGCTTGTGCTCAGTAATTGCCCTACATTGTTAAACAATATCCTGGAAATATGTACATGGAAAACATATACAGTCCTTTTTTTCAAGAGGTAAAAGACAAGATTCAAAATCTCTACAGGACTGCTAGGGTCCAATTGTCCCCAAATTATTCAATGAGTTCTGAGAATCCTTTCTGATCTCTAATCATTTTGGGAATCTTCATGTTGGGAAAGTATGAGAGTAAAATATTTTTTGGAAGAATTAACATGCATGTGCACACACACACATACATATATACAGAGGAACAGAGACAAAGAGACAGTGAGACAGGGGCAGAATTTCATATAAGGATACTCATTTAAGAGAATTTTGCCTGTGTCAGGTTCAGGCTAACTATAATGACAGTGAAAGGGATAATACATAAACTAAAACCTACATCTGTATACAAGTACATCATAGTTCTATAACTAAAGCTATAGAACCAAGTGAGGCAAACCTATTGTAAAGATATCAATTCAAAATCAAAGCACCATGGGCCACTAATATTGAAAGGAAATCAGTTACTTAACTGCCCCCATTTTCCTCCCTCTTGAAAATGAGTTAATATTTCTGACTTTTGTTTGCACTCACCATTTGAGGAGATGCATATTTAGAATTATATGTCAGATGGAGCATGACTGTCAAACTTAGAAACTATCAATAACACACATTACATTTAGTAATTGCTCTTTTTGTTCTTATACTTCATTGTATTGTGAAGAATTTTGATCTTGTATGGTATTATCAATTTCCCCCTTTTTGATGGATACATTAGGTTATAAGAAGCTAATCTCACTACTTCCAGAAGACTCGTGGCTACAAAACAGCTACATGCAGAATAATTATTAGGTCCTATGCTGAAGGTAAATTCTTCCAGTTGAAAATTTATCACTTTCCAATTACTAATGTCTTATCCATGTGTGATTTTCTACTTCATAGCCATCCTTTTACCATAACCCAATCTAACTTCAATATTTCTAATTTCAATATTCAGATTGGTTAAAATCAGTAAAACTGCTGAATTTGTTTTTTACCCAATTCCTGGAGCACCATTAAATTTAGTTCACTATTCAGTTTGCCATCTTTGCTCTGCTACATCACAGATTTGCTATTTGATTAGCCTTCATTTCTTTGAACTTCATTAGCCATTTTCTCGTGGGTCTTTGCTACTCTCCTTCCAAGTGTTCCTCACAACCCAATACCAGGTCAACATTTCTTCATCATTCTTTCTCATGATGAGACTTTCAAGGATCTTTGAATCTATTAAATCAGATACATGAAGGGAGGCACTTTTTCTTACGAACCACTGAATTCTTATTTCTAGAATTCTAAGTACCAAGCATCCTCAATGTGTTTAATATGCATTCATTGATAAAATACATTGACTGGTATCATTGTTAAAATACATGCTGAAGTTCTAAGTCAGAATCACTGCACATCTGAATGTCAAAGTCCTGGTCTTTTGCAACACAGCCCTCTTTTTCTGTTATTCTATTTACCTAATAGCCTCTCTACTGTCCTCATAGGTGAGGAAAACTTTCCTGGTAGCTCTCACTCAGATTATTGACATTCTCCTTTGTGTATGCTATGCAACTCTCATTTCCCACAAACCTAACAGTTTCATGAGGATATGCTAGAAGTCTTACAAGTGTTATTGTGACATACTCCACCCTATAGAATGGAACAGGTGATAAATGTTAGTACAGATTCTTTTTTTCTCTAGCTGCAAACTACCTTCTGAATTGTAAATACATGTCTATTTAGAAGTGTTGAAAACTGGACATGACACTTCCAGAGGACCCTGCTATACCTCTCCTGGGCATATACCCAGAGGATTCCCCGGCATGCAATAAAGACACATGCTCCATTATGTTCATAGCAGCCTTATTTATAATAGCCAGAAGCTGGAAAGAACCCAGATGCCCCTCAAAGGAGGAATGGATACAGAAAATGTGGTATATTTACACAATGGAATACTACTCAGCAATTAGACACAATGAATTCACAAAATTTTTAGGCAAATGGTTTGATCTGGAAAATATCATCCTAAGTGAGGTAACCCAATCACAAAAGAATATACATGGAATGCAATCTCTGATAAGTGGATATTAATTAGCCCAGAAGCCCTGAATACCCAAGGCACAAATTGCATAACAAATGACTCCCATGAAGAAGTATGGAGAGGGTCCTGATCCTGGAAAGGATTGATCTAGCATGGGAAGGGAATATAAGGACAGAGAAAAAGGAGGGAGGTGACTGGAGAAGGGATGGAGAGAAGAAGGTTTATGGGACATATGGGGAGGGGGGATCCGGGAAAGGGGAAATCATTTGGAATGTAAACAAAGAATATAGAAAATAAAAATATTAAAAAAAAAAGAAGTGTTGTACCTCTATCTGGCTATCTAATGTATTTTGTGTTTTAACCTGTTCTTCGAAATTTTTATGTATGCCACTGAATAATCATGATTTTTATCTTAATATGTTTTCCTTTCTTTCTTTTTAAAGAATTATTTATTTTATGTATACGAGTGCACCATTGCTCTCTTCAGACACACCAGAAGAGGGCATCAGATCCCATTACAGATGGTTGTGAGCCACCATGTGGTTGCTGGGAATTGAACTCTGGACCTCTGGAAGAGCAGTCCACGCTCTTAATCACTGAGCCATCTCTCCAACCCTTAATATGTTTTTCATATTAGTAAATTGATACCCACCAATTGTTTAGTTAAAAACAGATTTGCATTTACATTTGTCTCCCTCTGAATTCAATGTTCATCCCAAATCAATGTAATGGTATTCCTGCAAAAACTATAATTATGGATACCCCTTAATTATTCTGTACCTGTCTGCCCTTGACACCTCAGGCAACTGTTCTCATCTCTCAAGAGAATTCTGTCTCTGTTTGGTCTTCTCTTTCCTCTACATGCAGCAAAGGTCTCCTGATGTCAACTTTACATAGTTAGCTTCTTACTGTCCTCTGCTTCTCTGATTAATGGACACTCTAGAGCAACTATATCTAATACCATATAAATCAAAGTTTGCCTTCTAATGTCTTTTATCACCGCAATCTGCCTAATCTTTATTCAACCAAAACTACAATTTCAAATTACCAACGTAATTTGGTTTATTATCTTATTTCCTAACAGAAAGTCCCATTTCATTTTGTTTACAATTTCATCACTAGATCTGCATATAGAAAGCTCAGTAAGCAGATATTTCATGAATGAGTTTAGTGGAAAAAAAACAGGAAAATAGTACATGCTATATTAAGATCATTTTTAATAGCTCAAATGATTGCCAGGATCCAAAGCAGATGGGGGTTGACAATGAAGAGGCATCATTAGAGAATCTGGAGTCTTTGATAAAACTCTTCTGTATCCTGACAAGTGGTGAACAGCATCAGTTTTATGTGCTAAATTTTTCTTTAAAAATCATGGGATTGTGCCCTTCAAAAAGTTCAGTTTTAAGAACAAGTAAATAAAATTGTTATGCTTCTCTAACTCATGTCAACCCCAAACAAATCTAGACTCTATGGTTCACAGGTTTTGCTTTTGTATATTTTTGGCAGGCGGGTGGGGATGGGGGGGGAAGTAAGGGGTTGGATTCAGTTAACTTCCTGTATTCATGGTCAAGTACTGACTCAAACCTTACTTCCCCATTTTTTCATTTATCAGTTAAAAGAAAGGAAATGGGAAACAAAATAAAGATGTGAAAGATAAACAATGTTAGAAAAGACACAGTGGTAAAATAATATTGAAAATCGTCATGTGATAAAATGTCAGCATTTATTTGTGACATTTGGCTCTGTTTGTGTTGGATCACCTCACTGCTGCAGTGGCTGATGGTTGATTTCATAACGGTACCTCCCACAGATACACCCACAGTTGACCTCTGCTTTGTGTGGTTGGTAATGACTAAACTGCACATATTATGCTGGCAAAATCTATCCCTTCCCTGGAGGGCTGTTACACACAGGGCTTTAGAGTTTCATAGCTGAACAATGTTTCTTTCTCAAAATGCATCACGATCAACTTTCATTAGAACAAAGTTATATGGGCTGATAAATCACTGTCTTTGCCAAAGTATTACTCATCACTGTATATTCGCCCAGCATATGCCACTGAGAAACCCCATCCTATCGGGAAAGAAGGATGCGGGGATATTATTAGATTCTTTAAACACAAGTTGCATTGTCTCTGGCAAGCACATGATATACACACTGCATCTTATGATTTCCCCCTGCCTGCCCCCTCAGCTGACTTTCATCCATTAGAACATGTTGATGGATATACCATTTCAAAATGAAATATTTGGATATCTGACTCTGATTTAGGGAAAGGGAAATGGTGAGCTCATTTCCTCTTTTATCAAGCTGAATCACTCACTTCACTCTGTTGCCATGCACGCACAAGTAATGTCATAGCAACCTTTGGGCTTGCTCTTAAACACACAACAGTAGAACCACATTCACAGGCACTATTTTTTAAAAATCTAAGATTTAAATTCTCTGAGAAGTTTAAATATTTTGCCATATTCTACAATATAAGCTCATTTAGTTCTTTGGGAGTCTTCTTGATGACTGCCATTTTTAACAACAGCAATGCAACTGAAAGGCTTTGTTAGATGTAAAATGCTTCTGGTAGTTTATTTCTTTATTCTCAACCGATAAACTCATAGCTGAAACTTAATACATTGGCAGCATAGTTTAGAATATCTCTATAATAATGCTAACATTATTTTTAATAACTTAAAATTTCTATGTGTATTTTTCTTTTGGTTTACTCCTTTTATTTCTTGAGAAGATAATATAATTATATTTCTTACCTTTCCTCCCTTCCAACCCTCTCATACACCAATCCTTGCTCTCTTTCAAATTCATGGCCTTTTTTTTCATTAATTGTTGTATATGTATATACATACATACATACATATATATTCATATTTGGTCTGTAAGTATTGCATATTTATATGCTAATACATACACACTTTTATTCAGGGCTAAACACTTGATATTGGATGGGCAACTGATATCCTCTTTTCAAGGGTCTACTATTTCTCCCACTTCAGTATTTCTTAGATGCCTGGAGTTCTTTAAGTAAGGTGGAGGTTTAGCATTTTTTTAAATTTATTTTATGTATATAAATGTTTTGTCTGCATGTGTACATACATGTGTTTACATGATGTCTGTGATTGTCAAAAAATGGTGCTAGGTATACTATAACTGGAGTTGATGATTGTGAGCTAACATGTAGGTACCGAGAATTAAGACCAGGTTCTCAACAAGAGCAATTGCTCTTAACCTCTGAGCTCCTGATTCTAACTTTAAATTGGATTTTAATACATGATTCAGTTCATGGACTATAGCAATTCATACACTTCTTATTTACCTGTAGTTCGGATCTTTTCTGTTGCTATGATACAACAGCTGAGTCAAGGTAATTTATAAAAATGAGAGTTATTTCACTAGTAGTTATCATTGCAAGACTTTCTGTTTAGCTGAAGTCTCTTTTTTTCTTATAAAATCATTAATGCTCTCACAAGTACTCTAGCTTCAAATATCATTGGTACACATATTTGGCAATTAAATTTCAAATGTACAAACTGTTATAGGACTCAAACCATAGTAGTTATTTATGTTCTGACAAAATATAAGTATTACTTGATGTCAAAGTTGCAGAAAGAAGTGACAAATTGTCATTACTGTGATTTCTGAACACATTTAAAAGTCAGAGATAAACTATTATTCCTCCATATTCTTTTTGCCTTAGGAATAATGGAGTGGATAGGCGGTTTGTCTGCTAGCCAGCTGGTCATGGGGCCTGTGTCCTACATAGAGAGCAGCAGAGGGAATGAATTCCCGCGGCCATCTTTGCGAAGAGCCAGGGCCGAAAAGCATCACTAGGTACTGTATTATCCTGAGCTTAAGATCTCTGGGGGTGCAAACTGCCAGGGGTCTGCCTGTGCCCAGGACCTGAGCACATAGGCAGTTCGTCTACCAGCCAGCCAGTCATGTGGCATGTGTCCTAAGTAGAGAGCAGCAGAGGGAGTGACACCCCACAACCATCTTGCTGCCTGACGGGGTAGAAAAGGTACTGAGTTATTCCGAGCTTATGATCTTGGGGTATTCAAAGTTTCTAGGCTAATATCCACTTATCAGGGAGTACATACCATGATTAATCTTTTGAGACTGGGTTACCTCACTTAGTATGATGTTCTCCAGCTCCATCCATTTGTCTAAGAATTTCATGAATTCATTGTTTCTAATGGCTAAATAGTACTCCATTGTGTAAATATACAACATTTTCTGTATCCATTCCTCCATTGTGGGATATCTAGGTTCTTTCCAGCTTCTGGCTATTATAAATAGGGCTGTTATGAACATTTGTCCTTATTGCATGCCGGAGAATCCTCTGGGTATATGCCCAAGAGTTAGGTATAGCAGGGTCCTCCGGAAGTGTCATGCCCAGATTTCTGAGGAACCACCAGACTGATTTCCATAGTGGTTGCACCATCTTGCAATCCCACCAGCAGTGGAGGAGTGTTCCTCTTTCTCCAGATCCTCGCCAACACCTGCTGTCTCCTGAGTTTTTGACCTTAGTCATTCTGACTGGTGTGAGGTGAAATCTCAAGGTTCTTTTGATATGCATTTCCCTAATGATTAATGATGTTGAACATTTCTTAAGGTGCTTCTCAGCCCTCCGAAGTTCTTCATGTGAAAATTCTTTGCTTAGCTCTGGACCCCACTTTTTAATGGGGTTATTTGGCTCTCTCTGTTCTATCTTCTTGAGTACTGTAGAATTGGTCTGCTTAAATTTTGTTAATCAATGACTAAAATTTAGTTTTTTGAGGTCACCATGAACCCTTGGAAAGAAAGATAGATGAGAACTGTTGAGTTAGATATAAGTTTCATGTAAGAAATGCATAATCAATGTCCTGTTGTAATTTTCTTTTATGTAGTGATTTTAATTTGTTTTCTGAAGAATGTGTTTTTATGGTGATTATCTCTGGAAAATATGTAACTTATGTCTATAAGGTAATTATCTTCCTAATCCAAAAATATTTGTCTCAAAAAGTATAAAAAAGGGGTTAAGACATGAAATAAATCTCTGAAGTTTGTCTTTCCTTCTAAAAAAAAAAAGATCTCTGGGGGTGCAAACTGCCAGGGTCTGCCTGTGCCTAGGACCTGAGCACATAGGGAGTTCATTTGCTGTCCAGCCTTTTGTGGGGCCTTTGTCCTACATGAAGATCAACAGAGGGAGTGACTCTCCACCACCATCTTCGCTCCATGACAGAGCAGTCGGTAATACCTGGTTCACTGAGACAACCCAACTATAACATTGCTTGAGGCAAGACTCAGCAGGGCTTCAAAGGCAAAAAAGAGGAAGGCAGCACATCAGCAATCTGTGCCAGAGGAAACCCAGTCATCCAGTGTTATGGAAATAACCTTAAAGACCATCTAACACAAGTGAGAACAAGATGGCTAAAGATGGCTAAAGGCAAACATAGGAACGTTACTAACAGAAACCAAGGCATTATGGCAGCATCTGAACCTAATTCTCCAACAACAGCTAGTCCTGGATACCCCAACATACCAGAAAAACAAGAGTTGGATTTAAAAATCACTGGTCAGGATGCTGTTAGAGGAACACATGAAGGACATAAATAAATCTCTTAAAGAAATTCAGGAGAAAAATGACCAAAAGTTACAAGCCCTTACAAGGGAAACACAAAAATCACTTAAAGAAATTCAGGAGAATATGGGTCATAATTTAGTAGCCAATAAGGAAGAAATGCAAAAGTCACTTAAAGAAATACAGGAGAACTTTGATCAACAGGCAGAAGTCATGAAAGAGGAAACACAAAAATCTCTCAATTAGAGAAAAACACAAAGAAGAAATCAGGGGCCATAGATGCAAATATCAACAAGAGAATACAAGAGATAGAAGAAAGAATCTCAGATGTCAAAGATACCATAGAAACCATGGACTCAAAAGTCAAAGAAAATACAAAATGCAAAAAGCTTGTAACCCAAAACATCCAGGAAATCCAGGACACAGTGAGAAAGCCAAACTTAAGAATTATAAGCATTGATGAGAGTGAAGATTTACAACTTAAAGGGCCAGCAAATATCTTCAATAAAATTATGGAAGAAAACTTCCCTAACCTAAAGAGAGAGATACCCGTGAATATACAAGAAGCCTACAGAACTCCAAACAGACTGGACCAGAACAGAAATACTTTCTGTCACATAATAATCAAAACCACAAATGTACTAAACAAAGAAAGAATACTTAGGGCAGTAGAAGAAAAGGGGCAAGTAACTTAAAAGGAAGACCTATCAGAATCACACCAGACTTCTCACCAGAGACCATGAAAGCTCGAAGATCCTGGGCAGAGCTCATGCAGACTCTAAGAGAACACAAATGCCAGCCAAGGCTACTACACCCAGCAAAACTCTCAATCACCATAGATGGAGAAACTAAGATATTCCATGACAAAACCAAATTTACACAATATCTTCCCACAAATCCAGCCCTACAAAGGATAATAGGGGGAACACACCATTACGAGGGAAACTATACCCTGGAAAAAGCAGGATATTAAACTTCTTTCATCAAACCCAAAAGAAGATAACCACACAAGCATAAAATTAACATCAAAAATGATAGGAAGCAATAACCACTATTCCTTAATATCTTTTAACATCAATGGAGTCAATTCCCCAATAAAAAGACATAGACTAATAGACTGGTTACATAAACAGGACCCTACATTTTGCTGCATACAGGAAACACACCTCAGTGTCAAAGACAAAAACTACCTTAGAGTAAAAGGCTGGAAGACAATTCTACAAGCAAATGGTCCCAGGAAACAAGCCGGAGTTGCCATTCTAATTTCAGATAAAATTGACTTTCAACCTAATGTCATCAAAAGAGATATGGAAGATCACTACTTGCTGGTCAAAGGAAAAATCCAACAAGAATAATTCTCAATCCTGAACATCTATGCTCCAAATGCAAGGGTACCCTTATTCATAAAAGAAACTTTACTAAAGCTCAAAGCACACATTGCACCTAACACAATAATCGTGGGTGACTTCAACACTCCACTCTTCTCAATGGACTGATCAGGAAAACAGAAACTAAACAGGGAGACAATGAAACCAAAGGACCAATTGGATTTAACAGACATATATAGAACTTTTCAGCCCAAAGCAAAAGAATATACCTTTTTCTCAGCCCCTCATGGTACCTTCTCCAAAACTGATAATATAGTTGGTCACAACACAGACCTCAACAAATATAAGAAGATTGAAATTATCCCATGCCTCCTATCAGATCACTATGGAGTAAAAGTGGTCTTCAATAGCAACAAAAACAACAGAAACCCCACATACACATGGAACCTGAACAATACTCTACTCAATGATACCTTGGTCAAGGAAGAAATAAAGAAATCAAAGACTTTTTAGAATTTAATGAAAATGAAGACACTACATACCCAAATCTATGGAACACAACGAAAGCAGATCTAAGAGGAAAACTCATAGCCCTGAGTGCCTCCAAAAGGAAAATGGAGAGAGCATACACTAGCAGCTTAATGACACACCTGAAAGCCCTGGAGCAAAAAGAAGCAAATTCACCCAGGAGGAGTAGAAGGCAGGAAATCATCAAACTCAGGGCTGAAATCAATCAAGTAGAAACAAAGAGAACCATACAAAGAATCAACAAAACCAGGAGCTGGTTTTTTGAGAAAATCAACAAGATAAATAAACCGTTATCCAGACTAACCAAAGGGCACAGAGACAGTATGCAGATTAACAAAATTAGAAATGAAAAGGGAGATATAACAACAGAAACCGAGGAAATTCAAAAAATCATCAGATCTTACTACCAAAGCTTATACTCAACACAACTGGAGAATCTGGAGGAAATGGACAATTTCCTAGACAGATACCAAACACCAAAATTAAATCAGGATCAAATAGATCTAAACAGGCCCATAACCCCTAAAGAAATAAAAGGGGTCATAGAAAGTCTCCCAACCAAAAAAGCACAGGACCAGATGGCTTCAGTGCAGTATTCTATCAGACCTTCAAAGAAGACCTAACACCAATACTCTTCTAACTGTTCCACAAAATAGAAACAGAAGGAACACTACCCAACTCGTTCTACGAAGCCACAGTTACACTGATACCAAAACCACACAAAGATCCAACAAAGAAAGAAAACTTCAGGCCAATTTCCCTTATGAATATCGAAGCAAATATACTCAATAAAATTCTTGCCAACCAAACCAAGAATACATCAAAACGATCATCCACCACGATCAAGTGGGCTTTATCCCAGGGATGCAGGGATGGTTCAATATACAGAAATCCATCAATGCAATCCACTACATAAACAAACTCAAAGAAAAAAACCATATGATCATTTCATTAGATGCTGAAAGGAATTTGACAAAATTCAGCATCCTTTCATGATAAAAGTCTTGGAAAGAACAGGAATTCAAGGCCCATACCAAAACATAATTAAAGCAATATACAGCAAACTGGAAGCCAACATCAAACTAAATGGAGAGAAACTTGAAGCAATCCCACTAAAATCAGGGACTAGACAAGGCTGCCCTCTCTCTCCATATCTTTTCAATATAGTACTTGAAGTCCTAGCTAGAGTAATTCGACAACATAAGGAGGTCAAAGTATACAAATTGGAAAGTAAGAAGTAAAATGATCACTATTTGCAGATAACATTATAGTATACTTAAGTGACCCTAAAAACTCCTACAGCTTATAAACAACTTTAGCAAAGTGGCAGGTTATAAAATCAACTCAAGCAAATCAGTTGCCTTCCTATACTCAAAGGATAAGCAGGCTGAGAAAGAAGTTAGGGAAATGACACCCTTCACAATAGCCATAAACAATATAAAGTATCTTGGTGTGACTCTAACCAAACAAGTGAAAGATCTTTACGACAAGAACTTCTTCTCTGAAGAAGAAAATCGAAGAAGACCTCAGAAAATGGAAAAATCTGCCATGCTCTTGGATTGGCAATATTAATATAGTTAAAATGGCCATCTTGCCAAAAGCATTATACAAATTCAATGCAATCCACATTAAAATCCCAACTCAGTTCTTGACAGAGTTGGAAAAAGCAATTCTCAAATTTATCTGGAATAACAAAAAACCCAGGGTAGCTAAAACTATTCTCAACAGTAAAAGAACTTCTGGGGGATTGATTATCCCAGACCTCAAGCAATACTACAGAGCAATAGTGTTAAAAACTGCATGGTATTGGCACAGGGACATGCAAGTGGACCAATGGAATAGAATTAAAAACCCAGAAATGAATCCACACGCCTATGGTCACTTGATATTTGACAAAAGAGCAGAAAACATTAAGAGGAAAAAAGATAGCCTTTTAAACAAATGGTGCTAGTTCAACTGGAGGTCAGCATGCAGGAGAATGCGAATTGATCCATTCTTATCTCCTTGTACTAAGCTCAACTCCAAGTGGATCAAGGACCTCCACATAAAACCAGACATACTGAGACTAGTAGAAAAGAAACTGGGGAAAACCCTTGAGGACATAGGCACAGGGGAAAAGTTCCTGAGCAGAACACCAATAGCTTATGCTCTAAGATCAAGAATTGACAAATGGGATCTCATAAAATTACAAAGTTTCTGTAAGGCAAAGGACACCGTCAAATGGACAAATCGGCAACCAACAAATTGGGAAAAGATCTTCACCAGCCCTACATCCAATAGAGGGCTAATATCCAATATATACAAAGAGCTCAAGAAGGTAGACCCCAGGGAACCAAATAACCCTATTAAAAATGGGGGTACAGACCTAAACAAAGAATTTTGGCCTGAAGAAATTCGGATGGCCGAGAAGCACCTTAAGAAATGCTCAACATCATTAGCCATTAGGGAAATGCAGATCAAAACAACCCTGAGATTTCACCTCACACCAGTCAAAATGGCTAAGGTTAAAAACTCAGGAGACAGCAGGTGTTGGCAAGGATGTGGAGAAAGAAGAACACTCCTTCACTGCTGGTGGGATTGTAAGATGGAACCACTATGGAAATCAGTCTGGCGGTTTCTAAAAAAAACTGGACATGACACTTGCGGAGGACCCTGCTATACCTCTCCTGGGCATATACCCAGAGAATTCCCCAGAATGCAACAAGGACACATGCTCCACTATGTTCATAGCAGCCTTATTTATAAATAGCCAGATATCTCTCAATGGAGGAATGGATACAGAAAATGTGGTATATATACACAATGGTGTACTATTCAGCAATTAAAAACAATGAATTCATGAATTTTTTAGGCAAATGAATGGAACTGGAAAATATCATCCTAAGGGAGGTAACACAATCACAAAAGAATACACATGAAATGCAATCATTGATAAGTGGATATTAATTAGCCCTGAAGCTCTGAATACTGAAGATACAATTAGCATATCAAATAATTCCCATGAAGAAGAAAGAAGAGGGCCCTAATCCTGGAAAGGCTTGATCCAGCATTGTAGGGGAATACCAGGACATAGAAAAGGGAGGGAGAAAGATAGGAGAATGGATGGAGAGATGAGGACTTATGGGACATATGGGGAGAGGGGAACTGGGAAAGAGGAAAGTTTTTGGATTGCAAACAAAGAATTTTCCCTTTGAGGACATGGGCACAGGGAAAAAGATCCTGAACAGAATACCAATAGCTTATGCTCTGAGATCAAGAATTGACAAATGGGACCTCATAAAAACTACAAAGTTTCTGTAAGGCAAAGGACACTTTCAAAAGGAAAAAACGTCAACCAACAGATTGGGAAAGGATCTTCACCAACCCTAAATCCGACAGAGGGCTAATATGTAATATATACCAAAAACTCAAGAAGGTAGAACCCAGAGAACCAAATACCCTATTAAAAATTTGAGGACAGAGCTAAACAAAGAATTTTCACATGAAGAACTTCGGAGGGCTGAGAAGCACCTTAAGAAATGTTCAACATCATTAACCATTAGGGAAATGCAAATCAAAACAACCCTGAGATTTCACCTCACACCAGTCAGAATGGCTAAGGTCAAAAACTCAGGAGACAGCAGGTGTTGGCGAGAATGTGGAGAAAGAGGAAAACTCCTCCACTGCTGGTGGAATTGCAAGATGGTCCAACCACTTTGGAAATCAGTCTGGTGGTTCCTCAGAAATCTGGGCATGACACTTAAAGAGGACCCTGCTTTACCACTCCTGGGCATATACCCAGAGGATTCTCTGGCATGCGATAAGGGCACATGCCCCACTATATTCATACAGCCATATTTGTAGTAGCCAGAAGCTGGAAAGAACCCAGGTGTCCCTCAATGGAGGAATAGATAAAAAAAAAAGTGGTATATATACACAATGGAGTACTATTCAGCCATTAGAAACAATGAATTCATGAAATTATTAGACAAATGGATGGAGCTGGAGAACATCATACTAAGTGAGGTAACCCAGTCTCAAAAGATCAGTCATGGTATGCACTCACTAATAAGTGGATATTAACCTAGAAAACTGGAATACCCAAAACACAATCCACATATTAAATGATATCTTAGAAGAATGGAGGAGTGGCCCCTGGTTCTGGAAAGACTCACTGCAGCAGTATAGGGGAATACCAGAACAGGGAAGTGGGAAGGGGGGATGGGGAAACAGGGGGACGGAAGAGGGCTTATGGGACTTTTGGGGAGTGGGTAGCCAGAAAAGGGGAAATCATTTGAAATGTAAATAATGAATATATTTAATAAAAAAAAAGAAAAAGAGAAAATGATAAAAAAAGGAATAATGGGGTGGGTACTAATTTATTGGATAATGACCTAGAACACACCTCTAGCTGTGTCTATAAGGGTGTTTCAAGAAACTTTTGACTGAGGAGAGAAGAGCAACCATACATACAGGTTGTAGCATCCCATATTTCAGAGTCTCAGATTGAACGACTTGTAAGATAGAAGAATATAGGCCAAGTCAGCATTCATCTTTCTCTGCTTCATGCCTTCAGATAGAATGTGATCACTTATCATGCTCCTGCCATCTCACCTAGACCTATTCTCACCACCATGTCCTCTCCACTATGTGAGCCCAAGGAAGCCATTTCTGTCTAGACTACCTTTTTGTGGTGTACTATCACAACATTGAGGAAAGTTAAGTGATACACAGACCAAAATCTGAGTACACTGACTTGCTTTCACACAAAACCATCTTAGTCACTGCTGTCTCTTGTCACTGACCAATTGACTTGCTTTTGAAATGCCAGATGCAAGTTTCAGACTTCATGTTTTACTACTTTTCCTCCATCTTAGCCAACATTTCAATTCATTGGAAATGTAATATGTGACATTTTTAAAAGAGGTAAAACATTTTACTGAAATTTAAGTATATCAATTATCCTTCGATAGCCATATGTTAATCAATTCAATCTAAGGGGAGTTTTGTGTGGATCATTTTTTTATTCGATATAATTTATTTACATTTCAAATGATTTCCCCTTTTCTAGCCCCCCCCCCACTCCCCGAAAGTCCCGTAAGCCCCCTTCTCTTCCCCTGTCCTCCCTCCCACCCCTTCCCAGTTCCCTGTTCTGGTTTTGCCAAATACTGTTTCACTGAGTCTTTCCAGAACCAGGGACCACTCCTGCTTTCTTCTTGTATCTCAATTTGATGTGTGGATTATGTTTTGGGTATTCCAGTTTTCTAGGTTAATATCCACTTATTAGTGAGTGCATACCATGATTCACCTTTTGAGTCTGGGTTACCTCACTTAGTATGATGTTCTCTAGCTCCATCCATTTGCCTAAGAATTTCATGAATTCATTGTTTCTAATGGCTGAATAGTACTCCATTGTGTAGATATACCACATTTTTTGCATTGTGTGGATCATTTTTAAATTAAGCATCTACTTACAAATATAGATGATACCTTTTCAGTGCTATAGAAAATAACAACTTATCTTACTAAATGGAAAGTGTCTCATTAAACTAGCATCTTTCCATTTCTGATCAGATGGAAAGCTGTCCATTTTCTAGATTTGTTCTTACACAAAGTTTTTGACAGGCAATCCAAGTTGGTCTTAGAAGTGAGACCAAAAGGCTTGATACCATAAGATTTTTCTGATTGCAGTTGCACCACTTCAGGGCCCTCTGTTCTCCTTTTTGACAAATCATATTTCAAGTTGTTCCTGTATTATGATAAGTACATTTTGTATCATATTAACTTGAAGTTTTCACAAATGCTTCCTAGGGATATATTCCCTTGAAAATCTAATAGGGATACATTCTCTATACCACTGATTATTAAAGTGTGGTCTCTAAGCCAGACATATATGCCTATCTAGAAATTGTGGAAATACAAGTACTTGAAATCCAGTTCAGGCTCACATATATGGCCAGTACAAGCTCTGAAAGACTTTTCAGTGGGGATATTTTAAGAATTGTATATCCCTATATTTAAGTTGTGAAATGAAAAATCTCTCCTCTTGATATTGCTGACTTTGTCTGCTTTGTTGTTTTGTGTTAAATTTGATATTTGGAGAAGGTTTAAAAATAATACACAAATGTCTCATAATCCTTGCATGGTTAGAACACAAGATTACATGAGTTCTGATAAAATGAAAAGCCATTATAAACATTTTAGATTTGAAGAGCAAGCTGTTTAAAATTAATTTAATTAGTAGCATCAATAAGTCATTGACTTATTTGAATTTAGAGTTAGAAAAACTTCAGTTCTTTATTTGTCAGCCAAATTTGATGATCTCAGCTGCAGCATCCTTGAGTCTGGTGGCCAGTTAATTCAATGATGCTGTAGAGTACTTAGCAACATCAATGGCTTATCTGTAGCTCCCTTTCTCCATTTGGGACAACCAAAATTTCCAATTTTCAAATGATTTCTGGGAGATGAATAGTCTTCAACTGAGAACAATGGAGTTCAATGATTTGGATAAGGTCCACTGACTAAGATTCATTAGGGTTTTCAACCTTGATCTCACAGTAAAATCATTTAAATATACCATTGCTAATGGTCTATTTCAGCATTATTTGCATCAACTCTCTGTAGGGCTCAGGAATGGTACTTTTGTAAACCTTGTTGGGAGATGCTAAAGTGAATCTAATATTAACAAGAACGGTACAAACAACATAATGCCTTAATTTATTTATGTGGGAGATATTGTAATACTACTTAGTCTAACCACCACTTGGAATGAATAGATGCAGCATTCTGGAAAGTATCTGAACAACAAACTAATGACTGTGTTAAAGGCAGCAGAGAAAAGAATGCATTTTTTAAAGTTGCCATGGAAATTTTTAAAAAGCTGCATTTAGCCCTTGATTATGAACTAGGATGATTTGTATTCACTGTGTCATAAAAGAACATGCCATTCCAATGTGGAGAAGATATAGGGCATTGTCGAAGACTCTCCTGAGTGTGAGCTCATGGTAATATTTAAACCTCAGTGAAAGAAAGTCATACAAATAATACCACATCAGTTACGCTGAACCACAGAAATACTCTAGATATAGCAAATACAAAATATAGTTAATTATTATATGTTGACTCTCAACAATTCATGTTAATAAGTAGAAAACAAAAATAGGTTCTGAATAAATTATTACAATTGGAAATTTTTTTATATGGCAAAGGTTTCATCCATATCTATAATTTCTTTTTTTCAAAGCATGAAAATAACCAAGGCAAACAAATGCTAATCATTATTCAATCTGATATATATATATATATATATATATATATGTATATATAAAGAGTTTTTTTCTATACCTTCCTTTTTGTACCCTTCTATACTTCCCTTTGTACTATATGATTGTACTTAGGATATTGAAATCCACTTGAACAAAACACAAGAGAATATGTCCCAGGGAGAAGGAAACATTTCCTCTTCAGTTTGAAGTGACTATAGGTTCCTATAGAAATGGAGAGTAGGGGCAAAGTTCTTCCATCCCATAATGTCTTCTTTTATTTATTCCCTGGGTTTATGTAAAAATGGCATTAGAACTTTGACACACAAAAGCTGCTCTAATTTTCTCTCCTTAAAGGAAATCTCAGAGTTAGATTTTTCAGATATTCTACCAGCCTTTAAATAAAGAAACTTATTGTGAAGTATCTGCCTTTCTAATTAATAAGTCAAGAAAGTGTGTAACTTCTGCATTTCCCTTCAATAGAAAGCAATTTGGTATCAAATAGGACATTTTCAAAAAAAAAGACAATATGAGTGGATAATTTTCAGGCACTAGTTTTCAAATAACAAATTTGCCCTAAGCCCTACACATTTGGGGATGGGGCTGCGTATAAGCGAATTAAACACACCAAAATATTTTTCTTCCAGATTAGGAGCTAGTCCACTATAGTCCACCGACTCAGTGTCTGTTTCTGTGATCAATTTAATACATCTTGGTCATAATCACAGGCCTGTGGTGCATAAAGTTGTCAAACTATTCTTCCCAATAACTTATTATGAAGGTTCTATTTGGAAGGTTTGATGCATTAATACATAAGAAAAGCTAGGATACATTTTTGTTAATGATTCACAGGCTTTTGGAGTTTTGTCATAACCATTCAAAGTGAAACATATTTACACTACATTTTGTTTTTAATACATAAAAATGTAAGAACCAATTGATACTACTTTTGATCCCATAGAAGCAGATGTGATCTAAAAGAAACCCTAATATAGCATGTGTTATTAATATTTCAGCATCATGCTTTGAATCAGAAATGCCCAGCTATGTTACTCTTGATCATATATACATAAAGATCATGCTGTTTTATCCTACCACAGAAATGCTCAGTCATGTTTATTTCTGCCCTATTCATAATGGCAAAAAATTGCAAAGAACCTAGATGTCCCTCCACAGAATATATAAAAATGTGATATATTTACTTACACAATTGAGTGTTATTCAGCTATTTAAAAATTGTAATCACAGGCAAATGGATGGGCCTAGAAAAAAATCATGCCAAGTAAGGTAGCTCTGGTCCAGAAAGAGAAATATGTTATGAATTCAGGTGTATGTGAATATTAGCTGTTAAGAAAATGATAACCAAGCTACAATTCATAGAACCATAGAGGTTTGGTATAGAGTAAGAAACTAGGGGAGATAGAAATGAGATAGGAAAGAAAAACTGAATAGATAGTTATATATGGATAAGGGTGGGGATAGAATAGGAGAATCAATTAAGGGTCATTTGCGGGGTAATATGGAAACCTAATACAGTATCTATTCCTAATATGTATGCATATGTAGAGGTGAGAGAAATGAAACCATCAAATAATGGAGCAGACTGAGCCCTAATTAGCCATGTTTTGCTACCAATTAAAGCTTCTAATCCAAGGATTGGCTTACATCTAATTGAGTTGTTGGTCAAAGGAGTCTCATGGGAATCCCCAAACAATCAAGACTTGTTCCCAAGACTATAGGTTGCTCCCTGCAGAGTGACAACAAGAACCCATTGCTGAAGACTAGATCTACAGGATTCATTAAAAGTGGAGAAGTCAAGCTGCTGCCTACTTAGAGCCTTCACCCTATGTTACATCTTTGGTACAGACAAGTACTCTGCATACTACCAAAAGAAAAATGTAAAGACCAACCCAACTACAAATGCTTGGATCTACAATGGCGTGCTGTCTGCAAGGTATGCTCAGTCAATGGCAGCACAGAACTTCTGGTTAACCAACCAATGTCTAATTTAGCTTAATGCCTACTCCACAAGATGATAGCCATATACAACATTGCTTTGGTGACCATGAACCTGAGATTAGATATCTCAGGGACCTAAGGTTAAAAAACTACTATTGTTCTTTAAAAACAAAACAAAAACTGTAGTAAGAAAATGACTCCTAATGACATTCTACTATACTGAGATCAGTGTTTGCTTGATCATCTTCAGAGAACCTTCCTCCTGCAGCAGATAAAACAACTACAGAAACCCATACATAGTCAGATATTATGCAGAGAGTGAGAGATCTTGGAATACTCAGCCCTAAAGTGGATACCTCCATTGAATCTCTCCCCCTCAGAACTCTTCTGGGAATTCTTCAGAAGTGGAGGCAGAAAGTAAGAGCCAGAAGGGATGTAGGACATAAACAAGATCCTTTAAGTCAACATAAGCAATATACATCTTTAATTCACAGAGACTAAAGCAGAATGTGCGGGGCCCGCATGGGTCTATCCCAGCTTATCTGTGGTGTGTGTGTGTGTGTGTGTGTGTGTGTAATAGCTTTCTAATTCAGTCTTTTTAAGGGATTCCTGAGTATGCAAACCAATGAGACTATTTGTTTCTTGTTCCTTCTCTTGGGCTCTTTTCTGTATGTTTGTTTTGTCCAATACCAATGTGTTAGATTTGTTATATCCTGTTGTATTATACTGTTATATTATATTTGATTATTATTCCTTAGAACCCTGTTTTTTGTTATACTGAGAATAAAAAAGGGTGTTGTTCCTGATGGGAAGGCAGGTCTAAAGGAACTGGGAGAAGTTTGGGGAGGGGAAATCATAATTAGGATATTTGTGAGAAAAATCTATTTTTAATAAAAAGGAAAAATGAAAACATATTTTTAAAGATCATCTTTTGTAAATTTCAAGTGTTTTTCATCTTGTCTTTTTTTTTCTTTTGAAGGCTGTGAAACCTACATGGGGTTAGGGCCTGGATGATAGATGGAGGTCAGTACAGAAAGACCTTGAAAGTTATATCCACTCCTGGATTCTTAGCATGCTATTCAGCTGCCTCACACTCCCATGGCTATAGAGAGGGTGTCTTCTACTACACACCCTCCTTGGTCTGATGGACTATGACCCTAAGAAGCCATGAGCCAAAATAACCCTTTCCTCCCTTAAGTTGCTTCTGTCAGGTGTTTGGTCCCAGTGGTGAGAAAAGCAACTAACATAGAAAATAATAGTTAAATACTGCTGAGATTCTATCAACCTGGTCATTTCCTAGAATAAACCCATTTTTGGTATACACATTGTACTGAATAACTGCATTTTAAAGAAAAATAGTTTAAAATTACTGACCCCAAATCTTTCCTCTTTTAAAGAAAAACAAAGTCCATATTTTATGTATAAGAAAAATATGAAGAACTGTTTTTCCTTTTAGTCTTTTAAAACTAATTAGCTCTACAAAGAGCTAGAATATTTAGATTTGATTTAGTAATAGCCTATTTTTACTTTGCTTCTTATATCTGATTGCTGCAGCATTTCAGGAAAATTTAAGAAAGGGAGATGATTTTATAACTATATAAAATTGTATCATTCCCAGCTGCCTCAATACATCATAATTTGAACGTGATATTTTAATGATACTTTCCCCTGTGTTTCTCCTACAAATGATACTAAAATAAGAAAACAGAAAGTAATAAAACAAAGTAAGTGTAGAGCTATAGTTGCTAAGGTAACCATAATCATATTTCCTTAAACTGTGGTAGAGCAGCTTCTGCAGTTCAATTCAAGTTCATGTTTCCTTTGTAAGTTTATATTTGTTCAAAGTACCTGTTGTACACAACAGTATCATTCCAACTAAACAGGTGAAAGTAGGGGTGAAACCGAATACAATATTCAGATTATTAAAGAGAAATAGGAAATAATACTTGCTAGAATTTGAGATGCTGTGAAAACAGTTTCCAATGGCCTGGGCAGCTCTGCGGGCCATCTGTGTGCCAGCCCTGTCATGGATTGTTTACCCTACAGAGTGATTGGCACTTGAAGAGGCTCTCTGCTGCCATCTTCACTCCCAGACAGACAGGACAGGCAACACCAGGTACACAGAGAAATCCCGAGTTTAACATCCGGGCTCCATCTGAACCCAGAAACTGGGTTGAGCAACAGCACTCTTTGCAGAGGAATGCTAGTCTCCTAGGGGTGCTGAGACAGGCTGGCATGCCCACAGGAGGCACAAGCTCAACCAACTAACACCAGAGATAACCAGATGGCAAAAGGCAAATGTAGGAACATTACTAATAGAAATCAAGGCACTATGGCAGCATCCGAACCCAATTCTCCGACAACAGCAAGTCCTGGATACCCCAACACAACAAAAAAACAAGATGTGGACTTAAAATCACTGGTCATGATGCAGTTAGAGGAACACAGAAGGACATAAATAAATCTCTTAAATAAATACAGGAGAACATGAATCAAAAGGTAGAAGCCCTTACAAGGGAAACACAAAATCATTTAAAGAAATTCAGGAGAATATAGGTCAACAGATAGAAGCCAATAAAGAGGAAATGCAAAAACCACTTAAAGAAATACAGGAGAACTTGGGTCAACAGGCAGAAGTCATGAAAGAGGAAACACAAAAGTCTCTTAAAGAATTATAGGAAAACACAAACAAGCAATGAAAGAACTGAGCAAATCCATCCAGAATATATATATATATATATATATATATATATATATATATATATATATATATATATATAAAACAGAAGTGAAAGAACTAAGAAAACAAAAAGGGAGACAACTTTGGAGATAGAAAACCTTGGGAACAAATCAGGGTTCATAGATGCAAAATATCAACAACAGAATACAAGAGATAGAAGAAAGAATTTCAGATGCCGAAAATACCATAGAAAGCATTGACTCAAAGAAAATGCAAAATTCAAAAAGCTTCTCACCCAAAACATCCAGGAAATCCAGGATATAATGAGAAGACCAAACCTAAGGATTACAGGTATAGATGAAAGTGAAGATTTACAAATTAAAGGGCCAGCAAATATCTTCAAAAAATTATAGAAGAAAACTTCCCTAACCTAAAGAGAGATGTCCATGAACATACAAGAAGCCTACAGAACTCCAAACAGACTGGACCAGAACAGAAATACCTCCTGTCACATAATAATCAAATTCCCAAATATACTAAACAAAGGAAGAATATTAAAGGTAGTAAGAGAAAAAGGCCTAGTAACACATAAAGGAAGACCTATCAGAATTACATCAAATTTCTCAGCAGAGACCATGAAAGCTAGAAGATCCTGGGAAGATCTCATGCAGACTCTAAGAGAACACAAATGCCAGCCAAGACTACCCAACAAAACTCTCAATAACCATAGATAAAGAAACCAAGATATTCCATGAGAAAACCAAATTAACACAATATCTTTCCACAAACCCAGCCCTACAAACATTAATAGGTGGAAAACACAAATACAAGGAGAGAAACTACACCCTGGAAAAGCCAAGATAGTAACCTTCTTTCATCAAACCCAAAACAAGATAACCACTCAAACATAAATATAACATCAAAAATAACAGGATGTAATAATCACTATTTATTAATATCTCTTAACATCAACGGAGCCAATTCCAAATTTAAAACAAACAAACAAACAAACATATAAAGGCTACTGATTTGCTTGCATTGATTTTGTAGCCAGCCACGTTGCTGAAGTTGTTTATCAGCTGTAGGAGTTCTCTAGTAGAGTCTTTGGGGGTCACTTAAGTATACGATCATATCATTTGCAAATAGTGATAGTTTAAATTCTTCCTTTCCAATTTGTATCCCTTTGACTTCCTTATGTTGTCTAATTGCTCTAGCTAGGACGTCAAGAACTATATTGAAAAGATATGGAGAGAGGGGGCAGCCTTGTCTAGTCCCTGATTTTAGTGGGATTGCTTCAAGTTACTCTCAATTTAGTTTGATGTTGGCTACCGGTTTGCTGTATATTGCTTTTACTATGTTTAGAAATGGGCCTTGAATTCCTGTCCTTTCCAAGACTTTTAGCATGAAAGGATGCTGAATTTTGTCAAATGCTTTTTCAGTATCTAATGAAATGATCATGTGTTTTTTTCTTTGAGTTTGTTTATGTAGTGGATAGCATTTATGGATTTCCTTATATTGAACCATCCCTGCATCCCTGGGATGAAGCCTACTTGATCATGGTGGATGATCGTTTTGATGTGTTCTTGGATTCGGTGGGCAAGAATTATATTTAGTATTTTTGCATCGATATTCATAAGGGAAATTGGCCTGAAATTCTCTTTCTTAGTTGGATCTTTGTGTGGTTTTGGTATCAGTGTAATAGTGGCTTCGAAGAAGGAGTTGGGTAGTGTTCCTTCTGTTTCTATTTGGTGGAAAAGTTTGAAGAGTATTGGTGTTAAATCTTCTTTGATAGAATTCTGCACTGTCCTTTGCACAACCTTAAGTCATCAGAAGGTCTGATAGAATTCTGCACTGAAGCCATCTGGTCCTGTGCTTTTTTTGGTCAGAAGGCTATCTATGACCCTTTCTATTTCTTTAGGGGTTATGGGTCTATTTAGATGGTCTATTTGATCCTGGTTTAATTTTGGTAATTGGTATCTGTCTAAGAAAATGTCCATTTCCTCCAGATTCTCCAATTGTGTTGAGTACAGGTTTTTGTAGTAGGATCTGATGATTTTTTTGAATTTCCTCAGTTTCTGTTGTAATATCTCCATTTTCATTTCTAATTTTGTTCATTTGGATACTTTCTCTGTGCCCTTTGGTTAGTCTGGCTAAGGGACATGGGAAGGGGTGGATGGAAGAACAGGGGGACAGAAGAGAGCTTATGGGACTTGCGGGGAGTGGGAACCCAGAAAAGGGGAAATCATTTGAAATGTATATAAAAATATATCAATAAAAAAACATAGCCTAACAGACTGGATACATAAACAGGATCCTACATTTTACTGCATACAGGAAACACACATCAGTGTCAAAGACAAACACTACCTCAGAGTAAAAGGCTGGAAAACAATTTTACAAGCAAATGGTCTCAGGAAACAAGCCAGAGTAGCCATTCTAATATAAGATAAAATTGACTTTCAACCTTAAGTCATCAAAAGGGACACTGAAGGACACTTCTTACTGGTCAAAGGAAAAATCCAACAAGAACTCTCAATTCTGAACATTTATACTCCAAATGCAAGGGCACCCTCATTCATAAAAGAAACTTTACCAAAGCTCAAAGCACACATTGCACCTAACATAATAATTGTGGGTAACTTTAACACTCCACTCTCCTCAATGAACCCATCATGAAAACAGAAAATAAACAGGGACAGTGAAACTAATTGAATCATTGGACCAACCGGATTTAACAGATATATAGAGGGAGAACATTTCATCCTAAAGCAAAAGAATACACATTTTGCTCAACACCTCATGGTACCTTCTCCAAAATTGGCCATATAATTGGTCACAAGACAGACCTCAACAGATATAAGAAGTTCGAACTAATCCCATGCCTCCTATCAGATCACTATGGAGTAAAAGTGGTCTTCAATAGCAACAAAAACAACAGAAAGCCCACATGCACATAGAAGTTGAACAATATTCTACTCAATTATAACTTGGTCAAGGAAGGAAGAAATAAAGAAAGAAATCAAACACTTTCTAGAATCTAATAAAAATGAAGGCATAACATACCCAATTTTATGGGACACAATTAAAGCAGTGTTAAGAGGAAAACTCATAGCCCTGAGTGCCTCCAAAAAGAAACTGTAGAGAGCATACACTAGCAGCTTAATGCCACACCTGAAAGCCCTGCAACAAAAAGAAGCAAATTCACCCAAGAAGAGTAGAACACAGGAAACCATCAAACTCAGGACTGAAATCAATCAAGTAGAAACAAAGAGAACCATACAAAGAATCAAAAAAACCAGGAGCTGGTTCTTTGAAAAAATCAACAAGATAGATAAACCCTTAACCAGACTAATCAGAGTGCACAGAGACAGTATCCAAATTAACAAAATTAGAACTGAAAAGGGAGATATAACAACAGAAACTGAGGAAATTCAAAAAAATCATCAGATCCTACTACAAAAACCTATACTCAACACAACTGGAGAATCTGGAGGAAAGGGACAGTTTCCTAGACAGATATCAAATACCAAAATTAGATCAGAAGCAAATAGATCATCTAAACAGGCCCATAACCCCTAAAGAAATAGAAGTGGTCATTGAAAGACTTCCAACCAAAAAAAGCACAGGACCAGATGGTTTTAGTTCAGAATTCTATCAGACCTTCAAAGAAGACCTAACACCAATACTCTTTAAACTGTTCCACAAAATAGAAACAGAAGGAACACTACCCAACTCGTTTTATGAAGCCACAATTACGCTGATACCAAAACCACACAAAGATCCAACAAAGAAAGAGAACTTCAGACCAATTTCCTTTATGAATATCGATGCAAAAATACTTAATAGAATTCTTGCCAACCAAATCCAAGAACACATCAAAACAATCATTCACCATGATCAAGTAGGCTTCATCCCAGGGATGCAGGGATGGTTCAATATATGGAAATCCATCAATGCAATCCACTATATAAACAAACCCAAAGGAAAAAAAAAACACATGGTCATTTCATTAGATGCTAAAAAAGCTTTTGACAAAATTCAACATCCTTTCATGCTAAAAGTCTTGGAAAGAACAGGAATTCAAGGCCCATAACTAAACATAGTTAAAGCAATATACAGCAAACCAGTAGCCAACATCAAACTAAATGGAGAGAAACTTGAAGCAATCCCACTAAAATCAGGGACTAGAGAAGGCTGCCCCCTCTCTCCATATTTATTCAATATAGTACTTGAAGTTCTACCCAAAGCAATTAGACAACACAAGGAGGTCAAAGGGATACAAATTGGAAAGGAAGATTTCAAACTATCACTATTTGCAGATGATATGATAGTATACTTAAGTTACCCAAAAACTCCACCAGAGAACTACAGCTGATAAACAACTTCAGCAAAGTGGCAGTGTTTAAAATCAACTCAAGCAAATCAGTAGCCTTCCTATACTCAAAGGATAAGCAGGCTGAGAGAGACATTAGAGAAATGACACCCTTCACAATAGCCACAAACAATATAAAGTATCTTTGTGGGACTCTAACCAAACAAGTGAAAGATCTGTATGACAAGAACTTCAGGTCTCTGAAGAAGGAAATTGAAGAAGACCTCAGAAAATGGAAAAAAAATCTTCCATGCTTGTGGATTGGCAGGATTAATATTGTAAAAATGGCCATCTTGCCAAAAGCAATATACAGATTCAATGCAATCCCCATAAAAAATTCCCAACTCAGTTCTTTATAGACTTAGAAAGAGCAATTCTCAAATTCATCTGGAATAACAAAAAACCCAGGATAGCTAAAACTATTCTCAACAATAAAAGAACTTCTGGGGCAATCAGTATCCCGGACCTCAAGCAGTACTACAAAACAGTAGTGTTAAAAATTGTATGGTATTCTTAGAGTGACAGGCAGGTAGATCAATGGAATAGAATTGAAGAACCAGAAAAGAACCCACACACCTATGGTCACTTGATCTTCAACAAAGGAGCTAAAACCATCCATTGTAAAAACGATAGGCTTTTCAACAAATACTGCTAGTTCAACTGGAGGTCATCATACAGAAGAATGCAAATGAATCCATTCTTATCCCCTTGTACTAAGCTCAACTCCAAGTGGATCAAGGACCTCCACATAAAACCAGACACACTGAAAGTAATAGAAAAGAAACTGGGGAAGACCCTTGAGGACATGGGCACAGGGGAAAAGTTCCTGAATAGAACATCAATAGCTTATGCTCTAAGATCAGCAATTGACAAATGGAACCTCATAAAATTACAAAATTGCTGTAAGGCAAAGGAAACTGTCAATCGAACAAAATGGCAACCAACAAATTGGGAAAAGATCTTCACCAACGCTACATCCGACAGAGAACTAATATCTAATATATACAAAGAACTCAAGAAGGCAGAGTCCAGAGAGCCAAATACCCCTATTTAAAAAATGGGGTACAGACCTAAACAAAGAATTTTCATCTGAAGAATTTCAAGTGGCTGAGAAGCACCTTAAGAAATGTTCAACATTATTAGGGAAATGCAAATCAAAACAATCCTGAGATTTCACCTCATACCAGTCAGAATGACTAAGATTAAAAAATCAGATACAGCAGGTGTTGGCAAGGATGTGGAGAAAGAGGAATACTCCTCCACTGCTGGTGGGGTTGCAAGCTGGTATATCACTTTGGAAATCAGTCTGGTGGTGCCTCAGAAAACTGGGAATGATACTTCCAGAGGACCCTGTTATATCACTCCTGGGCATATACCCAGAGGATTTCTTGGCATGCAACAACGACACATGCTCCACTATGTTCATAGCAGCACTATTTATAATAGACAGAAGCTGGAAAGAACCCAGATGTCCCTCAGTGGAGGAATGGATACAGAAAATGTGGTATATTTACACAGTGGAATACTACTCTGCAATTAAAAACAATGAATTCATGAATATTTTAGGCAAATGGTTGGAACAGGAAAAATATCCTAAGTGAGGTAACCCAATCACAAAAGAATACACATGGAATGCAGTTACTCTTAAGTTCTATTCAGGAACTTTTCCCCTGTGCCCATGTCCTCAAGGGTTTTCCCCAGTTTCTTTTCTATTACTTTCAGAGTGTCTGGTTTTATGTGGAGGTGCTTGAATACCCAAGACACAATTAGCATATCAAATGATTCTCAAGAAGAAGGAAAGAGAGGGCCCTGGTCCTGGAAAGACTTGATGCAGCATTTTAGGGGATTACCAGGACAAATGGGAGGAGGTGATTGGGGAATGGGTGGAGGGAAGAGGGTATATGGGACTTATGGGGAAGTGGCAACCAGGAAAGGGGAAATCATTTGGAATGTAAACACAGAACATAGAAAATAATTTTAAAAAAAGAAAGAAAACATTTTCCTCACTTCTACTTCACTTGGCCTAGAAGCTCCAAGAAGAAATTCATACCTGCCTTTATGGCACTATGCTGACTCTAGCATTAATGAGTTCTATTCAGAAATGATGCAGTAAACATAGGTTAAGTGGACTGCAATCCTCTAAAACACACCTCACTCTCAGAAGATATAACAAAAAATGTAGTGTGGACACTCTATGAACTATTATTTTTGTGACTGAAATGGCTTATTTTTTATGACCATTACCTTATCTTCCTACTAAAGAAAAATACCACTTTTCATACATATTTGAAGATAGTGTCATCATTAAGTTGGGACTGACCGGATTTTCACTCCCAAAGGTTGGCCAATATCTTGGAGATTGCCAAGAGAGGCAGTCACCATGAGCCTTACCTGATTTTTGCTCAGATTTTCTAGCCCAGTTACTCGTTAATTCTGAACGTGTGTAAATATGGTTTAAGAGGGGAAAATCCACATTCATTTTCCCCACAGAATTGACAAGTAGTGTTTTGAGTTCACAGGCCAGCTCATGTAGAACCACTTCAACCATGATGTATTTGAAGCACAAAAAGGAAAAATATAAATGAGAACTACATTTTCACTCTTTCGAGATCATGGAAAAAGTGGAGACACCAAGTCACAGGATAGAGGAGTAAATGCTGGGTTGAAATCAAAGATTCTGTATCAGTTTCTTCTGGAAGCTTCTGGGTCAGAAATCATTTCATAGGATGCTCTGCAAAGTCTGATTAAGCTCAGTAGACTGACTCAGCATAGGAACAAAATTCATCACTTGCTGAACCAATGAAACAAGAAGCCTATGTAGTCTGGGTGATGATTTCAATACTTGATTCTCCTTCACCTCCTCTAGTTGAAATATATAGGAAGAACAGGCCAAGTGACATGATTGGTTGGGGTTTTTTGTCTAACATTATTGGCCTTAGATCCATGTAGAATTCAAATGATTCTCAAGTAGTCATGTTTTCTTTTGAATAATAAGGATGACATGGGCTTCAAAAGAATGGTGTGGGAGGCAGAGCTGAACAGATGAAATAGTTGAAAGACAATTTTAATTTCATGTTGAAATGATCCTTTTGTGTTTATGACTATGTTCTAAAATAGGATCCTAGAAAAAGAAATGTGTATTTTAGAAACACAAAGAGACCTCTCAACAATTCAGCACTTAAAGTGATGTATAATTCTAATTCATCATACTTTTATAAATTCCTGCATTTTATTTCCACAGACATCATGAACCTCATAATGTATAACTCATAAAAAAGGAAAAATACTTAATTCTTATACACCCTGTAAGACAACTTTAATGTAGCTCTTACCTTACAGAAGAAATTTACTTAAGATTAGTATCAACATAATTTACTTGTTTCCAATTTACAAATTGATTTTATAGAATTTTAAATATAAGTCAATGACCTCCTGAGGCTGGGGATATGGCATAGTGGCAGAGTATGTGCCTAGTCTATGTGAGTCCCCAGGGGACACTAAGGTCAAATTTAAAATGAAGAGCTCCTTAAGAAGAAAGATGTTTTCATTCCCATATTCCTTTTACATTGTTTAAATATTTCTAAAAAATAGTTGAAAAATTATCTTCCTATTGCCAATACAGTTCTTAATTTCTAAAATCTTATCTTGATGTGAACAATATACCTCAGAGAGAGGTGGGGGAGAGAGCGAGAAAGTGGGAGAGAGAGAGAGAGAGAGAGAGAGAGAGAGAGAGAGAGAGAGAGAGAATGCATGTCTTAGAAACAGAAAACGCCACCCACTTGTCTAAGTACTTCCCCCATAAAGAGATTAGAACTTTTTGCAGCAGCTGTGTACACCCTTTCTATTTGCATAAAAATAATAGTTTTAAACCATTAAAGAAGCACATGAGCAATTTAAGCTGAAATGATTCCAAATGGATTTTAAAAATCTAAAACAACACCAGACTTAAATTCTAATTCGTTTTGCCTAAACAAAGAGACAGTATTGTAAATATCCATATCACATAATTAAATACAGGTGACCTAGAAATATTCAACTTACACATAGTCTGTACATGGGACCAGTCCATCCGACACAATCAGATCAGCAACAGAGCAGGCTCTCTCTAGATTTCAAGTTGAGGGAAGTGTTCCCCTAGGAGTCACCCTGTTCTCTTCTCAGTGGATACTGGAGTTGGTAATGATTAGAGTGAAATGGAAAATAGAAAGTCATATTCCTCTGCCCCTGCCGGACTCTCTTCCCACCATTCTCAGTAAGGAATCCATTTCCCATAAGTGTTACAAAGACTGCCTTGGTTCCCAGGCCAGCCCATCAGAAGTCCACTGGGCCTGCAGTTCAGCTGGAACTGTGCTATTAATACTAGGCTGACTTCCCACTTGGAAACTAATGCTAGCCCTGACAGTACTGCTGGTCAGCTCTGTTATGGTTAAATGGATTTGTAGGCGGTCCTGGGAGCCTGCCAGTTAGAACATCCTTTCTGTGGGAAAATTCCTTTCGAGGCCTAAACAACTCACTGTCAAACATGGGTTTCAGCCACAAGTTGGGAAGGGCCTCAGGCATTGACAAATCAATCCTCACCTTTCTTTTTCTGGAAATGTTTGGATAAGCATTGCAGTACAATAACACAGACAAGCATAAAGTGAATTCAAAACTCAACACACAATATGATCGATGGAAAAGAATGGGTATATTTTACTGACAATGCTAATGTAGAGATAGATCAGCTCTACACACACACACAAACACACATACACACACACACACACACAAACATACACAAACACACACAATGCACTATTATACATTTCATCATATGATGCAAATGTATTGTCCTTAATGCAGAATTGATATCTTAGTTGTAAAAAAGATCAACTATGACTCGGGCCCCACTTCTATGCTATAACTTTTATTTTCATCTGGGTGTTGATTTAAACTCATTCTCAATTCTCAATTGGTTCAGACTAAAATGACCTCAGTACAATAACTAGATAAAATGTGGCTAAAAAAGTTGTAACTAGCAAAAACCTTGGTCCTTAGGAACATCATATTTAAATCAGCCAGAATACTCACTAATAATAACATAAAAGTCTTCCTAAATAAATGTTTACAAAGGATATTGTTCTCATCAATAGCAAATAGGTCATTTGGTACAACATAGTAATCTATAGATTCCAGTAGTTTTCCCACACAAAAAATAATAATGAAACAGAGACAATGCTGATGTTAGGATAACAGATTGTAATTTGGTGGGAGATATCTGCTGCCTAGGAAACTGAAAACAGCACTGTCAACAAAAACAAATAAAGCAATCTATCCCATGTAGGAAAACATAAGTGCATTCAGCAGAAGCAGGATAAACTCTTCCATATTAATGTAAAGACAGCACAAAAAGCAGTGGAGACAAGAGTACTGAATGAATGATACCTCAGCTTTGCATTCTAGCTTTCTTAGTTAATGATTCCCAAGTATAAAATAGGCCACGACCCATGGGAAATCAGAAATCAAATGATAGAAGATTTGAACATGTTCCTTAGAATAAATGCCTGAAAATGATCTTTCAATTGGCCTATAAAATATAGACTCACTCATAGGAAGACTGTATCATCTATAAGTACTTGTTAGAATATGGTAGTTAGAATATGGTAAACCCCATCTTATATAAACCAAAGAAACTGACTAAATTAGTGATGGTAGTGTGGTAGTTTGAGTAGGAATGGTCCTCATAGACTCAAGTGTTTGAATGCTTGGCCATGGGAAATGGCACTCTTAGGAAGTATGGCCTTGTTGGAGTAGGTGTGGCCTTGCTCAAGGAAGTATGTCACTGCTGGGAGGGCTTTGAGGTTTGATATTCTCAAGCTGGCATAGTATGACACACAGTCCCCTTCTGCTGCCTTGAGATCATGATATGGGACTCTTAGCTACCTCTCCGGCAGCATGTTTACCATTCTTCCCAAGATGACAGTAACGTAGTAAACTCTGAAGCTGTAAACCAGCTCCAATTAATTGTTTTCCTTTTTCTGAGAGTTGTCATGGTCATGGTGTCTCTTCAAAGCAATATAAACCCTAAATAAGACAGTCTGAAAAAATAATATTTCTATGAAAATATTATTTCCATTCAGGAATACATAATTACTTAGTTCACCCATGAGAAGAAAAGATTTCATTAAACCATAAGAAGAGTAAATTATATTGAATTGACATATTAATCCTGTAAATTATATTGTAATTCTACAAAAATTAAAGGTAACCCAAACAATTTCACCTTATTTTTACATTTTGTCAATAATTTAATCTATAATAAGATTTATTAACATGTATATCAGTACCAAGTTTTTTATCACTATATTTCAATTCATAGTTCTGATTAAATTAGCATAACTTATGTTAGACAATGTAGTATTGTTTTGGCTTTACCCTTAAAAATACATCTCCCTTGTCTTTAACATGGCCTTCCATGCATCTTACAGGCCCCAGATTTATCTTCTTTCTCTTGCTTCCTTCAGAACCTATGAAACAGTTTCATTAAATCCAGTTATCTACTTACCATTCAGTTACTTGGTACTATTTGCCATTGAATTCTATATACTTATATGTATTTAATGATAACTATTGTCCCTTGGATATCTCACTTTGAAGACCTATTTCAACAAGGAAAAAATGTATGTCTTCTGTATGTGCTGTCTTCTCTGTGTGCATGTGAGTGCCCATGAAAGTCAGAAGATGCTGTTGGACTCTCCTTGGATCTAGAATTACAGGCAGTTATAAACCACCTTATGTGGGTGCTGGGAGCTGAACTTATGTCCTCTAGAAGAGCAGTATATCCCACTAATTAATGAGCCATCTCTGAAGCTCACTGTTTGCTTTCTAAGATGTCTATTGCATGCTAAAATAATAAGGCCAACCAAAGTGCTTTAACCAAAGGACTTTGAAATCAAAGTGCTGAACGTATCTTCTAAAGGAAGCATAGTATGTTAAGGGAAGTGAAACTTCTTGGGTCATCACTCATTTGATGTTAACAAGAAAACCCACATAAATACTGCACTATAGCTTGTTTATTAGATTGGATCCTGTTGTGACCAATGTATGCTATTTCAATTTTTAGCTCAGACAAGCACATTTTCTCACACCATTACCCACAGCCAAATATATAACTTTAAGATGGCTTTCTCAATGCTCTTTATTCAAAGTGAGGATAATATTTACCTAAAGGATTCTTACCAAATACAAGAAGCTACTGGCCATTTGCATGTTTGGATGAAGGAATTAATAAGGTGATACATGTGTGGAGGTTGGATTTTTATCACACAGACACATAACACTTTATCAGTCAATTATTGACTAAGATTGCTTTATAAAGATTTGTCCATTACCCAGCTGCAAGCCAAAGAAAGATGAGAGAACTTCCTGAATTGCCCTTCTAAGAAAAATAAATAGGAAGGAATGACTTGCACATCTTCCTGTGTTCATTGTCACACATCATAATATAGTTGTCTAAAACTAACCCATCCCGTCACATAACCAGCTTGGGAGTAGTGTGAAAAGCACAAATAGGAGTATGGATCCTCATAGCCTATATATAGATTCTCTTACATGCTGGTTACATTACAATTTTGAGGCAGATTAATTTCCTGAGAGGGCCGAATGTTCACTTACTTGCAGCTGAATAGCTTCTAATTCATTTGGCCCATCTCATCCAGCTTCCAAATTTAAAGACAGTAAATTCCACCCCAACTTGGTATATGCTGCTCCAAGTTAAATTTTTTAAAATTCTGAATGACCAACAAATTCTCATAAGTGCAGCGTGCATGCCAGCTATACTATACTCTTGGAGGTAACAAGACAGCATTTGGGATTAGTTCTTTTCTTCCACTGTGAATTCCAGGGATCAAACTGAGATTGTAAGGCTTGTCCAGGTTTATCTATGGAACCATCTCACCATGCCATTCCCCAGTTGCTACATATTTAGTCTGCTCAATACATATCTCAATCACTGTCTTTAGAATATTAAGCAATGGGGGGGGGGGGCAAATTACTAGAATGATGTATTGTTTTCTTCAGGCCCCAAATAAAGTAGTAAAATAATTACAAAAATCATAGCATATATTGGATTCACAATCATTAAAAGACAATTGTTCATTTATATCAAACATAGAAAGCCATGTTGCATTTGTCCATTAGTTAGCCAAAACAAACAATAACAATGGTTTTGATGATTGCTTTTGACACCTCTTGTAACTGTGATAAAAGCAAGCAATTTACACGGAAAGATCAGCTTCTTTCTATATTGGGATCAAGAAGCTGTAGAGATTACTCAGGAGTAAAGGACACCTACTGCTGTTGTAGAAGTCTCACTTTTAGTTGAAGGACCCATAGTGGGTGACTCAAAACCACCTGTATTGCCAGATCCAAAGGACCTGATACCTCTGGTCTCTATGGGCACATTCATTCATGTACACATATCCACAAATAGATACAAAGATCTACACATAGTTAAAAATTGCACCTTTGAAAAGGTAGAAATATAAAAAGGAGGGATTTTTTTCTTAGCTTCTTAGGCTACTACAACAAATAACATTGAGTGACTTGCTTGTTTTAAATGACAAGAAATTGACTTACCTCTATTTTGTAAGCTGAAATCCTGAGATTACGGTATGAACATAAGTTTTAGTGAAGACATTTTTTGATTTGTAGGCAGCTGCCTGTCCTCTGTATCCAAAAATGGCAGAAAAGCCCTGTGTTATCTCATCAAGGCCACACCCTCCTTACCACAATCTAAACCAAATCACCTGCTGTATGCCCCATCTAAAATCTTACCATATTCAGACAGAATTCCACACAGAAATTCAGGGAGGTGCATAGGCATTCAGTTCCTTACACCATCTTTTCTATGTGGTGTGTCAAGGTTAAAGACACCTCAAAGGAAATGATAAATGTTATAACATTTTACTTAATAAGTGACAGTGGTTGTGTCACTAGAAACCATTGCAGACACAAAGAAATCAAAGTATGTAACTGAAATGTTCTGTCATCACTCCATTCAGATATATAAATAAGCCTCCTAATTTCAAAAACGCTAAAGGCAAAAGGAAATCTATAGTGGTCTTCTAAGCTGAAGAATAAAGGGTACATGCCAAAGAATGATAAAGCAGAAGCTAAAACACAACAGATGATAGATGCAACTGTACAGAAACCATTAAAGGGGGGAGGGGAACAAGACTAGAGTGAAGTAGGAAGTGAGAGGGATTGAAAAGTGAAGTGTTTAGCAGGGAGCTCTGCCTTGGAGTACTGTATGCAGCAGTATTTCATTTTTCACAAAGGCTAAAATGTGATTTTCCTCTTACAGTCTTTCCCTTGTATTTTTACAATGGTGTTGCCATGCTTGAAATAGCGAAGCCTGACTGTAGCATTGAAACTGAAGTCACTGCCGGGGTGAAATGAATGCATCCACTGTGACAGGAGCGGGGATCTGTGGTGGAAATGTGCTTAAGAAGCAGATGAGAAATTCAGTGCTTGCAGGGAAGGCCACGACACAGTATTTAGAGAGATAGGAGTAGAAATAAAAAGGAGCTGTGGGGATTAAAAAAAAAAAAAAAAGAACCAAGTTTGCCAGAAAGAAGCATTTGCAGGCTGGAGATATGGCTCGGTGGTTAAAAGCACTGACTTCTCTTCCTCCCCTCAAGGACCTGGACTCAATTCCCAGCACTCACATTGCAGCTTCTAACTTTAACTCCATTCCAAAAGTTCTAGCACTCTTGCACAGAGACAGATATATAGGCAAAACATCAGCGCTCATAAAGAAAAATAAAATAAATATATTTTTAAAGGATTATTTTGAGGAAGCAGCAGCAGCAGCAGCAGAGACATTTGGCTTCAAAGGCTGCCGAGTTTAAAGGTAGTAAGAACTCAGCTTATGACTTTGGAGGTGATGGCTCCTGCAAACTGGAGAAAAAGAGACACAAACGGGTGATGATACAGAAGCTACTTGGCAGAGGGCTGAAGAATAGACAGAGATCCTATATGAGCCATCCTAAATAAATATTCCGCTGTAAAAGGGAATGGGTGTTAGAAGAGGGTTTTTTTGTTTTTTGTTTGTTTGTTTTGCCAAGGCAGAGACTTAACACGAGATAGTAGTACAGAAAAATAAATTTGAAGCTACAGGTGCAGTTGGATGATAGGTTCTGTGGTGACCCTCAAGGAAGCAGGACTACATAGACGTTGAATAAAATGACAGATTTTCCTCTGAGATCAGAGGAATTGAGATCTGTAGTGCCTGTGATTCATATATGATAAATCTTTTACTACAATGACAAGTTGAAAGTATGTTCATCTGCAACTAAAAGGAATGGAATAGTAAGGCTTTCAAAAAGCTTGTTTTACTCTTACAAAAAAAATTAATACATCAAGGTTATGGCATTTAATAATTTGCTGTGAGTTGTTGCTCTCTCTGGATCTGGAACCCGTTATCACAAGAGCATTGATGGGGCTGAGCTTCTGGAAGTGACTGACAGATGTTGTACTCATGGCTGGTTAATGAATCACCCAGGAAGCAAAAGAGACCAGGATGTTGCCTCCTCCAGACCATGGGGCTTTCAGGCATCTGCCCTATCAGGCAGGCACATCTGCTTCTCCACAAGAAGGAAACAAAGCTAGAATAGAGGGTTGGCTGGCAAAGCCATAAGGTCAAGCCTTGGCCTCTCCTTCCTGGCTTTCCGCATTGACCTGGACCGAGCTACATGACCTGACTTGTAGCAACTCTGCACACTGCAGAAAGAATTAAATCAGGAGCCACTATAAGTTCCTCTTTCCAAACCTGCAGAATGTCCTCTGATTCACTTACTCACAAACTGGCCTCCTCCCAAGTGTCAGACACTGCCCTGGGCTCAGAAAAATGTATAGTGGTTACAGAAAAACTTTTCTGTGTAGTATTGATCGCCACAGTTCTTGCACAGGGACTAATTATTAATAAGGCCTCTTACTGTTTATCTAAACGGATGCATCTGTAACTCTTGCTCGGCGTATTGGATTACTGTTTACAGAGGGTGAGCTCGCTGTTTATTTCTCAGCATGGCAGATGCACATGTTGTACTTTTCATTTACAAGGTACAGCTCAGAGGAAACAAAGCCCCAGAATAAATCCTTAAAACCCACAGTGCCGAAACTGACACATGTTCTAAATTTTTACTATGCCCATTTGTTTCGGGCTCCCAAATCTGTTAGAAGATCCATGTGCAATATAAGGGAGAGTAATTTTATTGTGACATTACCTCAAATTGCATTCTCATGCCTCCTTTATTACCTTTCCAATTTGTCTTGTTACCATATTTGAATTCTTCTTTCAAGAATTCATTTAAAGTTGTCTTTAAATTTGTACATTTTATTTGAAATATAATTAGGTTATCACCCAGAAAATGTGGTTATTAACACGAGCTTTGATATTTCTAGTTTTAAGCTAAACACATTGATAAAATAAAGCATGCTAATGTTTTATCTATTGAATTGAAATCACAAATTGCAGAATGCTTCACAAATATTGTACAGAATTGCTTTATTTTTTACATTATAAGCTTTTACCAATTTAGATATCTCTGTGCTACTTTTAAAATACATCCAAAGCATGTGGATTGAACAATTCGTTTCTACCTTGCCTGTACAGGCATTTTTGCCTTATTTTTTAAAAGTGTTATATTAAAAGCAACAAAGCACACAGATTTTAGAAACAGGTAGAAAGCACAATTGCCTTCAATAATGTAAACTAACCACAAGGTCTTTTAATTTTTGTCTTGCTTTTATTAATGTTGTACTGTCCACAGATCATGGACCTCTTTCCATAATTTAAAATAATAACTGGATAACCATCCTCTCAATTCAAGCATACAGATTTTAAATCAAATGATTTAATCAGAGTCTTAGATGTTCACATATGATACATAGACAGAAATCTTGGCTTTAAAAATTGTGCGCATTTTAAATTTATATATTATATCACTTCTGAAGATACAAGATACAAATACAACCCAGATGCTCACATAATGCATGGCTTCCATTAGTTAGTTATTCTATAGTAATGTTTCCTAACACACATTAGACATCCCTATGCAGAAAATCTTAAATCACAAAATTCTCTGGACTTTAAAATGTCTATACAAATACTCCCAAATATGGAAACCTCTCAAATATATACCATCAAACAACACATACATAGCGAGCATTGCAAGAGTCAAACTTATACTCCCATATTCTATCCTGTATACTTCTCTATTCTGGTACCTTCTAAAATAAATAGTAAAGGAGGAAAGCTTTTAGTAAATATTTGCATAGAAAAATAACAAAATGTCTCCAAGATGTGGGTGAGAGAGAGCTGCTGGACTGACCAACTCAGCTACTGCCCAGGACCAGATCCAGGCTTTGAGCTGGCCCACCCCAACATCTACCCCATTTATGAACTGCAGAAGCATGAGAAGGGACTGCTCCCACTTAACCAAAGCTTCAAGATCTCCATTACTCAGACTGACAACAGGATATCAGAGAGGAGTCATGGTGAGGATCCAGTATTAAAAGTATAGCAATGAATGAAAAATTCCTTAAGTATCAATGACTAATTGCAATGAATATTTGCAAGTAACAATTATTTGTGCAAAAAGGGCATATTGCTTGATACACTGCAGCTTCCAATGTCACTATGACAAACAATGTGATGGAAGGGTGGGGAAGTGGAGAAGCAGAATGATAGATGTACAGCAGAAGGAGAGATGGATGGGTGTGAGAGAAGGCTATGGTTAATAGAGGAGCTGTCCATTGCCCAGAAGGGTCAGTGAGATGGGATTTTTGTTGTTGTGTTGCCTTAAAAATCAACTTAAAAATTTAAGGATGAGGTTACATGGAAGGAGCGTAGATATGGAAGGACTGGGAAATGAGTGGGATTGAAGTGCCTGGTGTGAAATTCCCAAAATATCAATAAAAATTATGTTTTTAAAAAGAAAATAACAAAATGTATTTGTCACCCTTTAAATTCTGAAAGCTTTCAATTTCCAATCTCCCTGTTTTCAGATGTTTTATAGACTCCTGAATTCTGTTCTTTGATAAATTCTCACCAAATGGGACTTTATTATCACTTCCTTCCCAAGTCTCTTTACTAAGGTCAAAAATATGGATTTCAGGAGTAGAGACATCCTTGTCTAGAGAACATTGTGGCAGTTCCTGTTTATCTTGCTTCCCATTCCCCTTTGTGATGCTCAACCATTTCTATGACTCTTCAGGCTCCTAACCAGGAAGTTTAGAAGAGTCTAGAACTGTGCTTTGTAAATACCAATGTGCATACGGTGCCAAGAAAAATTCATTCTCTATTCAGCATGTCTGGAAGGAAGACACTGGTGGTGCAGTGGCTCTCAGGGCAACACATTGAATAGTGTCTGTAATTCTTCCTAATTAGTCATGACTTAGAACCCAGGCATGATGATACACTATCACTGAAGCACCAAGTAGAAGCCTCAGCACTGAGGTCAAACCTTATTCTCATCAGTTGTTTTCAGTACAATTTAAGGTATTTAAGTAACAACTTCTATCTAAAATTCCTGATGTAAGGATTAAATGAGATACTAAATATAAAATACTTCTTTCCTCGGCCACTATAAATATTTTTTAAAATGATAGTAGTTGAAATTGCCATCAATATAATCTCTAGAGTGCATTTTGAGTTCTTCTCTTTTCCATTAGATTCAGTAGAGCCCTGCCATTTTTCCATTTTCTTTAAAGGTAGTTATTTAGATAAACATCACAGAGTAGTAAGTAGAAAGCACATTATGACAAGTACCTCAAAAGAGCGAATGTGCTAAATTGTAATGTGTTAGGTACATGTACAAATAACAATCAAGGTTAGGGCAGATTCACAGGCAAAACAAGTACAAACCTCTTGCCCGAGGGTTGCTGACAAACTATTGACTATTCACAGATGTTTGTCTCATCCAGATTCTATTCTCTGAGCCAAGGCTGCTACTCATACTTTGCATGTGTCAGTCACAGTTGCTAGAAATGACTCAACTGCATCTACCATTAGAAACCACAGTGCTACCTGCAGAAAAAGTCAGCATAAGTATTAGAAAAATAGAGATATTGAACAGTGTATAATCTTTTCCTAATTGAGTGTCATATAGCAAAATCTATTTCAACCTTACTTCCTTTCCTTCAACCTTTCCGAAGGACTTTTGTTTCAACTTAAATAAAATGACATTATTCAAAGAACATCTTATAAAAAGTAGTCAGAAATAAGTATGTGGGACAAACCCCATTACTATTGTTATCAATATTGCAATCTCCTTCCTCATGTTAAAGGAAATGTCAAGCTATAATATTTCTCTTGCTTGTGATGCCAGTTTTAATGTCAGAACTGAGTTGTTTCTCCAGTATAGTTAATAGAAGTGGAAAAGTGAAATTAGAAACTTGGAAATTTTTCTTACTAGAAAATTAATCTTATTATTCTGTATTTCCTTTTGTTACCCATTTTTATAACTGTCCATGTAATATTCTTCCAATATAATCTCCAGAAACTTGATCCTTTCTAGAACCAGCTCAGTTCTAAGAACCCAGATACTAGCCACCATCTTAAAGCAAAGTAGTAGATTGGGGAAAGTAGAGGGATTCTAGGAAGAAAAAGGTAAGGTTTTCGAGTCAAGGCCACTTAGACACGGGACTCCAGTGAGGCTTTCAATCAATATTTTTTTACCCCCTGCTTCATCTCTCAGCCTCAAGAGAGGTATTAACAGTATTATCTCCATTTCTAGACTCCCAGCTGTCCTGAACCCAATCTGCTATTTTCTTTTCACTTTCTTCCTGCACTTGGTTTGGTCATTCCATAGCTTTCTATTTTGTGTTGAACTTGCATTTTTGTTCATATTGAAAAGATGGCACTGCCCAAGAGCAAAAAATAAATGGGAACTGGAAGAAAAGGGGGAGGAGATTAATCATAGGGAGATGACCCAATTGGTAAAGTTCTTGCTTCATAAGCATGAGGATCTGAGTTCAGATGCCTAGCACCCACAAAAATACCTGGCTGTATATACACTTGTCATCTCAGCTCTGGGAAAGCAAGACAAGAGAATCCCTGGGGATTTACTGTCAGCCAGTCTAGCCTAATCCGTGAGCTCCAATTTGGTGAAATGCCCTGTCCCTCAAAATAACGATGCAGAGCAATAAAGGCAGATACTTTATGACAATCTCGAATAGCCACATATACAAACAAAAAAGAAAATCAGTCTCTGACTACCTAGCCATTATAACATTAGAAAATTAAAGTAACGATTCATTATGTGTTGATTTCCATAATTTAATTACTGGGTACCTTACTTCCAGAAGATCCTGCTATACCACTCCTGGGCATATACCCAGAAGACTCCCCACCATGTAATAAGGATACATGTTCTACTATGTTCATAGCAGCCCTATTTGTAATTGCCAGATGCTGGAAAGAACCCAGGTATCCCTCAACAGAAGAGTGGATGCAAAAAATGTGGTATATCTACACAATGGAGTACTATTCAGCCATTAGAAACAATGAATTTATGAAATTCTTAGGCAAATGGATGGAGCTAGAGAATATCATACTAAGTGAGATAACCCAGACTCAAAAGGTGAATCATGGTATGCACTCACTAATAAGTGGATATTAACCTAGAAAACTGGAATACCCAAAACATAATCCACACATCAAATGAGGTACAAGAAGAATGGAGGAGTGGCCCCTGGTTCTGGAAAGACTCAGTGAAACAGTATTCAGCAAAACCAGAACGGGGAAGTGGGAAGGGGTGGGTGGGAGGACAGGGGAAGAGAAGGGGGTTTGCGGGACTTTCGGGGAGGGGGGGGCTAGAAAAGGGGAAATCATTTGAAATGTAAATAAATTATATCGAATAATAAAAAAAAATAAAAAAAATAAAGTTCCCTATAGACTAAAATTTCTATTAACACTTCCATTGAATTATATAAACATCTGCTTAGATTATTGTACTTACAGCAATGAATATGAGAAGATGGTTCACTTAGATGAGCGCTCATGGAACTCTGTTGGAGAGTGTTTCCCCATGTTTGTCATGAGTTATAGGACATGGCTCCACTATGCAATTAATAGGGTAATACTTGTCAACTAGATATCTAGCCATTCACAAAGTATGTCTAAAATGTGTGAGGAATAAAGATTGGCCATATTACCATCTAGTAGAGGAAATAGACTATCTATATAGAAAATACACCAAACATTTTTATTCTGCTAAGTTTGCATCTGGCACTGACACATCTCATTTGGTAGATAAATCTCAAAATTTTTTAGCAAAAGAGAGAAATAACAAGCATACTCCATTACCTGATTGGTGTGGTTGTTGTTTTCTAGAAAATAGGCATCCAGGACATGGGCAGCATTAAAATGAATCTGCTCTCTCATGTGTATCTTTCATTAAATTGGTTCAACAAGTAAACATCCATTTATCCTCTAAGCCAGAGGTCAGCAAACTATAACCCACAGATCAAGCCCATGTCTTGTTAGTGTTAGTAATGTTTTAATGGAATCAACTAACCACATTCATTCATATATCATCTATGTACAAAGATGTTGGGGTTTTGACAAAGACTGTATAATTGGAAAAGTCTAAAATATTTTAGAACCAATCTCAACAAACTAAAATGTACATCACACACACACACACACACACACACACACACACAGACAGACACACACAAAACACACCCCACAATAACAATCACAAGAAAATATACTTGCCTTGAAATTTAACTAATTCATTTTGGTATTTTAATATTTTAGTAACTTAGAAATATTATAAATCTTAATAGTGGCATATGGAGCTAACACAAACAGGTTATTACTGGATATTTCTATACAAAATCTTTTTAATGCATGCTTAATCACTGACAAATACATATTAGCTATCAGAAACAGAATTCTTAGTTTTACTCACTTGCATGTATGATACAATAAACAGAGAATCACTGTTTCTTATCTCTACAAGTATATCATAAAGGAAAAACTAGTACTTCTGCTTCTGTTCAACTCTGAAGTATCTACATAATAATTAGGAGCAAGTGAACTGAACCAAAAGATTTTCCTGTAGGTACCACAAGAATTGTCTCCATAAAAGTATTTCATAACCTTGACTTAGATTTAATGTGCCTCATTATATATGTTAAGCAATAAAAATAGATAATCTTTTGAAGACCTAAATCAGATAAAGAAAATTATGTTAAACTTTATTTCAGAGTAACCAAAAAGCTGGAAATTAAAAGCTTCTAACAAAGTCAGACAGTGGTGGCGCACACCTGTAATCCCAGCACTGAGAAGGGACTCATCTTTGTGTTCTGCTTCAGTTGATTATAAGATGTAAATATTTACATTAAAATCAAATGAGAAACAAGCCATCTGCTGTGACCAGTTTTGCAACATTATCTCCATGACCCTTTCTAACATAGAATCTCTTTTCTCCTTCAAAGGCTTTTAGGTATCATTTTTGGTTTTATTACTAAAAAGTATTGACATATGTAATTATAATCAAATGGTAAATGCAACAATATTTTCCATAATAAGCAAAGTGCTACTGGAATATATATGACTATATTCTCCCTACTTTATATTAACATGAAAAAATAGACATTTTATTCTTACAAACATTTCTGATCAAGTGATTCACTATATATCAAAGTGGATAAGGAATAATTACATTTTAAGAAAATTTCATATTATATTTAGTACTTTGAGCTTAGATTTCTCATTCTCTGTATTTTAAATTTAAAGCTAAAAGTAATTAATGACTTAATTGGGACAATACTTTACCATTGCTGCTATGTTAAAATGTCAAAAATATTCTAGAAATTCAAAAGCCAAAATATTAGTAAAGGATCACTTAACATGTAAATTTTGAAAATGTTTGAATAAATGTCATAAGACATTTTGAAAATGTTTGTATAAATGCGATAAAACATAGAAGGCTCTAATAATCCTGATATGTTTAACATTACCATTCTTAAAATTTTCAACTTTATTTTACATGTATGGATGTTTTCTGCTTATCTGTCTGTTAACACAGAGACAAGAAAAGTGTATTAGATCTCCCTGGAATTGGAGTTAAAGAGAGTTGTTCGTTGAGGTTGCAATGTCAGTGCTGGGAATTGAACACAAGCCCTTTGCAAGGACAATAAGTGTTCTTAACCATTAAGCAATCCCTTCAGCTCCAAATCTCTAATTTTAATATCCTATTTTTTTTACTGAAAAATGTTTTTGACAATTTCATACATGTATGTAATGTGTTATTACCCTCACTCCCATCCTTTCTTACCTTCTCTGCACCCCAGTTAGTACTCCCTCCCTTTAGGTCACCTGTTCCATATTCATATTTTGTTATTTTGTTCCATGACCCACTGATTTTTAACCAAAGTTTTCAGTATGACCATGGGGTTTTGAACTATAAACTTGGACCAAGGGGGCTCCCTGGAAATAATGACTGTTCCTCCCTCAGTATACATCAGTATCCAAAAACTCAAGAGAAAGAAGTAGGGCCCCTTGAGCTCCTTCGAGATCCATAAACTTGCTGTTAATTATCCCAGTCCCACCAGGTGGTGGTGATGCACGCACTATAATCCCAGCACTATAGGAGGCAAAGGCAGGAGGATTTCTGAGTTCCCGAGGCCAGCCTGGTCTACAGAGTGAGTTCCAGGACAGCCAGGGCTATACAGAGAAACCATGTCTTGAAAAAAACCAAATCCAAAAAACAAACAAACAAACAAAAAAATAGTCCCAGTCCTTTTCCTCTATAGTGAAGTTGTTATAACATCGTTATTTGAATTCCTGTGCCCTTCTTCCTTTCTTCTGGCTCTTAGATTCTTTCCATACCCTCTTCTGCAATCTTCCCTGAACCTTATGGGGGGATTATTATTATTTTTCATTTCTTAATAAAAATTAGGGCTTAAAACACTGCCTGTCTTTATTAGTCTTTTTAAAAGCTTATAATTGCAAATACTAAATCCAAGAATACACAGATGGAAGTAGGTGAGATAACATCCCAGCAAATTCCTGTATGGTGAATACAATGAAAAGTAAAATATGAAATTAGAAAGCTTGTTTTCTCTATTTTGGGGAAAAATAACCCTCTTAAATTCATAGCAAACAGAAGGATTCATGTGGGTCCCTAACAACTGGAGTGGGGGCTATCCTAAAAGCTGTTGCCTGTCCTTGGGATGTGTTCTAACTGGGCTGCCTTCTTTGGTCTCTGTGGGAGAAGAAGTGCCTAGCCTCACAGAGACTTGATGAGCCAGGGTTGAGGAGGGAGGATAACCAGGAGGATCTCACCAGCACAAAGAAGAAAGGGAAGAGGGGATAAGGGTAGGGGATGGGGGAAGGGTTTGAGCAGGAGGGGAGCAGTGATGGGGATATACAGTGAATAAGTAAAAAAGAAGAGAACAGGGGAGGTAAAGGGAGAAGAGAGAGGGGGAAGGGGAGGTAGACATTTACCCAGATATTTTTTACTGAAGAACTTCCTAACTTAATAAATCCTTGCCTATATGGACTTGGAAAATGGAAGATCTGAGTTTCAACCACATGAATTCAAACACATAAATAAATCAAAAGGGCATTATCTTCAGTTTGCAAAATGACTCAAATCCCCCAAAAAAGGTAACATTCTAAAGGTCATACTTTCAGGATGGAGGCGTAAAGGAGCAAAGCAGAAAGCTTAACCAGATTTCCTTACTTGATCTTTATTAGATTGTAATGATTCAACAAGTGTGAACAACTAGGTAACATGGGCATAGCGACAGCTAGAGAAGTCAGTTTGAATTGTGATTTTATTTTCCTTGGGACACTAGTTGCTAAAAAATTAAAAAAAAAAAAACAACATGCTGTTTATAATTAAATGTGTTCAACATTGGGTTTAATCTATTATTGCTCTACACAAGTATTAACACTCCAATTTGGAAGCTTTTTTATTGGGATCAATAAATTATCAGACTTTGGGCTATATAACATATAACGATAGTGTTACAACTAACAACTTATGGAATGTAAAGGTGTAAACACAACCTAAAAAACTGTATAGTTAGTTCTGCTGATTCAAAGGACTATAATTCTTAAGCAAAATAAGATATAGCTGTGCTCTTTGTGAGAGTAGGCATGTAGTGGTCTTGGCATACAGTTTTTTAAAAATTCATAAGAATATTCAGTAAGGGTATAACTTACTTGTGCAGGTATATGGAAGTTTTGAGCTTCTGGGAATAAAACCGAGGCCTAGCTTATGCCAGGTAAACATAGTTAGTGAGCCATAGGCCCACTGTAATTTGGATTGTAAGGAAGCCTTTGATAATCATTCCTTCACTGGTGGTAGCCTTTAGGGTAATGATTCAGTCTTTGGTTCTTGGAACATTCAAGACACAAAGGCTGGGCGGTCATAAAGGAAAATTTTGGCTTTTTGACCAGAGAAGCAGGTCAGAGCCTTACTCAGCTATCATCATGGAGGATTCCTCCATTAGCTGATGTGAACAAATAGTGAGACCCCCCAGGCAGACATTATGCAGAGAGTGAGAGATCATGGAACACTCAGCCCTAATATGGATATCTCTACCAAATTCCTCACCTCAGTATACTTAGGGAACTCTGCAGAAGAGTGTAAGATGCAGAGGCAATGGAGTACACCAAGAAGACAAGGCCCTATAAATCAATAGAATTGTGACATGTATGAGCTCACAGAGGCTGACGGAGCATGTAAAAGGCCTGCGAGGATCAGCACTTCATGGTATACTAGAGCTGAAAGGAGAAGTAGGCACATGGTCCTGTCCCAAACCAAGTGATGTCTCCAGTTGATATTCTCTTGCAAACAGAAATTAGTTGTCTCCAATGGAGTCTCACCACGAAAACAATTTACTCATAAGGCTAGACTGCATACTCAGCAGGAGATGCACAACAGAAAACAAACTTAATTGCATCTATGGAGTTTCCTTGTCTCATAATGTTGGGGATCAGGGCTTTTCCATTATTATTATTGTTGTTGTTGTTATCATTATCATCATCATCATTAATTTTTAGTTAATTAATTTTACTTATATTTCTGTCTCTATTTACCCTACAAGTCCTTTGTGTATATGTTATGGCTTCCTGTTTACTGTTTTTATGGGATTCCTGAGTGTGCAAAAAGGAGGGTCCATACTGCTTCTATACCTTTTTCTTGTGCTTTTTTTCTTAGTCTTTTTTTATTTGTTTGTTTAGTCCTACTCCAATGTGTTAGTTTTTATTTTATGATATCATATCATAGTATAATTATCCCTTAGAAGACATTATTTTCTAATGAAAGACAGAAAGGGGGTGGATCCAGAAGAGAGGGAAGTCTGTAGGAACTGGGAGAAATAGAGAGGGGGAAGCCATAATCATGATACAGAATATGAAAAGTAATTTGTTTTCAATACAATAAAAATAAATATTAGCATTTAAAAAATCTCAAAGAAAGATTAATAAGGACAAGGTATCTCTAGCATCATGAAGTTTTATAATTGGACAATGGTGTACTGGTTAGACCCCATTAAATTGTAAGGAGTTAGCTTTTTACAAGAGCTTCTTTTATTCAAAGTAGATCTATAATCATTAATTCTCTTAACTCCTTAGGCATGGGCAATCTAATAACACTTTTAGAGCTTCTAGTTTAATAAATAATTGTATGTTTGTTTAGTCCAATTGAAAAAACAAACAAATCTGCACATTTGTGCCCCCTACAATGTGCTAATTTCTTGTTACTTTTGCCTATGAACAAGAACATACACTAAAACCAAACCAGTTTTTCACATTAACCAACAAAAGGGCTTTGTCTGACTATCTAAATTGACTTCCCACACAGGAACCTAAGTGATAGCAAGCTGTTAACAGCGGTTGACTCATCCTTTAAATATCAGCTTCCTGCTTAAGTCATATCTCTGATGAAATGTCACCTCTGAGAAAGCTTCTTAACAATTCAAACAACTCCCCTGCATCATTCTAGCCTCCTATCATCTTTATTGCCAGCTGAAATACTACATATCCATCAGTTTGTGATACTCCCTATTCTGCAGTGTAGTCTCTTTAAGAAGAACTAATTATTTTATTCACTGATGAATAAAATATTCTGTCACATATTTTATTCACATGTCTAGAACAGTGTCTATATTTTATTAACTTTATATATGCTTAAAAGATGCTTCTAGCATGGACTTATAAAGAAAAATCCAAAAGTTAAATGCCATCTTTTACATACATACATACATACATACATACATGCATACATACATGCATACACACACATGCACATTCTATGAGAAGAAAATGTACTAGATTATATTGTGAACACATTATTAGGTCTGTAGTCTAAAAAGACGAAGAATTTGAGTTATGCACAAATATAACCCATTATTAATCTCATTATCTTCTCATTATCAATAAGCTTATTTCTGTAAAGTTGCTAACTGAAAATTCTGTAAATATGCTCATTAAAATTTTGATAAAACACACCTTTTGTTAGAATCAGAAAATATACACATAATATGAGAAAGCAATAATTTAGAGTGCTTACATTTTGAATACTTAGTTATTAGTAAGTGATTTTTTTTGTCAGAAAATTGACACCAAAAAGACTTCGTTTATACTGGATCATCTAGATTATTTCAAATTTTATTTGGAGAATTATTATTGCAGACATCTTTGAGTTTATATAGGTATGATCAATGATTGTGTACCTTTCTGGTTTCAAGGCTTCCTGATGAGATGATAGTAGGGGCTCAAGAGAGGTAAAGTTTTGTTGAAGAGCACAGAGCCTCCTCAGGTAAACCTCAACAAGAATGGCTGTGATTCTCGGAACCAATGGCTTGTTCTAGTATGTATAATATCACAGCTCCTCTGCTCACCAAACTATTAACTGCACAGTCAAGGCTAAAAGAACCACAAAAGTTAAGCAATGTCTGCCTGGAGAGATAAGCATTGTCGATGTGAGTGAGGGTTAAAAGGGGAAGCTGGGAAAGGACAGAAAAAGATGTTGGTCAATGCCGGGTTAAAAAAAAAGAGAGAGAGAGAGAGTTCAAGTTGGCTCAAAGGAACGTGATTAAACAAATTCAATTACAGAGAAAAGAACAAGATGATAAAAAGAAGTTCAAAACAGCTCCCAAATGCCAGCTAATGTGGATTACAAAGAAAATGTGAAATAGAAAAGAAGAGTATAATAAAAAGGTATTAACCCATACAATAGCATGAAAACATAAAATAAAAGGGGTTATAAATATGAAGAGAGAAAAGAGACTTAATCATATAGTGACAAGCAGAGTTGGGTACAGTGCAGGAAATCAATATTTCAAACTTGTGTGTTGACAACCATGGTATGGCAGTCACAATAATGGTTTCCAAAGATAGCAACATACCAATCCCTAAAACCCAGAGAAATGTTGCCTTGTATTGTAATAGTCATAATAGTTCTCAACTTTCCTAATGCTGAGAGCTTTTAATACAGTTCCTAATGTCATGATGACCCAAACCCAGAAATTTATTTTCATTGCTACTTCATAACTGTAACTGTTATGGATTATAATGTAAATATTTTTGGAGATAGAAGTTTACCAAAGGAGTTGAATTTCCCATAGACTGACAACTACTGTGATAGAGGCTTAGTATCTTAATGCATGGATCTTAAAGGGAGTATGTTCAGGACTATCCAGGTAGGGCCATTCTAATCCAATGAGTCTTTAAAAAAGAGAAATTTTCCCATTGGAATCTTCCAGAGAGATAGAAAGAAATGTACAAAGGCCTGCAGACATGAAGCTCAATGGCTGAGTACACACACACACACACACACACACACACAAAAAAAAAAAAACTTTTATTGCTAAATAAACTTGTTCAAAAATAATATTGATAGAACTCAGCCTTCTTTGATTTCCTTTGGATGAGAATTCATCTACAATGTTTCAACTCCACAGTTCTCATGGGAACAAAAAATCTCTTGGTGTGTTTCTTTCAAAATTTGTCACATATTTGACATTATTTTTCCCAAGAAAAACTCATTGCCTTATCTCTCTCCTCCCACCACTGTGTTCTTTTTCTCCCTTAAACTTGCTTCCTAGACACAAATATCTAAACAGATGATTCTGTTAAAAATATATTTTAAATTCCAAGAGTTAATATTTACATGCAACCATATTGTTCTACTCTTTAAATATTAAGAGAAGCAGATTGTTTTTCTAATTAATATATAACATTAAAAGTAAAAGATAAAGATGATGTGAAAAATAATTTTAAAGAAAGGTCAGGTTATTAGTTTTTATTGCTACTTGTAATTACCATCAGGATGCTAACTAAATTAGTTGATTTAGCTGAGCAATTAATTTTTATGAGGTGAAAAAGTTATGAAAATCAGAATTTCTAAGTCAAGATGTCATATTAGATATATGTATCTACCTTCCTTCTTTCCCAAGCACCATGTACAATCAATCAAAACCATTTTCAGGAAGGGCGAAATCGAAGACCAGGAATTGCAAGAAGACAGAACATTTGATGATGAAGGCACAGAATCCTAAGAGGTTCACTGGGTTTCAAAAGGGAAGATGCAAAGAGATTTCAGTGATATCTCTGATGAACACTAAGACCAGACATGGGACTAGAGCAATTGGAGTTGTGAATGAATTACATTTAGAAGAGCTGAGCCTCTCTATGTCCAGCTCTATACTCTGTGTTTACAAAGAATCTAGCAGTATTAGCTATTATGTGAAACTAAAACTCTTGACTTGTTAAATGTGAGAGTTTTAGAGTCTTAATTAAAAGATATCCATATCAGACTGCTGCCAAAAAATATAGCTAGCTCTCTGCAAACTGACAGTAAGGCCCCATTGCTGAAGATAACACCTATACAACTAATTGAACATGGATAGGTCAGTTGGTGCCTACATAGAATCTTCACTCTAATGTTCTAGTGTCTATGACATGGAAAGGTACTCTGCAGTTTACCCAAAGAGAAAAGTAGACACCAATCCAACCATTAACTCTTTGATCAAAAATCTATCCTGCCTGCAAAATATGTCAGGGCAATAGTGGCACAAACCTTGTGGGAGTAACTAACTGATGTCTGATTTTTATTTAAAGCCCATTCCATGAGCTCTAACCCATACATGACACTGCTTGGGTTACCAAGCACCAGAGCTTACATACCTAAATAATACTGGTCTAAAAATATTAACAATAAAAAGGCTCTTATATTCATAGATTGGCACCTTTTCCAGCCATCACCAGAGAGGCTTCCTTGTACAGCAGAAGGAATACAGGGACCCACAGCCAGACATTATGCGGATATTCTCTCTCTCTCTCTCTCTCTCTCTCTCTCTCTCTCTCTCTCTCTCTCTCACACACACACACACACACACACAAACACACATGGGGTCGGGGGTAGGGCAGAGAGGAGAAGAGAAATGGAGAGACAGAGAAAAGGAGAGTCCTTGGAACAGCTCTAAATGAGATATCTTTATTAAATCCCTCAAGTTAGAATCCAGGGAACCCCGTGAACTAGTAGGCAGAAGGAGCTGGGCAGAATTAGGCCCTCTAAAACAAATTAGCAAAGCTCATATGTGCTCACAAAGACTAAAGCAGAAATCACAGGGCTTGCATGGGTCTTGCACCAGGTCCTATGCATATGTACTGCATATATACCTTTCAGTTAGTAGTTTTTTAGGACTCCTGAGTATGTGAATAAGTGGGTTTCTGATTCTTGTGTTTCTCTTGGGACTTATTTTTCTGTTGGCCCACCTTGTCCAACTTCAATACGATGATTTTCATTTTATTTCATTATATTTTATCTTGTTATGTTTTGTTGTTATGTCTTAGAAGCATGTTCTTCCTAATGAAAGACAAAAAGAGAGTGGGCATATCCAAATGAGAAAGGAAGTGGGGAGGAACTGGGAGGAGTAGGGGGAGGGAAACCTGTATTCAGATTATATTCTATGGGAAAACCATCTATAGTTAATAAAAGGAGAAAAACAGCAAAACACAATGCTTCATCAGAAAATCAAATCAATTTTAAAAGCACGTTTTTCACATTAGGCAATGATGCCATTTTCATCCATTCAAAAAATATTTTATCTTTAAATTTTGTGTGCATGTGCATGCCCGTGTCTATGTACATGTGAATGTCAATAAATTCTTTTCATTCTTAAAAATGATACAGTTTTGAAGCAACTAGACTGAAAAAAATGAGAAAAAAATCCACAGAGACATTAGACTTCTGTCCTTCAAATGATACATTATTTAGCAGATCTTATTTACCCCACATAGCATGCAGAGCCATTAGGATATTCATCCCCACTTTCATGTTTCCTGGTTGAGGCCTGCTCTTCAAAGGTACAGGAGACTTTAGCAGTACGAGAAATCCATCAGGCACTGGAATGGAAGTGCTATGCTTATGGTTTCTGTGGTCATAAACGTTAGAGTAGAGAGCATATTGATGGAGAGTCCACAGCCTCTGCTAACATCTTCAACATAAGATTCCCAAGCCTGCAGGATGATAGCCGTGGCTATATGTGCAAATGACTGAGCTTCAAATTTCATTATGTTCATTCTTAATTTGCTATTGATCTCAGCAAGCCACTCAATTCTTTGATTTACCATTTATTTGTATAGAATACATTAAATGTAACTAATCCCAAACCATATTGGTATACCAAAGAAGATGTTACAAATCAGTGATCGTAACCCAGTGTCTGGCATTTCATGAAAACCATATTCATGTGACAGACTCTTATCAGCACCATATTCCTTTCATTCTGCCTCCTTATGCTTATGTGTTAGGTTCACTTCCATGCCCTTCACCTAAGTTAAATTCACCTGGGAACCCCAAATACATGTTATCTCCAAGTTCTGCTCTGCCTTCAACATTGGTATTTGCTTCATGAAACTCTTCAACTGCCAGCACTAAATAATGTTAAGGGTGCCCTCCTTTAAGAACAAAAGGGAAACAATATGTAAATCTTTATTATACCAATAATAGATAGCTCAGCTGGCCAAGTAGTGTTTGCTGCCAAGCATGAGAATCTGAGTTTGAATCCCATGTAAAAATACAAGCATGGAATCACACATCTGCAATGCTAGTATTGAGGAATCAACAATAAAATATCTGAACCTCTGGAGCCAGCTAGTCTTACAGAATTGTTGAATTCAATGTTTCGTGAGAATCTACATCTCAAAAATAAGGTAGAGAGAAATGAGTGAGGCAAGGCAGACATGCCAACCATTGGCCTCTGCACACACAAGTGTATGTTCATCTCACACACACACACATACACACACATGCACTCACATAGAGATTCATTGATAAATGAATCAAAGGCCTTCTTTCTTCTGTTATTTTTTTGATTATGGGATGATGCAACCTCTATATACTCCTAATATATTTTCTATTAACTGGTGTTACAATGCCCTTTTCTCCATCTCACAAAATAGAAATAGTTGTGTGTTATACAAGTAGAGTATATAATGTATATAGCCCTTCTGTCCACAAAATAACCTTACCACTAGTTACTGTGTCTAAGTTTGTCGCTGGTCTTCTACTCACTTAACTAAATAAAGTCATCATGCTACTGAAGTAATAAAACCATAGCCTTGATGCATTTCTTTGAACCCTTACCATTAAGAAATGAGTAATCCGGCTGTTAGACTCAGCTGTTTTAAATTGTATTATCCAGAGACACTTTAGACAGAGACCTTTACTATAGATCAATAATCATTGCTTATGAGTAAGCATTGCTTTTCCGACCCCTTAAACTACAAAAGGAGTTGCTGATATCCAGCGAATTACTTGAGGAAAAAAGTATATCCTTTAAAAAATAAAGGAATGATGATATTTATAAAAATAAAATATCCAGCTGTTCTCTTTTAAAATATGCATTGCTGTGAATTATCATTCTTAAAACATGCTCTGAGTGAGTAGAACTGACCTGAATACAATGGTCCCATCACAGTGCTCATGACAAATTTCATTCTGCATGGCAAACAGACTTTGAACATAAAGGTGAACATAATAGGTATTGAAAAGTTTCAGAGAGAAGTCCCATTTCATTACTACAATTCCTTCCATTCAATGTGTTATTTATGCACTAAAATATTCTGCACTTTTCTCTGTTTTGCCATTTGGGTTCCCTTGCATTGTTTCTTGGTCACTGTTGCACTTGGCATTGGAAAGGGCAAAGTGTTCCAGAAGCTGGAATCTACCCTTCAAAGATGACAAGAAGGAATCTGCAAACAAATTATGTTCTTGAGAGTGTGGAATTCTATGAACTCACACCAGCTATAAAAATATGTGCCATGAGATTTCACAAATAAAATCCTTTAGCAACAAATGGCAATATTTATATTTTCAAGCCCTTTAAAAGTTGGGTCAGAAATGCCTCCATTTATTCAATTGTCTGCTATTTAGTGACTTTAAGTATCCAGAACATGATCTTAAAACCGGAAGTAACAGTGAAGTTTTCTCATGAACTTTCCTCCCAAGATAGGGAAGTTCTGAGACACCCCCTGCCCCTCGGGCCACAGTTGATGGGTTTCAAATTGTGTTTATAACTAAGGTTACTTAATGAGCTGGTTATCTAGTTTCCTGTGGTAGCCTTCAATTTTGCCTTCGGTTAGAGCCAAGAAGCAGGAATCTGGGATGGAGGATTTTTGACAGCAAAAAGAAGAATGTAAGTACATGATAGGGACTGTGCAAATATCCCTACACATGTCCAGGCTCTCTGAAGACTCCCTATTCAGCATAGTTTTGCTAAGTAACTTCCTCCATAGGTAAGGCTCAAATATACAAAGGAGGCTCCATCTCCATCTTGATTCAGAAGGAGCAAGACTTGTGAATCCTGAATCCTCCAACTCATCCAGACTGAGTCATGCCCCACAGTCTACAGAGCTTATGGATCAGCTCTTTGGCAGGATGAGGACCACTCAGATGCTACAAGTAGGTATCAGCAATGCCTGGAGCCAACCCTGAGATAGATGTGCAACTCGTGTTTCTTAGATAGGTACTTCACTTCCTGTGAAATATTCTTTTGGATTTGTATGCCAATAATTTTGAGGAAATTGGAAGGCAGCCTTAAAGAACAGAATTTTAATTAACATGAAAACTGTTACAGCCATTTTCCTGGTAGTTCCTTCTCACTGAAGAATCATTCCAGATCACATTTACTGGACTACTCCTATCTCCAAACTCTCAGCCTGGGAAGTTATTTGAATCTTCTAATTTCACCTAGATGAATCATAGCCCCATGCAGAGAGGTAAATAAGCAGGCTGCTTAAGTTCTTGTCGCATTTCTGTATATGTTACTTGTACTTCTGATTACTGAGCAAAATCAAATATTTACATGAAAGTTCTGTCATAAAGTGATTAAGTCATAATTAAGATGCATCTATTTAATTCTTTTACATTAAAAAGTTACTGATACTGAACTAAACTTGGCATTTTTGAAAATAACCATTACTGTGCATCCCAGCAATTTGGGATCCCACTATAAAAGGCCATTTGGCTTATCTCTCTTTGAAAAAATGATTGGACATTAATAGTTGTTGTGGAGGCAGACTGTCATTTTCTTCAGTAATATAGACATAGATAAACTGTCCTTGCTCCAGTAAGTAATCTTACATGCTCAGATAAGAAATGAATTAAGCCAGGCAGCAGTGGTGCACACCTATAATCATAGCACTCTGGGAGGCAGAGGCAGGCAGACTTCTGAGTTCGAGGCCAGCCTGGTCTACTGAGTGAGTTCCAGGACAGCCAGGGCTATACAGAGAAACCCTGTCTCAAAAATACAAAAAAAAAAAAAGAAAAGAAAGAAAGAAAAGAAAGAAAGGAAAGAAAGAAAGAAAAAGAGAAAGAAAGAAAGAAAGAAAGAAAGAAAGAAAGAAAGAAAGAAAGAAAGAAAGAAAGAAGTAAACTCAGTGAGTAGGCTATGTACAAAGAGATGCCGTGAAAGTTAGGAGGAAGATGACTGGATGACTGAGGGAATGGGGGTGTGGAAAGACTAAATTTCAATATATAAATATATTGAATATATATATTCAATATATAAATGATACAAAATTAGCTCAAGCAAATCAGTAGCCTTCTTATACTCAAAGGACAAACAGGCTGAGAAAGAAATTAGGGAAATGACACCCTTCACAATAGCCACAAACAATATAAAGTATCTTGGTGTGACTCTAACCAAAGAAGTGAAAGATCTATATGACAGGAACTTCAAGTCTTTGAAGAAAGAAACCGAAGAAGACCTCAGAAGATGGAACAATCTTCCATGCTCTTGGATTGGCAGAATTAATATAGTAAAAATGGCCATATTGCCAAAAGCAATCTACAGATTCAATGCAATCCCCACTAAAATCCCAACTCAATTTTTCATATACTTAGAAAGAGCAATTCTCAAATTCATCTGGAATAACAAAAAACACAGGATAGCTAAAACTACTCTCAACAATAAAAGAACTTCTGGAGGAATCAGTATCCCCAACCTCAAGTAGTACTACAGAATAATTGTGTTAAAAACTGCATGGTATTGTTACAGTGACAGGCAAGTAAATCAATGGAATAGAATTGAAGACCTGGAAATGAACCCACATAATCATGGTCACCTGATCTTTGATAAAGGAGCTACAACCATCCAGTGGTAAAAAGATAGCCTTTTCAACAAATACTGCTGGTTCAACTGGAGGTCAGCGTGCGAAAGAATGCAAATTGATCCATTCTTATCTCCTTGTACTAAGCTCAAGTCCAAGCAGATCAAGAACCTCCACATAAAATCAGACACACTGAAACTAATAGAAAAGAAACTAGGGAAGACCTTTGAGGACATGGGCACAGGGGAAAATTTCCTCAACAGAACACCAATAGCTTATTTCTAAGATCAAGAATTGACAAATGGGACCAAATAAAACTACAAAGTTTCTGTAAGGCAAAGGACATTGTCAAAAGGACAAAATGGCAACCAACAAATGTGAAAGGATCTTTACCAACACTACATCTGACAGAGGGCTTATATCCAAGTTATACAAAGAACTCAAGAAGGTAGACTCCAGAGAGTCAAATATCCCCCTTAAAAAATGGAGTACAGAGCTAAACAAAGAATTTTCACCTGACGAATATCGAATGGCTGAGAAGCATCTTAAAAAAATGCTCAACTTCATTAATCATTAGGGAAACACAAGTCAAAACAACCCGGAGATTTCACCTCACACCAGTGAGAATGGCTAAGATCAAAAACTCAGCAGAAAACAGGTGCTGGCGTGGAAGTAGAGAAAGAGGAACACTCCTCCACTGCTGCTGGGTTTGCAAGTTGGTACTACCACTCTGGAAGTCAGTCTGGTGATTCCTCAGAAAACTGCGAATGATACTTCCAGAGGACCCTGCTATACCACTCCTGAGCATATACCCAGAGGATTCCCCAGCATGTCATAAGGATACATGCTCCACTATGTTCATAACAGCCCTATTTATAATAGCCAGAAGCTGGAAAGAACCCAGATGTCCCTCAACAGAGGAATGGATACAGAAAATGTGGAATACTATTCAGCCATTAGGAAGAATGAATTCATGAAATTCTTAGAAAAATGGATGGAGCTGGAGAACATCATCCTAAGTGAGGTAACCCAGTCTCAAAAGAACACTCATGGTAAGCACTCACTGATAAATGGATATTAGCCTAGAAGCTTGGAATACCCGAGACACAATTCACATATCAAATGATGCCCAAGAAGAAGGAAGGGAGTGGCCCCTGGTCCTGGAAAGTCTTATTGCAACAGTGTAGGGGAATACCAGGACAGGGAAGTGGGAAGGGGTGGATTGGGGAACAGGGGGAGGGAAGAGGGCTTATGGGACTTTCAAGGATGGGGGATCTAGGAAAGAGAAAATCACTTGAAATGTAAATAAAGAATATATTGAAGAAAAGATAATATTAAAAAATTCAAAACCTGCCCAAATACAGAAGATATGCGATCTATTTAGGTGCTGTTTGTAAATCAGAAAATCAATGTGATTTTCAAATGTAATATTCTGTAGCCCTGTTCTCCTGGATGAGGAACTTTATAAAATTCAATATTGAGCTTAATTTTCAGTAAAATTCAAACCAAACTTGTGTATGAGCTGAAATGTGTGAACCTAGATCGAGTTTCTAAGACTTCTCTCCTGCTGTAGAGAAAACAAGAAGAAAAAGATTTCCCTTCCTAGATTTTCAGCTGGGCGTGGTTCCTGAATTTGTAATTACACTGACTTCCCCATGAGTCACACTTGTTCCTAATATATGCCAGACTTTCCTCTCTTGGATGCTTGAAGAGAAACTTCTATGTAATAATGGAATACTGGATAGTGATGAGGAAACCATCAAGAGTGTCAAGCTCAAGCAGACTCAAGGCAGCTAGGCATTTTTGAGTACAGATTCTTTGGTGTGCATGTATGGGAAGGACCTGAGGGACTGGTTAAACATGTGTTCCTGGGCCATTCCTTAAGAGTTGTGGGTTCACTGGGGTTTTGATGGGGCCTGTGATTAAACATGTGTTGCAGATGCTACTGCTTCCTGGAGCAATCATATTTGCAACAGCATTGGCCTGTCAGCCTTAACACTACTGACTTTTGCACTCATTATAGTAGCATTAATTTAGTAGCATCCCATTACTTTACTCCCAACACTAGATGTTCCAAGCATCACCCTGTAAAATGCTTCCACATATGGTCCAGTGCCCTCTGGGGAAAAACTGGTTTTGCTGAGAGCTGCTGGTTCAGTGGCTAAGAGCATAGACTTCAAAAGGAGGGAGGGTAATCTAAAGAAGAATATATTCTTACCATTATGCTACCACTGTAGTTTTGTATAGCAGGACTCCTTCTTTAAAGAAAAGGGGTTAGTGTTATTGTTCATTTCCCATTAGAAACACAGATTAAATGGGATATATTTGGTCATGTGGCATGGCTCTAGATGCTGGATGTTTGGGAAGAAACTTCATATTTTCTGTATTTGTGCAGGTTTTAAATTTTTTTATTGCTGACCACTTTGCTTATTTATATACTGAAATTTCCCCTAACTAATCTCCTTCCTACTTTCATATCTTCTTTTTGTATGTGGCCCACTCAACGGGTTTTGTTCATTTCTTATCTGAGTGTGGGTGACGTTCCTTTTTTGGATGCTTGGATTTCCCAAACCAGCATCAGATGAAAATTTGTGAATGTTGAGTCAAAAACAGTCCTTTAATGACTCTACCTTCTAGACTCTGTGACCGTAGACAGGTAATTTTCTAGCTATTGGTTAAAAGTAAAACAAAACGAAAGTTGAGTATGTCCCTAGGATTTAGAATTTCCATCAGGGGCAATAAGATAAAACAGTATGTACTTCTGTTATCACAAATTCTAAAACATAGTTTCATGCCTAAGATGTAGAACATGTGATTATCCTGAAACTTTTGATTTTAAGGGGTATATTTTTCTAGTTGTCTGTAAAACTATGTGATATGCCAATTTTTCAAATCTCCTTTATCATAACCACACTAGATGATAAGAATCACCTGTTATTCAAAGAAAAAAGCCAAAGAACCAAGGAGCCAAGAATCCAGAAAATTTTGCATAAAATAAAAAACTGGCCAAAAGTTTAAGGCAACATTCATTCCAAATCTTATCAATAGCCTTCCATAAGGAGCACCTATGTTAGTTTGACATTTTGCCACCAGGGGGAGCACACATCGTTGTCACACAGGCACGATGGGAATTATAGAGACTGGTTGACTAGAGTTGAATAAATCTTTTAGTTACTTCCTAACAGGATAAAAATATCTGCTGGCGTAAATTCAGGAGCAAAGGCTGTACAAATCACTTCTGTATACAAAGTTCTTTTAAGTTTTTTTATTCCAAACACTACAGCAACAGTTATTTTTGATCCTGGAAGACGACAGATGACAGAGTTAACTGTCTTGGGGTTCTGTCTTCCTGTTGTAAGATGAAACAAGTGAAAATTGTTGTGCAAGATAAAGGTCTGAAATTTGGACAGCACAAAACTATAAGACTAGTGACCTACAGGTTTTTGTTGCAAGGAAGAGGACAGACAAGTGTGACTTGATGGAACAGAAAGAAGTATTCATTTAGCTTCTTCAAACCAAATATTAAATAATGACAAGGAAGATGAAAACAATGACAATAATGACAATAATGGTTGATGAAATGTTGTAGTTGGTTGGAGTAGTTATGGCAATAATGAAGATGGGGATGAGGACGGAGAGTTGGCTTTAATCAAACTCTGCCATTATACAATAGATAATATGCTATGTTATTTGCGGTAGTAGTTAATAAAAATTCTCACCTTCGCTGATAAAACTATAGAGATTGTCTTCATTTAATTCTAAACATGTATTTTAAAAGTTACAATCAGGCTCAAAAGTCTTTCATTGCTTATCATGGAAAAGATAAGTAAAGAGGTAGATATGTTGTTAACAACATATTAATGCTTTTTTCACAGAAAATGCTTTTTGCTTCACACACACCACCAAAGAGCTATATTGATGAAAGATGCTTCTACATTTGATGAGTTTTGTTGCATTTTTATTGACATCTGTAAAAAAAAATAAGCCAAGAATACATGTCCTGCATGGACTGTTTCATGCCATACACTAAGGTATTTTTATTTTCACTCACTATGTATAATTCTTTCTATAACTGAGACCTTCTCACAGTCAAAAACCTGGCTTTGCCATGGTAGAACTGAAGAAGTGGCTGCTTAGGATATGCCCAGAGTAAGTATATCCACATTTATAAGTTAAAAACATAGAATCTGTATTTGTTAAACTATCAAACCACAGGAGTCAATGAGATCTCACCCAAACAAGTCAAAATATAAAAGAAACCATCACCAACAAAAACCCAAAAAAGAAAATTCATCTATCCTGAATGTCAAAACCAGTAAAACCAAAGCAGGTTATGCTGACATCACATTTCCCTTCAATTCACTGGCTAGAAATATACCTGAGTGGTGGGTTGTATACAGAGCCTTCAGTCACATTACTACCGATGATAATTATGGTGGTGTCCAGATATGTAAACACAATGTTGTTTATGGTTTCTCTTGGCAAACATAACTCAGAGCCTTTAGCCAAAGTCTCTTCTACATAAATGACATCAATTGGAATGACATTCACTAGAACATTCCAAAATCAATAAGGCATGTCATTTTAAGAGCCTTTTTTCAGGCTATCTTTAGATCAGCCAATGAAGTTCTAAGGAGCAGGAATGGGAGTCCCACAAGGAAGCGTCAGGCTTCACAGTTCCCTGTGGAGGACAAATTCTGAAAACTGTCATGGGCATGGTATTCTTGATCTAAAGTGAATTAAAAGGCCCAAGACTGGCTCAGTAAGGGCAAGGGCTCCATAGGCAATGGCATTTGCATTGCAAGCCTGGCAACTTGACTTCCACCCTCAAGAACCCCCCAGTCAAAGCAGGGAACCAGCCCCCAAATGTTGTCCTCCAACACGCATAACTGAATGCATGCAACACACACAAGAATATACGATTTAAAAACAACAACAAAAACTGAGGATCCCAAAAAGGAGCAATCATGGGATTGCAATCTCTGTACACCAGTTGAGGAGAAACACAAACCTTACAAAGAGTAATAGTTATGACCCAGGTTTTAGTTTGAGTCTTGGCCTATGCTACTCGCCATAAGTAGCTTTCTTGTTTGGATATGGATTTCTGATCCAGACAATGAATTTTACACGCACATTTTCAGTCTCGGTATTAGTGGGGAAAGTGGTACATTTCATACTGCTCTGCCTATTTTTAAATGGTGTCAAGCATCACTTTACTCTTACTTCACTTTGGGTATAAGATGCGGTTGGCTTTTGGCTTATGAAGCAATAGGCTAAGGAGTGAGGACAAGTCAGAAATGTGAGAATGGCAAAATGACGCAACTAAAAAAGGAGACAGAGGTGGGGCCCGAGAAAGAGAAAAGGGTCTTTCCACTTGCTTTTGAGCATAAACTAGAAAAAACTATTAAAACATAAACCATAGATACATACTTATCCTATTTCATAGCTCAGAAAGGGACTAAGAGTAAGTAAAGAGATATTAGAAATGTAATGACTAGAAAAAATGCAAATAATAGCTCAATATCAAAATTTATTTTAAAGGATAAAAGTCTCTAAGGAAAATGAGATGCATAAAATTATGCAAATGAACTCTAAATTTCAGTTGTAGACAAGATTAGGAGTCCAAGTTTTACCTACTACCAACAACCTGATGTTTCTCTACTTCTCATATATACAGCTAAAAGCAGTGGATATGAATAGACTTTTTTCTACTAATGAGGAGAAGGGGCTGTGGGCAGTGTTCAGTTACTAGATTGCTTATCTAACATGCAGAACATCTTGGGGTTTACCCCCAGCACCCCCATAAATCAGGCATATGCCAACATGGCTGTAATCTCAGTACTCAGAATTTCAACACCATTTTTGACTACAAAATGAGTAAACTAGCCTGGGATAAATGATACTTTGTCAAAAATTTTTGAAATGCAAAAGAATATTGTAGCTGGGTGGTAATGGTGGTGATGTGGGTACATTTCTTCAATCCCAGCACTTAAGTGGCAGATGCAGGAGGATCTCTGTGGGTTTGAGGCCAGTCTGGTCTATAGACAGAACAAGTTCCAGGAGAGCCAGTACTACACAGAGAAACCCTGTCTTGAAAAACTGAGAGAGTGAAGAGAAAGTGAAGAAGGAGGAGGAGGAAGAGAAGGAGGAGGAGGAAGAGAAGAAGGAGGAGGAAGAGGAGGAGGAGGAGGAGGAGGAGGAGGAGAGAGAGAGAGAGAGAGAGAGAGAGAGAGAGAGAGAGAGAGAGGAGGGGAGAGGGAGAGGGAGAGGGAGAGGGAGAGGGAGAGGGAGAGGGAGAGGGAGAGGGAGAGGGAGAGGGAGAGGGAGAGAGAGAGAGAGAGAGAGAGAGAGAGAGAGAGAGAGAGAGAGAGAACAAGGAATTTCCACAAATAATTTTGCAATTATTGCGATAGCCAATATTGGAGGAAAAATCATGAGGTTTTTATTAGATATTTTCTTTATTTTCATTTCAAATGTAACCCCCTTTCCTGGTTTCCCCTCTGAAACTTCCCTATCCTATCCTCCCTCCCCCTGATCACTAGCCTACCCACTCCTGCCTTCCCTGCCTGGCATTTTCCTACACTGGGCATCAAGCCTTCATAGGACTAAGGGCCTCTCCTTCCACTGACATCTGACAAGCCAATACTCTGCTACAAATGCAGGTGAAGCCATGGATCCCTCCATGTCTACTCTTTGGTTGGTGGTTTAATCCCTGGGAGCTCTGGGGGTACTGGGTGGTTCAAATTGTTGTTCCTCCTATAGGGTTGCAAAGTCCTTCAGCTCCTTAGGTCCATTCTCTAGCTCCTCCATTGGGGACCTTGTGCTCAGTCCAATGGTTAGCTGAGAGCATCCACCTCTGTATTTGTCAGGCACTGGCAGAGCCTCTGAGGAGACAGCTATACCAGGCTCCCATGAGCAGGCGTTTGTTGGCATCCAGAACAGTGTCTGAGTTTGGTGACTGTATACGGGATGGATCTCTTTGGATGGTTTTTCCTTCAGTCTCTGCTCCACACTTTGTCTCTGTATCTCCTCCAATGGGTATTTTGTTCCTCCATCTAAGAAGGACCAGAAAATTAATTCTTCCCATAACATAAGAATCAAAACACCAAATGTACAAAATAAAGAAAGAATATTAAAAGCAGTAAGAGAGAAAGGTCAAGCAACTTAAAAAGGCAGACCTATCAGAATTACACCAGACTTCTCACCAGAGACTATGAAAGCTAGAAGATCCTGAGCAAATCTCATACACACCCTAAGAAAACACAAATGCAAGCCCAGGCTACTATACCCAGCAAAACTCTCAATTAGCATACATGGAGAAACTAAGATATTTCATGACAAAACCAAATTTACACAATATCTTCCCACAAATCCAGCCCTAAAAAGGATAATAGATGGAAAACGCCAACACAAGGAGGGAAACTATACCCTAGAAAAAGCAAGAAAGTAATCTTCTTTCAACAAACCCAAAAGAAGATAACCACATAAACATAAAAATAACATAAAAAATAACAGGAAGCAACAATCACTTTTCCTTAATAGCTCCTATGGTCTCAATTCCCCAATAAAAAGACATAAACTAACAGACTGGATATGTAAAGAGGACCGAGCATTTTGCTGCATACAGGAAACGCACCTCAGTGTCAAAGACAGACACCACCTCAGAGTAAAGGGCTGGAAAATAGTTTTCCAAGCAAATGGTCTCATGAGTTTAAGTAATGAGATAATTTATTATTTTTCTTCAGATAAATTGCCAGAAGAAAATTTTTCTTCACATCACAGACATATGCACAAGGATGCCAAAGGGTCAAAGGGTACTAGAAACCCAGGGCTTGGGGAAAGGCCAGCTAGGTAGTTAAAGGGCAGGTGAGTAGCTCATCTTGCGGGATGGTAAAAGGTGAATCCAGACGTGATGAGACACCTAAGGCCTGGGAGGGTTTGCCACGCCCAGATCCACTGACCATAATAGGAACCTTGGATCCCTGCAGACATGAGGTGTCACATGTTAATACTCAGGTTTGGCCACAGGGCCCTTTTAAATAACACACAAACCAAGTTTGTGATTCTGAAGCGAAAAATAACAGGCAGATGGGGACCAAAAGAGCAAACAGATCAGGGTCAAGGAAATAAAATAGACTCTGCTGGACTCTCTTCTGGCAATCTTGAAAGACACGTAAGGATTCACAAAATGTGAGCATGTCATCTAAGGATGGAAAAATCAATAGGAGGAAGGACAAAGAAAAAGAAAATCTATAAATAGCAATAAAGAAAAATAGACATGAGTGGTGATGGGAACTGAGGATAATAATCTGCTGGCAGAGGAATAAATAGCCATTCAAAAGCAATCAAGGTGTTTTTTCAGGTAGAATGAGGTTAACGTGTGGGACTATAAGTAGGTAACAAGCAAAATAAGGCCATGGATGAAGTGGAGTGGCTTGTGCCAGCAGTTTTCTTACAGGCTTGAATATAACTAAAAGGAAAACACTTGGGGGAAAACATTTGGTTAAAAAAAAGAAACGAAAAATAATCTGAAGGAATAGGCTAGAGTCTGATGAGCATGCTCTGAAGGAAAGCAGCCTGCAGGTGAATGGGGGAAGATATCGATAAAGGGTAAGGCACTAAAACCAGCTAGACCTCCAGAAGAACCCTGAAAGTCAATATTTACCTGGGCCCCACCCTGCACAAATAAAGCTGGCCTTTCTAGGGCTTGGATTGGAGAATTAGGTCACTTATAATACCACATGATGTCAATGTGTAACTGGGTCTCACATAACCCACATATCCAGAAGGAAAACTTAAAATCACACATCAGTAGTACAATAGGCCTAAGCAGCTGCTTGTATATGAAGCGTCTCCAATCACTGCAGCCAGTAATTTCATTATTTGACCTTGGCAGATAAATGACTCATTTTCCACCTTGCTTAAAGAGCTTTAAAATGCAGAAAGAAAATACTTTCTTAACTCAGAAAGAAAGGGGAGAATATATTTGTGTGATTTGTAAAGAACCAATTATATTAAACCTTCGAAACCATCTTTAAATAGAAATCCAATATATCATGCTTTTCAGGCTCACTGCAATTCACACAGGCACAAGATTTAGTGACAATAGAAGCTGTGAGAGTTTGGATGTGAAATGTCACCTAGAGTCTCACATGTTTGAACACTTGGTCCACAGCTAGTAGACTTGTTTAGGGAGTAGGCAGGACATCTGGGGCCTGGGAGGGGGGTCTATCTGGTCAAAGTAGGTCACTAAGAAGGGCCTTGAAGGTAAAGAGCCTTGACCATATGCTCCCATTGCCTGCGATGGAGCTACTTTGCCATCATATCTTTCCAGCCAAGATAAAATGAAATCCCTATAAAATCATGATATGAAATACATCTTTCCTCTAATGAGTTGTTCTGTTGGTATTGTACCATGGTGACAAAGAATGACACCAAAATGAAGAGGCTTGCTTAGACGGGAACACATACACAGATTCTTTTTCTGTTTTCATCTAGTATCAAGATCAGTGACAATCAACTGGAAGCAATTTTGTTCTCTCAAAGGACATTTGACAATATCTCAGACATTTTCTATTGTTATAAATGGCAGTTTGGACTGGCGCCTAATGGGTAGAATCCAGGGACATATTAAATAAACATCTTATAATACATCGGCTATGCTTCAAAACAAATAATTATCTAACTCAAATGTTAATGGTACCTTGGATGATAAAGCCTGCTCTAGATAATATGCTTAATGTTTTTGCAGATAATAATAAATATTCCCTGCCTTTCAATCAGAACATGAATAAAATAAGCTTCTCTGTGTGCAATTTATATTCTGAATTCAGGAAAAATGAAAATGCCTCTCGGTGAAAACAAAATTGCTAAGAACATTTACTTGTGAATTTACAAAAATTCAAAATTGAGGATTTCAGAATTAGAATCTTGGGCTGTCAATATATGGCAGTAAAAATTGCATTGAAATTAAATTATTGAAACTGAGCTCATCTCAAATGAATTAAGAATTCTTTAAACCATGTCTAAATAGGGTACTTTATCATCATTATTTAATAAATAATGTTAAAGTAAAATAGCCATTTAAATAATATATCTTAAAATTCCTTAATCATATATTTTTAGAAAAAACACCTGCTTTGCAAATTATCCAATTATATTCATTGCTTCCAAGCCACTTAAATTTTCATGTTTTATGGGAATCAAATTAAAGTAGGGATACTAAGATGTTTTTCAAAGTTGTCATGCACATATATGCAAGGAATAATAGGACTCTCAATACGACAACATGGGTGAGTTAGAGGTCCCCCAAGAGTCTTATCTAGTTTAGAAAGACAAAGAAAATTAATCATCTAAACACTTGATCTGTGATGAGCATGTTAAATAGAGAGCAATTTTAAAGAGATATTTACACATTATTGATTTCAAGCCAGGCAACAGTTAAATATGAGTCCAGGTTTTAAAACATGTAATTTAGACAATTATTTTCTATGTTTCTGATAGTTATCAGTGGTTGGGGACCTAAGTGTAGGAAGAAGCAAGCTACTGACCAAGAAACTTGGCTGCATATTCTGATCAAATGATCAACAACAACACAACATTATGCCTTCCCAAACTAAATAACTCAGTTTCTAGGAATAAGCCTGATCTTTGGCCCAGTACTATATGACACGTTGCAGGTGGGCTACCTTGGGGTCTTTTCTGAAATTTAGATTCAGATTGAGCAATTCTGGAATTAGCCTGCACTCTCCATTACTGAATGTCAGCAGTGATGACCATATTCACTATTCAATGACCAAACCTCACTATTCAAAGACCATACTTTGAATAGTGAGCTATGAAAATGGATGATTCAAACATGTAGTTAGCATTGAGAAATAGTGTCTGAGCACCTATTTGGGGGTTACAGAATATGTGAGCTTAGAAACAAACTAGAAAATGTCCTCAAAGAAGGTATTATACAACACTAAACACTGGCATGTAGTGCCCATATCTTTGGTTAACTTCCACAAGAAAATGAAAAGGTCAGGTTTTTCTAATAGGAACAAATTTTAGCCTGGTACACTTTTAGAAGCACAGGCATCAATTGATCTTCAATTTGCTCTTTTATCAGTGAGGATAACACAGCCTGGCCTTAGTCTTTACTGTTTCCTTTTCTGTAAGATTCTTTCAACAGTGCTCTATAGCGCTGGCTCCTTCTTTCTGGTCATTCGGACTCTTCTTGTGTTACCACTCACAACACCCACCTTCCACTTCAATTTCCTTAGCTTAGAGGTTTTCATTTTAACAGGACTTAATTTATTGATAATGGTGATTGACTACTGAGCTCATCAAAACCTAGCCGGACTCTCAGGAGAGAAATCAGAAAAGATGAGTTCTAGCAAATTATTGTAATAAAAATCGTACTGGCTGACATTTAGGAGACTCTTTACATTCTGAAACTAATCTCACACCAATTATCTCATTTTCCACCCTAGGTAAAATTAATAAAGCACAGTGGAAAATGTCCCCATTCTTAAGACAGAAAAAATGTGTTTTTAAGGTACAAAATTAATACAAGTAAAATAGAAGGCAGATCTCTGGATCCAAAGTCTAATGTCTCTCAAGTTCTTCTAATAGTTTCCTTTGTTTTTACATTGTACTCTTAGAAACCAAAAAAACACATCCCTACAATAGATAAATATTTGACCTGGATATTCTGAGAGAAAGTTTAACACATCACAGTCTACAATGGGAAAGTAAAGGTCTACAAGATTTTGGTGTATTTGTTTCAGTTGTATTCCTAAGTTTCTCTCTGTGGATTTTTAGGGTAGGTCCTTTTTCATTATACAGATAGGCAGTACAGTGAACATCCTTAAGAAGACACAGCCAAAGTTAGGAATTAATCAACTTATATCATGTGTAGTTGATAAATAGATTTTGTATTACAGGGAAACAAGTTAACTTTTTTATTAATTCTAAGAATTATAAATCTTAATCTATGAGGTTATTTAATAATAATTACAAATGTACTGAGTTAAAATTAAAAGTACTATATTGGAAGAAAAAGAAATAAACCAGGTTCAAGTGGTGCTAATTATCCATGGTTATTGATTATCTGGTCTTCTGCCTAGAAAACTCAGCACTCCTGACCAAAAGACGCAAAAAATTACTGCCAGGGAGGAAACAGAATTCAAACACTGCATATTAAATTTGCTAAGAAAGCAATCTGAACAGCAATCACATTCATGATATCATTTAAAAGTTAAATACTTTGGAATGAAATAATGACTTCATAGTGAAAACTACAGGACAATGAAGAAGAAAACTAAAGGTACTAGACATTTGAAAGATCTCCATTTTCAAGGACTGGCAGTTAATATGGTGATGGTGATTATATTACCCAAAAGAATTAAGATCTTGAATAATGCAATTTCCATCCAAATTCTAATGAAATTCCTCACAGGGCTTGAAAAATTAATCTTTAAATTCATGTAAAAACACAAAGACTCTGAATAATAAATTGAATCTTGCGCAAAGAAGCAAAAATTTCTGGAGGTATCACAATATCACAATATACTACAGAGACATAGTTTAACATAGCATAATATTTTCATAAAACAGACACATAGGCTGAAGGAATAGAACACTGTACTCAGAAATATAATCACACAGCCCCAGCCAACTGATTTTAGGCAAATTCTAAAGACATACAAAAGATAAAATGTGTCTTTTGCAACACTTCAGCCAGTGCTGGGAAAGCTAGATATCCACATGCTGAAGAACGAAACTAAATTCTTACTTCTTCCTCTGCACAAAGTTATCTCCACTGGAGGTGGAGCACAATGAGGGTGAAAAGAAGGATTACAGAAAAAGAATGTGGATCAGAGAAAATGATGTAATAATATATTTTTTACCAGCAAATAAAATATTTTACATAGAAAATGTGACATATATCCATGGTGGATTTATCTTCAGCATGAAAAGTGAAATTATGCTGTGTTTAGAAAAATGGGTAGAACCAGGAAATGAAAATAGCCTAGATGGATAAATGGGTAACAACAATATTGGAACATTTATACAACAAAATATCAAATAGCCGTTAAGAAAAATAAAATTATGTTGCAGGTTTATGGATGAAGCTAGAATCAATCATTTTGAGTGATATAATACAGACCCACTATGTTAGCTTTCAATCATTAGAGAAGTGTGTTTTAGTTGCAATATTCACAGATGTCAGGCATTCAATATTGGGCAATGGGGAGACAAGACTTTTAAGGGATAGGAGAGAGAACCCTGGGATATAAAGACAGAAAGAGGAAATAATGGAATAAGAAAGTTAAATGAGGTGGAGGATTTGGGCACATGGTAAAGGAGGAATAAGTAATAAAGACCTTGTTAAAAAAACAGTAATGGAGAAGCTTCCTAAAATATAGAGCATACATATATAATAGGACTTTAAATGTAGTTACCTTATAATAGGAAAACAATAGCCTTACTAAAAACAACAGCCTATCAAATAAAAATTCTATAGTTGGGATTTGATTACCACTTTTGGAGTTGCATGCCAGTTAGGTCACATAGAACCCCTAAATACTTCAATCTATTGCCACTAACTACTCTTGGTTACCCACCAGAATTTGATGGCAAGACCCGATTTCAGACAGTATCAAATACTTGATTCATAGAAAATATTACATGGTAACATCAAGCTGGCTTTGACCTGTGAGCTTCATCTTTACTGGCTAGATTTCACAGTGCTGGAAGGTACTATGCATTTCACCAGAGAAGAAAAAAAAAAACACCAAAACTCAGTTGTGAACCCTGCAAACTATATTATAATGACCTGCACACTGGTGCAGTCTTGGCATGTATATTATTTTATCTTATATAATTTCTATTTAAAAAAATTTGCCTTCATCAAAGACATTTCTTTGTGTAGTGGGTAGTGGTTAATGCAGAAACTCACAACTCATCAAAATGCAGAGTAGACTTGTCAGGAGTACTCAGTCACAGATGACACATCTCTATCACACCTCCCAAAGCATGGAGGTCATTGAGGAAAAGGAGTGGAAATGATATAAGGACCAGAGATCAGGGAGGACTGTAGATATACAGCATCTTCTGGACATAACAAGACCATTGTACTGTTAAAGTCAGCTGCTGTTGTAGTTGCCTTCAAAAGTTCAACCCTGTCAATATTTTTGCAAGGAAGAAGAAAGGTTCATAAGCCTGCACACATAGCCAAGGTGCTATTGATATATGATGGCATTTAAGGAAGGAGGAGATGATTTTCTTTAAGGGTATAACCCTGGTAGATTGAACACACTCCACTGGGTGGGCCATACACCTGTGAGTAAAAGGGCAGCACAGGTTGTACTTAGTGAGCTATTTAAAGAAAAGGACAGGATGGGAATGTGGGGCCAGATCTTGGAAGAATTAAAGGAAGTGATTGCAGAGGAATATGATCAAAATACATTTTATGAAAATTTCAAAGAATTAACATATGCTATTAAAATTCTATGATACTTTTATACATTTATATAATGCATTCTAGTTATTCCCTTGACCCTCTCTTATCTCCCTTCCACCCCTATCATCCACAACCTCTTCCCTACAAATATGTTTCCCATATTAATGACTTTCTGTTGTTCTGTTTAATGTCACACTGAGGTTGACCCTAGCCATCTGTGTGACCATTGGCTTGGAACTATTGATTATAGCCTGGTGGCTCACCAGCAGTTACAGGATGCACAGTACACCTCCCCCTCTCCGAGAATCTGTTAGTTGGCAATAGTTAGACAGTATACAATAGGGCCTCATGAATACCTCCTCTAAACACAGACGAGTGTTGACTAGGCCAGTCCTGTGTAGGTCCAGTTACAGGAGGCACAATTATGTGAGCTCATGATTGCTATGACCACAGCTTACTTAGAAGATGGCATGCCACAGCCTTTCTCTCTATCTTCAGACTCTTACATTCCCTCTGTCTCTTCTTTTTAAACAATGCCTCAGTCTTAATGGCTAGACAAAGCTAGTCCTAAAAGCAATGGCTCCCTAAACAAAATCTCCAATTCCAAGTGAGAAGTAACACCATAGAAGTTATTGCTTAGGAGGCCGCAGAGGTCCCCCAAACCAAGTCAGACTCTTGTGATTATTCTGAGTTGCTAATCAGAATTGCTTGAACTGACCTGTTACTGAAGACTCCACTTATTAGATGTAATAGATTTAAGTCCCGTATTTAGCTGTGAAAATAGCTCAGTGGTAGAGTGTTCACTTAATAGGCTTAAGGTCCTGAGTCCAATTCCCAGCACTATAAAAATACTAAACAAAGTATGAATTCATCATTCATAAGACAATAAATAGTCCTTAACTGTAAGTATAGAATTAACCAACATTCAAACTTAGTGTCTAAAATTATAACTTTTTCTTCTTACTTTTTCTATTCCTTGAAGAAATAAAAATATAATGAATGGGAAAAGACACCGTCTTTCAAGTAGTTATTCAAAATTCCCTGTGATCTAAGCAAGTATCCATCTGTGGTTAATACAGCAACATCTGACTGATCTAAAAAACAGACTTCCAAAACTTTCAACTTTCTAAAAATCAGAAGAAAAAAAAGACATCTGAATAACAATCAGAATTGTAGCAAAACTTTGGGTTGGATACCTTAAGCAAAAGGAATAAGCAGGACCTCAGGCCCAACAAATATCAAGAAGTCCAGGATGGCCATATCTAAGCAACTGCACAGGGCAACTGACTGCAAAACTGGCAACAAAAGTATCTGCCAGAATATTCTGATCGTGGCCAGGAGCTGTATGTAAAAACCTTATTCTCTACAAGAGGTAGTTGTATGCTGATAAGTTGTTTTAACAGTGGTTCTCTATAGGAAAGATACAGTTGGGAACATTTGTCAATTTTCATGACATTTTATGGCAGATTTCAAGGCACCCATATAGGACATGGACCATGGACCTTTGAAGAGATTTACACAATTGGTTTTCCAGGCAGTGCAAGCTGAAATGAGGAAAACATTAGTTGCTACAGGAAACACAAGGCAGGCCTGAGGCCCAGGAGGAGAAATAAATTTCCCTTATAAAACATTTTGTTCCAAGGATTAGCAAAGACAGAAGGTAGCTGTTGCTATGTGCTAAAATAAGATATTAATTCCAGTGGCAAAATCATCTTGAATAATCAAAACCTGAATACATAACTATTTCTCTTGTCATTTTTTTCCAAAAATAATTATATGAGTAATTTTAGTATTAATGGCTACATGCGATAGATAGATAGATAGATGATAGATAGATAGATGATTGATAGATAGATAGATTCATAGATAGATAGATAGATAGATAGATAGATAGATAGATGGATGGATAGATAGATAGACTGATAAACTGATACATAGACTGATAGACTGATAGACTGATAGATTGATAGATAGATAATTTGTTTTTAAAAGGGATGGCATGGCTAAGTAAAAATATTTCCTTTCTCCTACCCTCATGATTTAGCCTGTGACTCACTCTGTAGGAGTGTTGTCATCCCAGAAAACTGGAATCCTTATTCTTTATAGTAAAAATGTAAGACTTCACTTGGGATTCTATTGCTTTCCATAGAAAGGAACGTAAATGTAGAAATGTAATCTGTTTAGGTCATCACAGTGCAGGCTGAGAAACCCTAACCCAAACAGTAGTTCTCATTTTCAAACCTCTCAAATGTGAAGATGCCAACAAGATTCTAGCTATGATCATGGCACTAGGGAAGGCAATTCCTAGATGTTTTCTAAAGTAGTAGACATCTTGTTTAGTCAGCATGGTATGAATTTCAAAACTCCTCTTCAATTATCCTTCTTTTGTCTAGAGGCAATATAAATCATTTGAAATGACTGTGCACTCACTCCCTACTCTGAAATAGGTAAAAGTTAACGTTATATTTTTGCACTGTAAAAACTGTATACTTTTAAAACCGTATTCAACCACTTTATTTTTTCAAAGGCATTTACTGAGTGCTAACAATATCCAAGAGTATTTTATTGTTCTTGTGAATATGAAACCTAATTCTGAACTAGTGCTTGATTTTGTGACTATAACATAGCATATTTATAAATAAGTTCTAAACTAAATTCCAAGATAAGATACATTACTTTAAATTATCTAAAGCTTATATAATGTCTATTGCCCTTATTACATTTGATTGATATAAGGTTATCATTTTAAAAGATATCTCAGAGCCAATTTGGAGATGTTTAGTTTTAAGACAGTATATTTTCTGACTATATACCTTTTCAGTACAAGAACATGCAGTGCTCTACTAAATTTAAAATAGTCAAGGAAGTCTAAAATTTTATTAGCATCCACTACTTTATCCCACTAAACACACACACACACACACACACACACACACACACACACACATCATTACAATAAACTGGCACTGCTAAAATGGACTTGGAAAATGGCTTCATTGCTAATGTGGTCACTGTGCAGGTCCTTATGACATAAAGATATGAGTTTGATTCCCAGCACCTACAGAAAAGCATACACACCGGGTGCCATAGTGAGAATCTGGAACCATTGCTGAGGAACTGAGACAAGCAGATGCCTGGAGTTATCTGAATTTCCAAGCCGTAGACTCAGTGAGAGATCGTGTCTCTCAAAAAACATTTTTGAGAGAGAATGAGGAGAGAATGAGGAATATACCCAGCATTGATGCCTGACCTCCACAGACATACACCACATACAGATTCACAAAGAAATGAAGAGAAGAGAAGAGAAGAGAAGAGAAGAGAAGAGAAGAGAAAAATGAAAAATACTATGGGATATCCTTCCCTATAGCAATATGCATAGGACACTCCATTTAGCTGAAGTTGCTGTCAGTACAGTGTCAGAATGCAAAGCTATAGATATGTCTGTAGACATGGGCCATCCACGGTATTTGGATACAACATTATATGGTTAGCCTTTCATCAGCTGCCTCACAAAGAAGGAAGGATAATAACTTCCTGGAAAGCTAATAGCTTTGCAGTTCCTGGAAATCTGAGATAGGACCAGCAGGGATGGTGTATACACCTTACCCAAGCTATGAAAAAGCATAGAAACAATAAAGCAGTCATGTACAATATATGCATATAAGTGGATAGGTGCACGACATACAGTACTCTCATAATATAAAAGTATTCTGTAAAGATATGACCCATGATTCATAATATTATGTTATAAATAATCCATTATATAAACCAACAGTTCTCAACCTATGAGTTGTCACAACTTTGGGAATTGAGTGACCCTTTCACAGGGATCACATATCAAATATCCTGCATATTAGATATTTATTTACATTATGATTCATAGCAGTAGCAAACTTACAGCTATTAAATAGCAACAAAAATAATTTTATGATTGGGTTCACCGAAGCATGAGAAATTACTTTAAAGGGTTGCAGCATTAGGAAGATTGAGAACCAATGATATGGAGCATAGACCCTGCAGGTTACAGTATGTACTTTCACTGCTCATACTTAATTTCTTTACTGTCTTAAGCTGTGTGAAAATACTGCAGAAACGTTCCTTCCGAAATCTGGAATAATAGCAGTCCTTTAGAACCCCAAATTTGTCTAAATTCAAAGATACCTTTCTTTGGGAGACATAAAAGCAGTCATTGTGACACCAAATGAAAAGTAGTTATACTAACATTCTGGTTAATCTCAGGCAAATAACTAAAACACTCGGGTCCTTAATCCTCAAAATGAGGCTAGTAGTTATCCATGTCCCCTGGGACTGTGGTGCACCTTCAAGAGGACAGGATTGGTCCCATTTTAAACCCAGTACTGATCGAGCTTCAAGCTCTGAGTAAGGAAGCTCAATCACAGAGGAGCAGTCTGCTGTTCTTCAGTGGCCACAGAAGCAGTAAAGAAAACTCTCCTTCCTCATATGTAATATGAACACAACTCATCTTCAGTATTTTCTTTAACATAAACTTCTTTCAAAGTTCAAGTTAGTCGCAGACCTTTTACTCGCTAGAGTTAATATGATTTATAAAGTGGAATAACAAATGGCATTTTAGTAGTGATTGTATAAGGTGGTGAATGAGCTTCTTCTCTAAACATACACGTGCTATGGGATGAGAGTTGTTGCCAACTTCATGTTAGACAGCTAAGCACTCAGATGAGAACAATTTATTGCTGTTGTTAAACCACTTAAAAAGAGAAACATGAAGTTTGTTAATAATCATATTCCTATATTTACAGAATTATAGCTTCATGTGGTATAGCTGGGCTTTTATTTTATGTTTGTAGTTCAACTCCGTTTATTATCAACATTACTTAGGGTTTCAAAAATACAGAGTGAGAGTTGTAGAAAGACAAATACAAAATGATGTTACCTGAAGATAAATACAACATATGGACAGTTCAGTTTTGAATCCTTGAAATAAATGTTTTAAGAGGTGCCTGTTCTCTGTTAGCCTAGAGCCTCAAATGGGTTTTCAATCCACAAATCAACAGATTAGCATCCTTGATGACTCATTGCTTTAGAGTAATTCCTATTGTAACTCCAGAGTTATTGTTCAAAATATTGCTACCATTTATTTCCTTAAGAATATTTGCTAAATGGTATTGAAACACAAAAGCTCAAGAAAAATCAGAGCTTCTACATTTGGACTTAAAAGAGGACACACACAGAGATCTGTTCTTTCTCTAAAGTAGGATTTATTAAATAGTAGGCTAGAGTGGTGTTTGTAAGTGCGGCATTGTGGGAGGGAGACAATCAATATGAATTCTGGGAAGCCATGGTTGTACCTTGAATAGGCTGTCATTATTGCACCTGCCACTCACAAATAGGCTGCTGCGAACTGCATGTGCCTCCCCCACTTAATGGACCGCTTTCATATTCATAGCTTTGACACTTTGTAAGTCTTATCGTAGAGTAGGCGATCAAGAAACATGGTAAAATAAAGAGCAAATATGTACCATTGTCCTAAGTTGCTTACGATCTAAATTGAGTGGTAAGACTAATATATGTGGGATAATTAATCTTTAGGACAATAGTGACATCAAGAGTCTTGTGCAGAACAAAATGTCAAAGAAGATGTAGAAAAACTGAAACCTTTGCCACTTTGAGAAATGTAAAATGGAAGCACAGATTTGGAAAAGAGTCTGCAGAGTCCTCAAAAAAAATTGTTAAGGTTGGAGTTGCTGTGTGATCCAGCAATTCTAGTCCTCACTACACTTTATTTCATGAAAAATAAAAATTGGTTTATATAAAAATCCAGACTTGTTATGCTTGCCGACAGGAGCCTAGTATAAGTATCCTCTGAGAGGCTCTACCTAGCAGCTAACCAAAATAGATATAAAGACTCACACCCAAACATTAGCTCATGGAGTCTTGTGGAAGAGTTAGGAAAATGATTGAGGAACTGAAAGAGGACAGAGATTCTACAAAAAGACCAACAGAGTTAACTAACCTGAACCATTGGGGGTTCCCAGAGACTGAACCACCAACCAAAGCACGTACAAGGATTGGACCTACCTTGCCACACACACATATCACAGATGTGCAGTTCAGTCTTCATGTGGGTCCCCTAACCACTGAATCAGGGTTTGTCCCTGTCTTTGTTGCCTGTCTGTGGATTTACTTCCCCTAGCTGGGGTAATTTGTCTGGCCTGAATGGGAGAGTATCTGCCTGGTCCTTCCGTGAATTGGTGCATCAGAATGGGTTAGTGCCCAGGAGGTACTCTGCCTTCTCAGAGGAGAGGGGAGGGAAGAATGGGAAGGAGCTGTGTGAGGTGACACTGGGAGTAAGGGGCCTGCAAGTGGGATGGAAAGTGAACAAATAAAGTAATGGAAAAAATTCAGACATGAATGTTCACAGCAGCATTACTTATGTGGCTCAAACATGGATAGCAGCCTATGTCTAATAATGTCTAATAAGTGCATCAATCAAATATGGCATATCTATACAATGGAAAATCATTAGGTCACCAAAAGTAAACAAAAGAACAATGAAGCCCTACTAGTGGCTATAATGTGGATGAACCTGAAGAAACCATTAAATTGTACACTTTCAAATGTAAATTTAATGTATGTAAATTGCATCTCAAAGTCACATACTAAGGAGTAGTTACTTCTGGGGTTGGTCAATGAAAAGAGGATGATTAATTATTAATAAATTTAGGAGGCATTTAGAGACTTCAACAAAGAGGTGAGACTTGAAATAGGATTTAGGGGTGCCCTGGGCTTATGTGTGAAGAGGAAAAGTATTTCAGTTGTGAGAAAGATGACAAAGTGAGTGGGAACACAGTTCCCATCACATAGAGAACCACCAACTCTGAAATTGCCAATGGACTTTCATTCTCCAATGCTTACAAACATGGTTGTCTGCCTCTACTTCATGTTGAATTCACAGCTAAAGAACAAGTAACCAAACTGTAAACTATCCCAGATTCTGTTAATTACCAACAATCACCTACCATTTTCTCCTTAAAGTAAGAGTTTTCTGATTTCTATTCCACCAGACTTCACTGAAAGAAATCCCACATAGCCCATTGATTTATTTAGAACTTGATCTCAACTGTATATTCAGCAAGTGATGCTTATCCTATGACCCTGAAGTATTTCATTTGATACAATGAATTTCAGGAAGTGAGTTATCTTTTTATCTAGAAAAATATGGAATAACCCTAGGAGCTTCTAGCTATATCTTTTCTGGAAATCATTAGTGACATTTCTCTTGATAATGTTTTCATAGTTTGCTATGTGGTGTTATACATCATATCTCCATTTGGAACCAGCTCAATTCAAGAGAAGGTTTCATGGTGTTGCACATCAGACTGCGATTTTAAAATAATGTTCTCAGCACATTCATTAGCATTCAGAGAACACTCTGCTTGGCTCTGGTGGTTGGATCTGAGGAAAAGCTAGCTGTGGTAAATATTTTGAGGAGATTTTTGCTGATACACAGTGCTAAGGAAATAAAAGGAAAGCATGGGCTTCCTGGAATCAGAAGGACAACTTAGGGGTGAGTAATCCATCCATTCACTGCCCAACAACCAAATTCCCTGTAATGCTCCTCATCAGGATTTTAACACAGCTTCATGCCCAACCAACTTATGACTGGACAGTTTTTATCTTGACAGTCCTTATGGCTTGGCCAAAACCACAAACAAAAACAGATATCATAAACCCTAAAAAATGCATACTATCAAGAGCATGCTTCTCACCCCAACACTATAAACGTCTGAGGCTGAAACGTTATCACTTTCTGCTAAAGCGGCTATCTTGTGCACTGTAGGATGCATAATAACATTCCTGGCTTCTATCCATTAGATACCACTAGCACTATATTTCAGTAGTGTTGAGCAAAATTGTCTCCAGATAGTTCCCAGTGTCCCTGGGGAATGCATATGGGGGGAGGTAAAAGAACTTCCAGCTGAGGCATAAAATGTTAAGAGCAACCAAAAGAAATGTATCCTTTAATCATAAATTGACAGAAATGTACTCTTCAACCCCCATAAAAAATTCATTGTCATTCCTTAAATTTAGAGAATATTTGTCAACTTGAATGAAAATATAGCAGTACCAATTTCCTGTTTTAGAATGAGAATAATTAAGTTAAACAGTTACAGCATTATATATTTTCAGTATATATGGTGAATATAGTATACATAGTGAAAACATGCAGTGACATATAATTGAAAGGCATCCGACAACATGTTAAAGTTTAAAACTGTAATGTTCTTTAGTCAGGCTTTCCTGCATTACAAGCACTTTATCTACACTGTCCTACTTCATTTTGACCTCAGCTCAGAAGGGAGGTTTGCTGATGTGATCATGAGTTGATAACACTAGGGTTCACAAAGAACTGGTTGAAAGCTTCTCTGTTAATCAGTAACCAAGTGCTGAGACCCTGCCCAATTACAAAAGCAAAAGAGCAGTGCCTTGAAATTTAGGACTTGTTCACCAAACTCTTGGCTAAAGAATATATTGTACACAATTAACCCGTGTCTGTGGCATCTTAAAGAATTAGAAATATGAATGAGAACAACTCAAATACACATGATTTTTTCCCATCCATTTTGGATCCACCTTCACTGGCTATTTTCAAAATATGAAAGACTGTAAATGAGTCACTCCTTGAGCCCATGCCTAATTTAAGCAAGATTTTGAATCATGGGCTAATTAATGAACTACATGGTTGCTCTTTGCTTCCCATGCAGAACAGCATAGTAACTCCTGTTGACAAGCTTTGTCATGCAAGAGTCATTTATCTTCAAGGCTGGCTTTGGCTATAATTTTGATTGTATAGAGAAATATACCAGCCTTTACTTCTTGCATTTGAGCAAGGTACTGTGCTGACAGCATCGAAGCATGTTTGCAATACAACAAACTTGGCATATAGAAGCAAAAAGAACCCTGCCCCTAATTGCACAAGAACGACATTTGAAATTTCTACTCCACATTTGACTTCCACTTCTTTCTTCCCTGAGCCCTGTTACATAAAGGTTTAGGTGTTCTGAGGAATAATTGGGCATCAAGTATGGCAGGGTGTGGGAGGATACTTAGTTACCTCCATTATTACACACTTTATTTAGGAGGTGGGCAATTTCTATTTATATCTCCTCAGATGAAGATACACCCCAGCAATTTGGGAGGGAAGAGCACCAAAACAAGTGGATAATTTCAGTTGAACACCTTGTACTAAGTACAAATCTGATTAGTACCTTCATCTTCTTATAAAGGAACAGATAGCATTGCAAACAATGGTTTGTGTTGGCTGCTAAGTGTGGGACAGGCAATGGGTTAAAATTTAAAGCTGAGTAGAGCATCACTACAGAAAATAGCAAGTGAATTGCAATGAGAACACGTGGCTAGACACTTAACCTACGTATGAAAATATAGCAGCATATATTAGGAGTCAAAAAAGCAGGTCTGGGAGGATCAAATAGACAGGTAACCAATTCACTAACTGATGTGAAAACTCCACTAATATATAAAAATATGTTGTTTGTTTTATTTCTAATTCACTCTTCTCTAGACTTGGTGTCAAATATCATATGGCTATTCAGTTCCAGACATATAGCTTGTTGAAATTGAGACATACTATAAAAGCAAAATACACACTCATACTTCAAATACTTGGTAAACAAGAAATATATGTAATGAATCTTATTACTAAATTTTCTAATGCTTATATATCAAAGTAATATCTCAGATAGATCAGGTAAAATAAAACATATTTCATTTTATAATTTTAATATTATTTAAACAAGACTATTAGGAAATTTCAAGTTCTATATGTTGTTCAGCTCATATAGCTACTAGACAATGCTGGTCTGAAGACTAAAAGTCACTTTAAGGCATGATTTATATGGAACTTGAAGGCATTTCCATGAAAAAGTGTTGCTTGATTGAACTTGGCTCCTGAACTACAAATATTAACTTCAAACATAGTTGAAAACTAAAATTTCATTCACTGACATCATGGCAAAATCTGTTAGATAAACAAATCTTTTAGGCTTCTGAGACATGAAAAAGCAACTATATTTTCTCCCTTTGCAGATTTACTTAAACCATGCTAACCTCAAGATGAAACTGACTATAATATTGAAATGGACTCAAAATTAGGTGCTGATGTCTAAAATCCTGTAATGACTTAAAGAGACACATGGATGAAGAAAGGCCAGGACTGCACAAGATGTAAGAGGAAATGTTACTTATAATAGCACTCACATTGCCAACACCTAAATTCAACCACTCAGTGCTTTCCTGAGGATCTTGATTTGTTTTCTAGTTTTTATATTTCTTCTCCATCTTCACTACTGTCATCTGGTGATTCACATATGGGTCATGAGGCTAAAGCCATCCTTCCCAGAACTCTGTGAAGTGGTCTACAGTCTTTGCATCACCAAATGCTAATAAGTCATGAACCTTACCAATGAAATTCATTCCAAACTTTTGATATCACGGTAGTGAACCACCTTCAGATTTACATTAAGGTCAGCCTTGCAGAAAGCTTTAAAATTCGACTCCACCTATTAATCCATAAAGTTCATGATGAGAATGATAACACTAATGGAAGCTAATGAAATCAACCCTCAGTCTTCGTATTGGAATATACAAGGTAAAAGTTTAAAAGCAGAAGTCAATACTGGCTGTAAAAAAGACAAACAAATTAAAACAAAAAATATAAAGCTAATCTTTTCCATTGCCTTTGCTTAATCCATCTAAAAATTATTCCATGTCCTTAGAACTCAAAGGAAGTAAGAATCTCTGCCAACAGAGACCAAGTTTGCTTTTCAGTTCATAAGTTTTGTGGCCCCCTAAGCCTCATCTTAAGAAGTGTTGTGTTTGTGGGTGGTTATGGACTTTTTATGATCGAGAGCTCAAAGAAAATGAGGTCAAAGAATACTGCTGTGGGTAACCACAGGAATAAAAAATGTCTACAAAAATATTAAAAGAAAAGAGCAGGTCATACTTCTTAAGGCAGGCCCAGAACAGTAAATCCTCAACCATTTGGGAATGAGTCACTCTAGATAAGCACACATCCTGCTCAGCCCAGAGTTAGTATTCTAACCATCTTCTTTAAGGTTTTTCATTTTTAATAGAGACCCACTCGTGGCTTTCTGAAACCACTGAACCAGTTAGCCTTATAGTTGAAATGCAGATCAAATGAATGGCTGAGTGAGTCTTAAAAGCATTACCACATGAAGTGAATATGCCTCCACCCAGCAACATTGACAATTCATTAGCACTCATATGCCTTGGTGTGCTGATGCTCTAGATGTGAAGAATCTCTAGCTACCTCTCCAGAAATGGTTAAAGGAGTTTCTGTACTCAATGTTCTTCTCTCACGCCAACAGTATGGGCAGATCATTATTCCTCAGTAGATTATAACTTCTACAACCAAATGGTCATGGGTTGAACTTTCCCAGAGTCCCAGAAAGCTCAAATGCTGTATCCACTACCAATCTGCTCTTTTGTGCTTTTGACACATATTCTCCTTCTTAAAATGAGCTCATGTATCTACCACCTGTCTTCTATAAGACACATCTGTGATGAAAGACCTGGATGAGAAACATATCTGGATCCTAATTCTATATCTAAAGAGAATTCCTCTTTTTATTTAATAAAAAGAACAACCCTAGTCATTCCTATTGGTTTTAATCTGGGCCTTTCCCCACAGCTTTTCTCATGTATCCTCTGTTTTCTTTCCTGGGAGGTTTCTCTGAATGCCTTTGGGATAGAGGAAGGAAAATGATTCTCATCTATGGATTAGATTGTCTATAGATAGAAAATCTATAGACGACCTAAGGGTCTACCATATGATTATTATATTCTCACAAAAGTACAACTAATGCTTTTAAATTTTAAATGCTGAATCACTGACACAGAAATCAGAAACCCCTAGTTACTATTCTAAACACTGAACTATTTTGCAACCAAACTCTGGTCAAATAAAAATGTCTCTGTCTCTTTCATTAACAATTAAACTCATCATACCAAAGAATCAAGTTAGTAATTTCTCCTTGAGAAGATGACAAAAAGAAAAAAAAAGGAAGAAAATGGTAGAGCCTGAAGATGGTCTTTGGAATCAGACAGCATGAGTTCCAAACACAAGTCCAATTATACCACATGAAGTCACCAACCTTAGAAAAAGTGCTTAGCTTCTATAAGGCTCATTTTCCTCAACAAGAAAATAAAATGATTGGATTCACTAGAAAATTGCTGTAAGACTTAGCTGGCATGTATGTAAGGCATTGAAAGAAGTGTTTAATATATACTGAGTCTACGGACAGTGAGAATAGGACTCCACTTATCAGAATATCTGATATTCTGGCAACAGAAAATTACATTGAGCTTTCTCTAGGTGAAGCAACCTTTGAATAATTGAAAGCATTCAAGAATTTATTTTCCAAGATATTGATCTTTTTTTCCTTTTGAAGTTCATAGTACGATTTTTGCCTAAAGCAGTCTGACTGAGCTTGCTGCAAACATCCACCCACACACACCCACCACACACACACACACACACACACACACACACACACACGAGAGAGAGAGAGAGAGAGAGAGAGAGAGAGAGAGAGAGAGAGAGAGAGAGAGAGAGAGAGAGAGAGAGAGAGAGAAGGGGGAGGGAGAGACAGACAGACAGAGATGGAGAGATACAGAGAGAGAGAGAGAGAGAGAGAGAGAGAGAGATCCCCCACAACCACCACTACCAGGACTGAAATCACCACAGTAGCCTGCATGACTACTAGCTAGTTAAACAGTATTCTTGCTTACAAGTGCGCATGCAAAATGCATCCTTACATCCTGTGGTTGGCAGTTGTGGTTGTTCCCAGCATGCTAGCCCTGATTAATGTGTGGGATATGTGGGTTCAGGGGCCTTAAAATATGTCCCAGGCTCTAGAAAAGGCTAGACTATACTCACTTAAACAACCATTATTCATTCTGTTTTGGTTTCCCAGGACATAAAATAAACTGGCTGTCAAATCCCTATTGTAAGTAAACCAAAAAGTGTTTTAGGTACATATATGGCAAAGCATCACATAACAGGATAACTGGGGAGCTTTTGTTCCATAAGTAATTGTGCATATGAAGACCTTACAAAAAACAGATCATTTAACCCTATCATTGGTTGACTTTATTTTTACAAAAAATTACAAAAAATTAACAATACTTTACAACAATTATTTTTTTTAATATTTTTATTTTCTATATTATTTGTTTACATTCCAAATGATTTCCCCTTTCCCGGATCCCCCCTCCCCATATGTCCCATAAACCTTCTTCTCTCTATCCATTCTCCAATCACCTCCCTTCTTTTTTTTTCTCTGTCCTTATATTCCCCTCCAATTCTAGATCAATCCTTTCCAGGATCAGGACCTTCTCCATACTTCTTCATGGGAGTCATTTGTTATACGATTTGTGCCTTGGGTATTCAGGGCTTCTGGGCTAATTAATATCCACATATTAGAGATTGCATTCCATGTGTATTCTTTTGTGACTGGGTTACCTCACTTAGGACGATATTTTCCAGATCAAACCATTTGCCTAAAAATTTTGTGAATTCATTGTTTCTAATTGCTGAGTAGTATTCCATTGTGTAAATATACCACATTTTCTGTATCCATTCCTCCTTTGAGGGGCATCTGGGTTCTTTCCAGCTTCTGGCTATTATAAATAAGGCTGCTATGAACAGCCTTATAATGGAGCATGTGTCTTTATTGCATGCCGGGGAATCCTTTGGGTATATGCCCAGGAGAGGTAGAGCAGGGTCCCCTGGAAGTGTCATGTCCAGTTTTCTGAGGAACCGCCAGACTGATTTCCAAAGTGGTTGTACCATCTTACAGCCCCACCAGCAGTGGAGGAGTGTTCCTCTTTCTCCACATCCTCGCCAGCACCTGCTGTCTCCTGAGTTTTTGACCTTAGCCATTCTGACTGGTGTAAGGTGAAATCTCAGGGTTGTTTTGATTTGCATTTCCCTAATGACTAATGATGTTGAGCACTTCTTAAGGTGCCTCTCGGCCATCTGAATTTCTTCAGGTGAAATTCTTTGTTTAGATCTGTACCCCATTTTTTAATAGGGTTATTTGGTTCCCTGGGGTCTAACTTCTTGTGTTCTTTGTATATATTGGATATTAGCCCTCTATCAGATGTAGGGTTGATGAATATCCTTTCCCAATTTGATGGTTGCTGTTTTGTCCTTTTAACAGTGTCCTTTGCCTTACACTTTACAACAATTATATTGATATATAATTCACCTATTTAAAACTCACATGTTTCAGGTATCACTTCACTGGTTGTTTATATACTCAGGGTTGTACAACCCTCACAACAACCAATTTCACAATATGTTTTTCAACTTGAAGAGAAACTCTAATAAATAAAATCCATTTATTAACAGTTATTTTTTTCTGCTTCCTCACACCTAGCCCCAGCCCTAGGGAAGCACCTTGTATCAGTTTGTCTGCTCTGGAATACTCTCAAACAGAATTTTATATCATGTGACTTTTCATATTGGGCTTCTTTCACTTATCATAGTATTTTCAAGAACTAATCCATGTTGTAGAATATATTAGTACTTTGATTCTTTTATTGATGAATAATGTTCTCTTTTTAGGGTTAGGCCATACTTTTTGTATTTATCGGTTGATGGAGACTTAGGCTGTTTTCATTATTTTTACTACTATGAGTAATATATGTATATATATATATATATATATATATATATATATATATATATATATATATATATTTCTCTTGTGCATGTTCCTAGGACATACACAATCTCATATAGTAACTTTATGTTTAAGTTATTGTGGAACTGAGAGATTATTTTCCAAACAGGCTCCCTCATTTAAGTTCCCAGCAGCAACTTAGGAGGGTTCTAATTTCTTCACATCCTAGCCACCACTTTTAAATATCTTTTTCATTATCACCAGCCTTGTGGTTATACACTAGTATTTCTTGTGATTTTCATTTATATTTCCCTAATGAATAATGATTTGATTTTGTGAACACTTAGATGTACTCATGATGAGTTGTATGTTTGTATGAGTTTATTGGCCATTTTAGAAGTGAATGTGTAAGACCTATTATGGAATTCAGTAGAGTAGCCAAGGGATCAGATATAGGAATGGCATTCTATAACTCATTAATTTTTTTTGGTTCTGCTAGCAGAATGAACAACCTAAGGGATGTTTGAATAGTTTTAATCTTGAGAGTGAACTTTCTGAGCTATCAACCACTTAACTGAAATATAATGGGATTATATTCAACAAAACACTGAAAATAGAACTATAAGCTATGTGTTCATAGTTCAAAGTTGTTATCACTGACTTCTGAGTCAAAAATTAAGAACTCATCCTGGTAGCCTATTACGCAGCAAATGGTGTGTGCATGTTTATAGGTAGCTGGGATCAGGGAAAACAGAATGGTTTAATAACAAAAATGGCAACCAAGTTCTCTAAGCATGATATATGATAAGTATTGGTGTAAAAACTATGTAACATTCAACTAACAATTCTCTTCATAATTCTGCAAGGGTCTTTTTAATTACTGCTCTTGATGAAAATTTGTTTTTCTATAACAGAGAAGAGAAAAAAAGTCCTTTCCACAACCATTGTCACCTCCTGTTGTAGTTAGCAGCCATCAAGATTTCTTAAGCATAAAACTTCACCTTAATATTATAGAACTATCTCTATCATTGGCTACTTGACCTAGGGATGGATTATAAGTAATCCAACAGTTCCCATGCAACAGGCTTGCTGTTGTTCAAAATGAAATAATAGTATTCTCTTTTGGATAGTTAAGTGACAAATATAACAATTGCTAGCTTGAACTCTGTTGCCTGCCTTTGGATCCCTTTCTCAAGCTGGGATGCCTAGTCTGGCCTCAATAGGAGAGGATACGCTCAGTCCTGATGAGACTTGATGTGACAGAGCAGGCTAGCTGGGGGAAAGAAGTCTGCTTCTCTGATGGGGAGGGGGATATTATAAGGGGTAGGAGAGTGAAACTGGGGAGAGAGGAGGAAGGGGGCTGTGATTGGGATATAAAGTAAGTAAGCAAACAAACAAACAAATAAATAAATAAAACAAAACAAAAAACTACCACAAGGAATTGCTGTTCAATGAACAGAGGCAGCCAAGATCAGGGGCAAGTAGGTTTATAGAAAGTAGCATCTCACAAGAGGCATCCATTAATTTTTCTGATGATGGTTGAGATAATAACCAACTTTGGAGATTTCATGGACATCCCAGCAATATAAAGACATCCTATACCGAGTGCCCTCAATTTTATTAGGTCTTTTGATAATATAAGAAAACTGATCAGTGCACACACACACACACACACACACACACACACACACACACACACACACAAATGCATTTCAAGCCAGTTAGATATTTCACATCTTCCCTCTGTTCCTAGATCTCAATACAGTCCTTATCCTATGAAGGCATCCAAGACTCTCATTTTTCTTACCCACCCTAACCCATCTCTCCAAAGGCTTCTTTGCACTGATACCTAGTCCTGCACTCACTGCCTTTCCTGCTTATTTTTTCCATCCTCTATGCCTTTTGGACTCTTGAGTACTGTTCACAAATTTCTTCCTAGAGAACATCATTTTGTCTTCACTTGTCTACTGTCCCTGAGCAGACAGCTCTGGATACTATAGAAAAATCACTTTTATAAGCATAAAAGACACAGTCCTTACTGTGTTCATAGTAAAGTTTAAGTGACTCTATGGCCTGCAGCAAAGGAGGTAGAGTTTGCCTCAAGATGTGTCTCATGATTCAGTGGCTATACCAACTGTTCACAAAGGAGAACAAGTCAGAGCCTATGGCCATATGCTCTCTGACCTCTCAGAGAGTTACTGCTAAACACTGGAACAGAATTCTTGCCATTATTCCATAAGTGGTACAAAGGTACAGCAGGAAATCCATGTTCAGGGATATAGATTTCCAGATTTGAACAGGCGTTAAAGAAAGCCTAAATTTAGAATGGCTTCGAAAATTTACTCTGCAGGCAAATTGATAGATCTGTGATATTGATGCAATACTACTAGACCTTCTTCTCTTTTTTTTATTCGATATATTTTTTATTTACATTTCAAATGATTTCCCCTTTTCTAGCCCCCCACTCCCCGAAAGTCCCGTAAGCCCCCTTCTCTCCCCCTGTCCTCCCACCCACCCCTTCCCACTTCCCCGTTCTGGTTTTGCCGAATACTGTTTCACTGAGTCTTTCCAGAACAAGGGGCCACTTTAAATACATGGGTGGTTTAACAAGTTTTAAAAAGAGAATAAGGAAATGGGGTTGTAAAGCAAATGATCTCCTTCTAATGTGCCTTATTTCCTCCAATGAGAAAAAAAAAAGATAAGCTAGAAGTTAACAAACAACTAGATGGCTAGGATTAAAAAGACAAAGTGTCAGCATCTGTTGTTGAGAATGTCGAAAAACTGGACCTGTTGAAGTGTAAAATGATGTAGTCAGTTTGGGAAAGCTGTCTGACAGCATCTCAAAGGGGTGAGAGTAGTCACCATGATGACCCAGACAGTCCATCCTTAAAGAATTAAAGCATGCATCTACACAAAACACATAAATGTTCATAGCAGAAAGAAGGAAAGTGGAATCAAGACAATTGCCTGTTACTTCACAAAAGTATTAAAAATTGTGTCCTATCTATAAAATGGAAGATCAGGGTTAGGGATGTGACTCAGTCTGTAGAGTGCTTCAGAATCACAGAAAACCAAGCATGATGGCACATACCTGTGATTCCAATTCTCAGGACATGGAGGCAGGAGGATAAGAATTTCAAGGTTATCATCAGCTCCATAATGAGTTTAAGGATATACATATATATGAGAAAATTATCTGGCCATAAAACCATAAAAAGGAATTGCTGCCTAATAGCATGGTCCAACATGTATCATGCTAACTGAAAGAGGTCACTGGGAAAGGACAATGTAAAATATGGGCCCATTATATAAAATTCCATATTTAGCAGGTGAGAGGCAAAAAGCAAACATATTTCAATGACCTATAGTGCTAGTCATCATGGAGATGAATAATGACTGCTAATAATATGGAGTTACTTTGAGAAAGGCAAAAATACACTAAAGTTTGTCAGTTGATATAGTTTCATAGCACTGAATATATTCTAAAAATTACTGTATTGTATGTGAAAGGAATAAACTGTATTGTTGGGAATTATCTCTCAATACAGCTGTTAAAAGATGATTCATCCTTGGATCGACACAGGAAGATATCGCAATATTAGTTTGCTGATGATAGATTACCGAGCACATATGCTCCTCAAGTTAATGGACACAGTTCTAATTATCAGAAAGGCTTCTTACTAACCACAGAGCTGAATCACCTTGGTTGTGGTGAAGGGAATGGGAAATGGAAATTAGCAAAGAAAAAGAAGAAAAGAAGCAATTAAACACAATGTTAGAATGAAGTTTTATCACTGTGAAAGAGAAACAAAGGGAAAAAACCAATGTGTTTAAGGCTCTGTTCAGAAGAATCCTTTTAAATATATAGGATGATATTAACAGGCCTAAGAAAATGTTGATGTCATAAGATCAAAGCCAAAACATGCCACATAAAGTCACGAAGACAGAATCGTGGCCCTGTATCTATGACTTCATTTTGTAGAATATGGATATGGGCCTGTCATAAACAGGCTATAAACATATTAGAGAAGGCCCCAAGTGTCTGTGTATATATGTCTATGTGCACACATACATACATGTAAAAATACACATACAAACACATGCATTTACAAGTTAATTCATCTTAAGTATACAGTTCCATGCTTTTTAGAAGGTTTATCAAACTGTTAAAAGCATGAGTATAATTCTGTTTTAAAACACTTTTGTCAAATCATGTAGACTATCCTTATGCTTGCTCAGATGTCACTCTGCATTGGATTTTACAAAGCTGAACTTTTTCTAAGGCTGGTGTCTATTTCAGTGCAATGTTTCTGTGTTAACCACAGATGGCTGCTTGCTCAGATCGCTGCAAACCCTCAATAATTATCACAACATGTTTCCCTCATTTATTATATTTTTTATTTTTCTAAGAGAGTGTTCAAGAGTGGAAAGGGTTATAATGTTATTTAATGTATCTGATTGTGTAAGATTAACTCTGATATTTCATTTCCAGTACATTTTCTAGTAAAGTTTATACTTAAAATATTAAAATATAATATTAATATTTTTGTGGGGTTTGTTGTGATATTTTCATATGTATATAACAACTCACCCCTATTCCTCTCCTTTTCTTCTTGTTAGACATCTGCTTTTCCTATTAATACATCAAGTAAAACAATTTGATTGCAATTTTAATGTGACAAATGTCACCTGTAAATTGCCTTTGCAACAGTTATCCAGTTTTAGGACATTTCCATCACCATAGTAACATCCTAGTGTCCCTTCCCAAACCCAGCCCCAGACAGCCATGAAACTACTTTATGAGTCTTAATTTACAGAAAACATTATATTTTCTGTCTCTGTCTCTGTCTCTGTCTCTCTCTCTCTCTCTCTCTCTCTCTCTCTCTCTCTCTCTCGTGTGTGTGTGGGGGGGGGCGGAGATACAGTAACATACATCATATTTCTAAAGAAAATACTATTCTCCAATTGTACTCTATCTTAAATAACCATGGTCAGCATGACATTTCATGAAATTGAGTCATTTCCACATTACTCTGCAGAATGGCACAACTGTGGAAGGAGATAAATGTTTAGGTTTGCACCACCAATTACCATCCTAAAAGAAAACCTCCTTTCTAGAACAACCCACAGACTTCTGAGAGCAACCTTCACAATCCACAGGTTGCCAGTTTCAAGTGGAGCATGCTATGGTTCTCACAAGGGTGCCGACCTGGTTTCTATTTTCAAATGGAATTTCCTCCTCTAGGGTCATTTGATCCCCACCCTCAGGGGCATTTTTTCTAGTTCCCTGTTCCCGCCCCACCTAGCCCCTTGCTTCGGAATCCAAGAGAATTCCAAGCTCAGAGTCCTGCACACTCCAGGGTGAAGACTCATACTAACTATGCTTTAACAATTGGGGGAACTAAAACTGCGAGCCTAGAGCCTATGGAGATCCTCTCAGAAGACACCAAGGTGAAATTTACTCAGGAAGCTGCTGAGATCTAAGGCAAGACCTGCAGGAAATGATAGCAGGGGGCCATGCTGTAGCGCTAAAACTGTTAAGACGCCTCCATTCAAAGGGTCACAGGAATGTGAAAAAGTCAGCCAAAAGAAACAGCACTGAGTGGAAGACCAGGCCACATCCCTTGGCAAAACACACACAGCACTGGCAAGACCATGAGCTCACTCACATACACATCCAGCTCTTGGGCAAAGCTGTTCTGTAAGCTAGCTATGCAGAGTTGAAAGCACAGAACAGTTGGTGTGTTTATAGTGAGACTTTAGAAGCTCTTTATAAGCTCTCTCTTAGAGGAGCTCTGGATATATTGATGTTAACCCTCAAATGTGTAAACAAGAAGACCGACCTTCTAAATCAATAAAAGAATGACAGTTCTCAGAGATGAATTCTCTTAGACAAGATGAAAAACAGATGAAACAAGATGAAAACCCCTTAAAAAGGATTTTGCCTAGAATATTTACCTAGTTAGCCATGAAAAATTCCTACTGCATTATTTCATACTCACATTTTTTGAACATCAATTTTGTTTATGTGCAGTTGTAATTTTTTAAATGTAGCAATTGTTAATGTAACAGATTTTATCTTAAAAGGATAATGAAAGTATCATAAGCTCAGCAAATACATCTATATGCTGGTCAGATTCTTTATGAGTCATATCTGATTTAAACTTTTAGAAATTTCACTATTTAAGGAGTCCTTTAGTATACTATTATAAACTAACAATCATAACTATACTATATATAATTCTAATATGGTATTTATGAAATTCTGTCTCTAGGATTTAAGTTCAAAAGAGTTGCCCTTTGTAGTACCTAAAAAGTTTTTATAAAGTTTTATATGGTTTTAATATTACAATATATCTTTTATATTTTTAATTATATATGTATATGAATGCAGTGCATTCAGGGGCCAGAAGAAGGCATTGGAACTCCTGGATTACTGGCAGTTCTGTGACAATTTGGCTTCAAAGAACTCAACTCAGGTCCTCCAGGAGAACAGATGAACTCCTAACCACTGAGTCATCTGCCTAGGCCCCAAAGTCAGGTTTTTTTGTTTTGCTTTTTGTTTTGTTTGTTTTGTTTGTTTGCTCTCTTGAGACAAGAACTCCGTGTGTAGCCCTGACTAGCATGGAACTATCTGTGTAGATCAGGCTGGTCTGGAAACTCATAGACATTTGCCTGCCTCAGCCTTTTAAATGCTGAGATGAAATGTGTGTACTACCATGGCAAGTCTTGATTTTCATTTTTTAAATTAGTATTTTTATCATAAAGCCAAAGGATTTTTCCAGTGATGTATAAATTGAGGAAGGGAGATGAGATTCTCATATTTCAACCTATGAATATATGTGCATTACTGTTAATGCAAGTATGACCTTGTATTGTACCCTGTCATTACATTATATTAGACCTGTCTATAGAGCCTATGGTAATTTAGTCTAGAAATAAACTTTTTCACTAAAGAGTCAAATAGCAAATATTCTAGTCTGCTGTTGTAGCTCCAGACAATATGTAAATAAATTGATGTGGCTGGGTCTTAATAAAACTTTATTTATGGACCTCAAAATATTATACTATATAATTCTCACATGACTCCAAATATTCTGACTTCATTTCAACCATGTAAAAAATGTAAAGCATGATCTGGAGAGATGAACTGATGGTTATGAGCATTGGCTGGTCTTATATAGAGGACCCAGATTTAATTCTAAGCATCTACATGGCCTCTCACAACCATCTGTAACTCCAGTTCCAGGGGTCTGTCTTCCTCGAATACCATGCACACACACACGGTGCACAAACATACATACAGGCAAAACGCACATACATATAAAATAGTAAATAAATAAAAATCTAAAACGTATTCTTAGTTCACATGGCATATATGAAGGAGGCAGTGATTTGTACCAGTCCATAGCCATAGTTTGCTGACCATTGATTTAAAAACTAATGCTGTAGTAGCATTTGACAGAGCGAACTAAGAGAAAAGGCATGAACTGGCAGCAGTGTGATTAAATGATATAATCAAAGAAGACAAGACAAATTTTCTTATACTTAGGAGACAAGAGATTTTATGTGTCTATTTTATTTTTAATTTACCTTATTCATTTACATGTCAGGCTAGATAGTAAATAGTCATTTTAAAATAATACCTTTTTCCAATTGTAAATTACCTCATTTGTAATTGCTTCTAGATTTTAAAACAGGCACTAAGGTTATAAAAACTGTTACATGACACTAATAAATAAAAGTAAATATAAAAATCTCCTGGGAGTTGTTGGTCAAAGGACACAAATTTTCAGTTAAACAAGAGAAGCATTTAAAATTTTTATTGTTAGTACTAAGTGAAGAAAAATACTATTTTATATTTGAAAACTGCAAACAGATAAGATGCACTGTTTTTACTACAAAACTAGTGTAGGTCATAGCTCTGTTAGCTTCATGCATCCATTCCAGAATGCAGACATTCTTAAAGACATATTGTATATCATAAACACATTTTTTGCCAGTTAAGAATAAATTTTGAGGGGCTGGAGAGCTGGCTCAGTGGTTAAGAACTCTTCTGTGGTACCCAGGTTAAATTTACAGCACCCATCTATTTTCACCTGTTTCAAACTCCAGTTCCAAAGAATCTGACACCCTCTCCTGGCCTCAGTAAGTACTACACACATGGTTCACAGATCATGCAAGCAAAACACCCATATACATCAAATAAAAATAAATCTATATATTAAAAAGATGAAAACTTTAACCAGCTGTGTTGGTCCACATCTGTAATTCTAATACAGAATCTGTAATTCTGCAGAGGCAGAGGAGTAAAGTGAGTTTGAGAGAGAACTAAGACAGATAGTGTGTTCCAGAGCAGTGTAGGCTACAGAGTGAGTCTCAATCTCATTGCTCATAAAGAAATTATAGTTGGGTGGATGGATAAATAGATGATATAGAGATGTATATAAAGATAAATGATAATGATGAAGATAGATAGATAGATAGATAGATAGATAGATAGGTAGATAGATAGATAGATAGATACAAACAGTAAAAAGAATTTGAAGAATTTGTTAAGTCTCCAAGGAAGTAATTATGAAAACCACCCTTTTGCTAGGCTGAGGAACCAGAGTTACTAAAGACAAAGAAATCATGGAAAACTGTAGCAATTCTGCTTAAACATGAACATGATTCTATAATATTCTTTTAAAATGTATTCCTATCCTATTGCTGTGGCCTTGGGGTAACTGATATCAATGTAAGGAAAACCGAATTCTAACTCTCCTGAAAGAATTAACTGACAAAATTGAAAGAAAAATAGGATAGATATATTTCTTTCTTCTTAAAATTATTAGTGCTCTCAGATATTTGATTGAATAATCAATTCTCTCTCCTCTCTCTCTCTCTCTCTCTCTCTCTCTCTCTCTCTCTCTCTCTCTGTGTGTGTGTGTGTGTGTGTGTGTGTGTAGTAAATGCATTCCTATATTTCTTAACTTTCTTTCCTTACTTTTTTGGCAGCCCCATCTTGAAAGGATTTTCTTTATCTAAGATAATACTAACCTTGTAAATGTGTTTTCCTCTGGCCAATGAGAGGTAAGAGAAAATAGCAATGTGCTAACCTGCATATGCCTTGGGAATATTAAATTGATTCTACTTGTCTTCTTGTGCTTGTAATTCTGTGGCTCTCCTAGGTAGACATGATCCCACCATCCTGAACTCTAGAATAGATAACACAAAGAATGGAACTCTCAACAGAGCCATGTTTTCTGGGACTGACTTATGGACCTCCAGTTAAACAACTGAGCTCTGCCTATGTGAGCCAGCCCAGGTGACTCACTGGTCCATGAAGATTGATGGTGGTATTCCATACCACTGAATGTCTGAGTAGTGTGTCAAACAGCATTAGTATGACAATAGTTAACTGATACAAACACAACTGTACATTCACATAACACACTATTAATAAGCATTAGTACCACGGATCCTTTATATTGATACTGTGTTAAATAGAAAAGTACAGACTGCCTAGAACAGCTGTTCTCAACCTATGGGTCATGACCCCTTTGAGGTTCCAATCATCTTTTCATAGGGGTCACATAAGATCATCAGCAAACACAGATATTTACATTACAAATTCAATGATAGAAAAATTACCATTTATGAAGTAGCAAAGAAAATAAATTTGTTTGGAGTCACCACAACATGAGGAACTGTATTAAAGGGTCACAGTTTTAGGAAGGTTGAGAACTTGTCTTAGAAGATCTCATAGTTCTTCAAATCTAAGATATCCGTAGACTCTCTTTTACAAGTATTTGCAATGCATGATGTTAAGGAGTTCTAGCAGTGTAGTGTTAGTTGCCTACCTTACTGAAAGGAGGAGGCTAGGTTCCATGTCTAGCTTGTAAAAATAATCTTCCTTTCCAATAGGTATCAAAGAATAATCATATAGTGAAACATTCCTAACTGAAGTAAAAGTGTGCTATGTTTGAAGAATCAGCATCAGCACTCGTGACACTTTTTTATAAAAAAGAAATGGTGGGAACCAAATAAATGCAGGAAGTCTTTATATCTGTGTCCTAATGATAAGGTTTCACTCTCCATCCATCCTGAAAGAAAAAACAGCCGTTATGGGGGTTTTAAGCCAGTTAATCTTGATAGGGGTCAATCTTTTCCCCAAGAGAGGTCTGTGAACTGCCATTCCTTTTAAATCAAGTGAGTAAGAATGCATGTGTGCCATGAGTGCCAGTGTTTCCATGACTACTGTGCTGCCCCAGAGCCACTGCAGATGCATGAGGGGCTTGAGTTTATCCTTGTTCATAAATACTTCGGGAAAACTGATGAAGAACAACCACCAGTTCACATGCACCTTTTCCAGGTGGCAGAGCGTTCAACCATGATGTGTGGTGTCTTTCCTGAAATGGATGTACATCAGAACAGTCACATAAAGAAAACAAAGAAGCATTCGGGCAAGGTTAAATTCTGCCATGTTTCAATCAAAATCACTTTGCTGGTGAGAATTATAATATCACAACAGTTAGCCAAATACATCAAAAAGAATGTTATTCATTTCTGGTTGTGGTGGCAGTGGTAGTGGTAGTAGTTGTGGTGGTCTGTTAACTAGAACACCAAAATACTGCTTACCTCTTTATCAGTTTACTTTCATTCCCCTGCTATTTCTGATCAATGATCAATGAGATTGGGGATGTTGCCAGTATGGGAAGGATGGAGAGAATAATTTAAGCGGTGCCATTTTATAGAGAGTAATTCAGTGCATAGATTATAGAGGCCTTCTTTTAAGAGATTAAGTGAAATGATATAGGTAGGCTATTCATTTTCAAAAGAAAATACTCAAAAAAATTGGCTATCATCATGACTACTGTCAAACTATTTCTAAAAGATAAAGAACATTAAACTATTGATTAATTTCTTTGACAGTAATACATGTATCAAGCATATATCAGGCACATGCTATGAGTGGCCACATAGAGTCATGATACAGTCCATGGCTCTAGCCTCTGCCCCTTCATATGTTCCAATGTTTTATGTATGTTATATTCAAAGAAACAATTAGAAGCAAGATATTATGAATATGTATGTGTGCATGTGTGTGCATGTGTGTTTCAAGCTATTTGTTTTTCTAATTTGAGCTGACACAGACTTATGTAGCTGTTTTCCTGCAATTGTTATTATTTTGATTTTTTTTGAAGCTGTATAAAATCCCATTGTGTATGTGTATCTCATTTTTGTTATCCACTTCTGGCTATTGTGAATGGTGCAACAAGAAGCATAGCTTTGCAAGTGTCTACTTGCTATGTCAGCATTAGACTCTTCAGGTATTTCTAGGAGTGGTATGGTTAGGTCACATAGTAATTCTAGTTTTGATTTTTTCATTTTTCTTTTTTAAGAAGGCTCCATGCATATTGTCCCAGTGGCTGTACCAGTTTATTTTCCCACTGGATGTTCATAACGGTTGTTCTTTCCCCACAGCCTCACAAACAGTTGCTGGCATTTGTTCTTTTCTGTTCCTTCTTGTTGTGATGATAAGCCATTCTGAATATAATAAGATGGATTCTCAAAGCAATTTTAATTTTTATTTCCCTGATAGCTAAGGATCTTGACCCTCTCCTCCACTTTTTGACTATTGACCATTTGTATTTTTTCTTCTTAGAACTATTGAGTTCATTGTCAATTTACTAACTGGGTCATTTGGTGGTTAATATTACAGTCTTCATACATATAAACTAAGTGTCAGCTCCCTGTCTAATATATCGTTGGTAAAAAAAATCTTGCACAGTAAAGAAAATCATTACAAAATGAAAAAGCCAGTTCACAGAATGAGGTGAAAGATCTCAGAAATTACAATTTTCCCTTTGCCAAATTAAAGGTTAAAAGGGGGTCCAACTGCAGTCTTTGGCTGCAACCAGTCCATAACTGAAAGGCATAAATAATAACACTTTAAAGCTAAAATCTATACTTCCAAATCAGAAAAGGCTAAATTAATTCTTCATTTTTCACAGTTTAGAAAACAAAATACATTAGACTAGTGTCATGAGCTTAGAGAGAAAATGGTCCATTAGTTTTTTTTATATTAATAAAATTTGATCAGAGTGCTTTTGATAGTGTTCTTCTAAGTTACACAGATACATACATACGTGTGTGTGTGTGTGTGTGTGTGTGTGTTTGTGTGTGTGTGTGTGTGTCATAATCCAAGTGGATATTAGGTCCCTTAATACTTTCTGGGTTATATAGTGCAGCTAGGTGGAGTTTTCATAATATAGGAGTAGTTTAAACATTCTAATTAAACATTTTAAGAAATTTTGAAGCCCTCTGAAAGAATATAGGATCTTTCATGAGTAAGTAACTCCTAAGGCACCATACACTCAGGTTAGTGCTCTCTGTTTGCCAACAACTTCCCTTTTACACACACACACACACACACACACACACACACCAAAAGAAAACAAAACATCTACCCTCTCTGTGTGTGTTGTGTCTCTTCCTTGCATACTTTTCTCAGTAGAATGTCTAGGCTGGGTTCAAGAAGTAGGTAGGACAATAAAAACCCAAGATGTCAGGGGTTGGATGGGTTGTTACATTCTGCTTTTGCTTCTCCAGGTTTAGCCTTGTGAACACATTGGTAATATCCCTTCCAATAAGTGCTAAGAGTCATTGAGTTCTCATACTGCTGTTCCTTCCATGACAAGAGTTCCACATCATTGAGTGTGTTTCTACCCTTCATTGTCTGCCTCACATCTGCAAACATGTCAAAAAATAGTTCACTCCTCAAGTTAAGCAGTCTGAGTTCCTTTCTGTTTGGAAATTAACACTGTGATTTCCTCCATGATTCAATAGCTGAAAGTAATAGAAAGAATGACTTTTCTTTTGAAATGAAAGTCAAGTGTTTTTTGTTCAGACCATCATTTTACATTTTGTATGGACCATCAGCACCAAGATCATAGCACCTAGTAGACCTCTGAAAATCATATGCACACATTCAGAAATAATTCTGAGTGTCACTGTTTCAAATTATTCTGCAAACTCAACATTCTATCTCTTTACAACAGTTCTATTACCTGATGGGTGTAGCTAAATTAATACCACCATAATAGGGATCTATGGCATTATACAGGGTTTTGTGTCTATATGAGGTAGTGCCCACCTTATACAAGGTTGCTTGGGAAACACAGAGACAGGCACTCTTCATGCTAAAAAATGCCTTTAGTTGTTTTATTACTTGTACTTACTTAGGCGATTTCTTTACTGGATGCTTTGGTCAACTGTGTAAAGGGGCCATTAAAAATTATTATTAGAGTTAATCTTCAAAAGTTCTGTTGGGAACTCCAAACAGACTGGACCTGAGCAGAAATACCTCCCGTCACATAATAATCAAAACCCCAAATGCACTAAACAAAGAAAGAATATTAAAGGCAGTAAGAGAGAAAGGCTAAGTAACATATAAAGGAAGACCTATCAGAATCACACCAGACTTCTCACCAGAGACCATGAAAGCTAGAAGATCCTGGGCAGATCTCATGCAGAATCTAAGAGAACACAAATGTCAGCCAAGACTACTGTACCCAGCAAAACTCTCATTCACCATAGATGGAGAAACCAAGATATTCCATGACAAAACCAAATTTACACAATATCTTTCTACAAACCCAGCTCTACAAAGAATAATAGGAGGAAAACTCCAATACAAGGAGGGAAACAACACCCTGGAAAAAGCAAGATAGTTACCTTCCTTCATCAAACCCAAAAGAAGATAACCACTCAAATATAAAAAGAACATCAAAAATGACAGGAAGTAATAATCACTATTCCCTAATATCTCTTAACATCAATGGTCTCAATTCCCCAATAAAAAGACATAGACTAACAGACTGGATAAGGAAACAGGACCCTACAATTTGCTGTATACAGGAGACACACCTCAGTGTCAAAGATAAAAGCTACCTTAGAGTAAAAGGCTGGAAGACAATCTTACAAGCCAATGGTCACAGGAAACGAGCAGGAGTAGCCATTCTAATATCAGATAAAATTGACTTTCAACCTAAAGTCATCAAAAGAGACACAGAAGGACACTTCTTGCTGGTCAAAGGAAAAATCCACCAAGAAGAACTTTCAATTCTGAACATCTATGCACCAAATGCAAAGGCACCCTCATTCGTAAAAGAAACTTTACTAAAGCTCAAAGCACACATTGCACCTAACACAATAATTGTGGGGGACTTCAACACTCCACTTTCCTCAATGGACTGATCGGGAAAACAGAAACTAAACAGGGACACAGTAAAACTAATTGAAGCTTTGGACCAATTGGATTTGACTGATATTTATAGAACATTTCACCCTAAAGCAAAAGAATATACCTTTTTCTCAGCACCTCATGGTACCTTCTCCAAAATCGGCCATATAATTGGACACAAGGCAGACCTCAACAAATATAAGATGACCGAACTAATCCCATGCCTCCTATCAGATCACTATGGTGTAAGAGTGATTTTCAATAGCAACAAAAACAACAGAAAGCCCACATACACATGGAGGCTGAATAATACTCTACTCAATGACAACTTGACCAAAGAAGAAATAAAGAAAGAAATCAGAGACTTTTTAGAATTTAATGAAAATCAAGGCAGAACATACCCAAATCTTTGGGACACAATGAAAGCAGTGCTAAGAGGTAAACTCATAGCCCTGAGTGCCTCCAAAAAGAAAATGGAGAGAGCATACACTAGCAGCTTAATGACACACCTGAAAGTCCTGGAACAAAAAGAAGCCAATTCACCCAGGAGGAGTAGAAGGCAGGAAATCATCAAACTCAGGGCTGAAATCAATCAATTGGAAACAAAGCGAACCGTACAAAGAATTAATGAATCCAGGAGCTGGTTCTTTGAGAAAATCAACAAGATAGATAAACCCATAGCCAGACTGACCAAAGGGCACAGAGAAAGTATCCAAATTAACAAACTTAGAAATGAAAAGGGAGATATAACAACAGAAACTGAGGAAATCCAAAAAATCATCAGATCCTACTACAAGAGCCTGTACTCAACACAACTGGAGAATCTGGAGAAAATGGACAATTTCCTTGACAGATACCAAATACCAAAATTAAATCAGGACCAAATAGATCATCTAAACAGTCCCATAATGCCTAAAGAAATAGAAGGAGTCATAGAAAGTCTTCCAACCAAAAAAAGCACAGGACCAGATGGTTTCAATGCAGAATTCTATCAGACCTTCAAAGAAGAATTAACACCAATACTCTTCAAACTATTCCACAAAATAGAAACAGAAGGAACACTATCCAATTCCTTCTTCGAAGCCACAATTACGCTGATACCAAAGCCACACAAAGATCCAACAAAGAAAGAGAACTTCAGACCAATTTCCCTTATGAACATCAATGCAAAAATACTCAATAAAATTCTTGCCAACCGAATCCAAGAACACATCAAAACGATCATCCACCATGATCAAGTAGGCTTTATCCCGGGAATGCAGGGTTGGTTTAATATACGGAAATCCATCAATGCAATCCACTACATAAACAAACTCAAAGAAAAAAACCACATGGTCATTTCATTGGATGCTGAAAAAGCATTTGACAAAATTCAGCATCCTTTCATGCTTAAAGTCTTGGAAAGAACGGGAATTCAAGGCCCATACATAAACATAGTAAAAGCAATATACAGCAAACCGGTAGCCAGCATCAAACTAAATGGAGAGAAACTTGAAGCAATCCCACTAAAATCAGGGACTAGACAGGGCTGCCCCCTCTCTCCTTATCTTTTCAATATTGTACTTGAGGTACTAGCTCAGGCAATTCGACAACATAAGGAGGTCAAAGGGATACAAATTGGAAAGGAAGAAGTCAAACTATCATTATTTGCAGATGACATGATAGTCTACCTAAGTGACCCAATAAACTCCACTAGAGAACTGCTACAGCTGATAAACAACTTCAGCAAAGTGGCAGGTTATAAAATCAACTCAAGCAAATCAGTGGCCTTCCTATACTCAAAGGATAAGCAGGCTGAGAAAGAAATTAGGGAAATGACCCCCTTCACAATAGCCACAAACAGTATAAAGTATCTTGGGGTGACTCTTACCAAACATGTGAAAGATCTTTATGACAAGAACTTCAAGACTCTGAAGAAGGAAATGGAAGAAGACCTCAAAAAATGGGAAAACCTCCCATGCTCATGGATCGCCAGAATCAATATAGTTAAAATGGCCATTTTGCCAAAAGCAATATACAGATTCAATGCAATACCCATCAAAATCCCAACTCAATTCTTCACAGAGTTAGAAAAAGCAATTAACAAATTCATCTGGAATAACAAAAAACCCAGGATAGCTAAAACTATTCTCAGCAACAAAAGAAATTCTGGGGGAATCAGTATCCCTGACCTCAAGCAATACTACAGAGCAATAGTGTTAAATACTGCATGGTATTGGTACAGTGACAAGCAGGCAGATCAATGGAACAGGATTGAAGATCCAGAAATGAACCCACACACCTATGGCCACTTGATCCTCGACAAAGGGGCTGAAAACATCCAATGGAAAAAAGATAGCCTTTTCAACAAATGGTGCTGGTTCAACTGGAGGTCAGCATGCAGAAGAATGCGAATTGATCCATCTTTATCGCCTTGTACTAAGCTCAAATCCAAATGGATCAAGGACCTCCACATAAAGCCAGACACTCTGAAGCTAATAGAAAAGAAACTGGGGAAGACCCTTGAGGACATTGGTACAGGGAGAAATTTTCTGAACAGAACACCAATAGCGTATGCTCTAAGATCAAGAATTGACAAATGGGACCTCATAAAATTACAAAGTTCCTGTACGGCAAAGGACACCATCAAAAGGACAAATCGGCAACCAACAAATTGGGAAAAGATCTTCACCAATCCTACATCAGATAGCGGGTTAATATCCAATATATATAAAGAACTTAAGAAGTTAGACGCCAGAAAACCAAACAACCCTATTAAAAAATGGGGTACAGAGTTAAACAGGGAATTCTCACCTGAAGAACTTCGGATGGTGGAGAAGCATCTTAAAAAATGCTCAACTTCATTAGTCATTAGGGAAATGCAAATCAAAACAACCCTGAGATTTCACCTTATACCAGTCAGAATGGCTAAGATTAAAAATTCAGGAGACAGCAGGTGTTGGAGAGGATGTGGAGAAAGAGGAACACTCCTCCACTGCTGGTGGGGTTGCAAATTGGTACAACCACTCTGGAAATCAGTCTGGCGGTTCCTCTGAAAACTGGGCACCTCACTTCCAGAAGATCCTGCTATACCACTCCTGGGCATATACCCAGAGGATTCCCCACCATGTAATAAGGATACATGCTCTACTATGTTCATAGCAGCCCTATTTATAATTGCCAGATGCTGGAAAGAACCCAGGTATCCCTCAACAGAAGAGTGGATGCAAAAAAATGTGGTATATCTACACAATGGAGTACTATTCAGCCATTAGAAACAATGAATTCATGAAATTCTTAGGCAAATGGATGGAGCTAGAAAACATCATACTAAGTGAGGTAACCCAGACTCAAAAGGTGACTCATGGTATGCACTCACTAATAAGTGGATATTAACCTAGAAAACTGGAATACCCCAATCATAATCCGTACATCAAATGAGGTACAAGAAGAAAGGAGGAGTGGCCCCTTGTTCTAGAAAGACTCAGTGAAGAAATATAGGGCAAAACCAGAACGGGGAAGTGGGAAGGGGTGGGTGGGAGGACAGGGGGAGAAAAGGGGGCTTATGGGACTTTTGGGGAGTGGGGGGCTAGAAAAGGGGAAATCATTTGAAATGTAAATAGAAAATATATCGAATAAAAAAAAAAAGTTCTGTTGGTGTTCCCATAGCAACTTTCCTCCAAATTCTGAAAAGTCTTGCTAGAAATTTAGTTTAGTTGACACCCCAAATGCTCACATTTTATTATAATTTGTTAATTAGAAAGTTCTAAGAATATATCAGTGAAGAAGAAAAGGAAATCCTGAAGGATTTTTATTTTAAAGGGTCATGACAGCTTTTAAGAAAAGCAGAAGCCAAATCATAAAGTGAAGATCATATTTGAACTAGTCAAATTCCTGGTAGTATGACATATCCCTTATTCACATAAAGTGCTACAGATATAACTCAATGGATAGAGTGGTAACCTACCATAGCACATTCACAGCACAGTTACCTGCCTCACCCTTCATAGAGAAAGCACTAGCATATATATATAGTGATAACAATCCTTGTCCCTTTTGTCCTATTTGTTTAAAAAAGAAAATGTGTTCTTGGGAAAACTGGGCGACTGCAGTGCAAACTTCAGCAAGTTACTTGTAACTCGATTTATTACTTGTCTAATCATTTAGTAGCTTACATTGTAAAACAAATCATGCTAATTATCATTAAGTGATATGGCCAGAGGTTTAGAAATGTTCTCTAGAATCCTCTCAATGGCAGAATAGATGAATCACCAACCACGGGGTAGCCAGTGGTTTCTCAGATGAGATTGAGGAAGAAGATTTCAAAGCCATAGTCTCCTTCCTCCATCTTTTTGTTCCTTTCAGTGCCTCTTGCTATAGTTCATAGCAAAGGGTCTATAGTGCATCCCCAGCCAGTGAACAAAAAACAAACAAAAAACCACACTCACTTCCTGTTTTTAGACTGTTGCACGTCTGTTGTCCACCAGTGAAGGTTTTCTGAGACCGCTTCAAATCTTTTCACAATTATACCTTCAAATGTTAAGCACAGACTTATCAAATTTGAGCAACTAATACTCCTCTAAGTCCAGACAGATGCAGCATACCAGGTAAGGCTTATAGATGTTAATGTATAAAGAATATAGCTACAGAAAACATGTTTTAATTCTAGGATCTGGAAGAACATTGGTACTGAGAAATCAAGAAGTAAAAATCCCATGGTGTCAAGACATCTATTATGGCAATATTCTTTTCAGTATCAGGACTTTATGGCATAAAATATGCTGTTTACAGTTATGACTGAATCTAAACAGCCAAGTCTTCATTTTGTCAATAGTGTCTATTAAAAGGCAGAGAAACCTGCAGATATTTTGATGTATGTCATACAAAATGCTTCTCCAAACACATTAAAAACTTCTGATTTCTATGTAAGAATGGCTTATCTGGGCCTGCAGGTTCTCATCAGACTTGACTCTTAGAACTAGGCAACTGCTATGCATCATAGGATGCATACCTGCACCTCATATCTCTACATATTACATGCCAAGAGAAACTCCTGATAGTAGTGACCAAAAAGTGCCTTGAGATATTATCAGGCCCCTCTTAGAGAACTACTGACATAAATTAAAATGAAAACTGAGGGATTTATTAGTAGTCTGCAGTAGGTAGAGAAAGGCACATTTCTATGTCTCCAATATCTTTAGGGTGTTTGGCTGAAATGAGCACTAGGCTCTAAAACAAGGCACCTCTCTGGAAAACTGTACTTTATTACTTTGAAGTCACATTAATTATAACATTGTACTGTCTAGAGCTGCCTTAATCTTGAGTCCTACCTTTTAACATATTTGAATTCTTGCTTGCTTCCGGAGTAAGTGGTGAGCTAAGTGAGTTAGTACCAATAGTTTCCAAATATGGCTGATACCAGAGTCACCCCTAAATCTTTTCAGAGTATTGATTTTAAATCTAGTTCTTGGAGATGCTCATTTACTAGGAATGGGGTAAAAGGATGAAGGGAACATTTTTTCTAGTGTCTTCTCTACCTCTCACCTACTAAATAACCAACAAAGAATTAATTTTGGAAAGTCCCGTTATAGTCTATGCAAAAAACAGACTCCAACTTGTGCTACTACCTACTCTAAGCAGTGAAGATATGATGGGAAATGTATTTTTGGATGCCTGTCCTGAACAAACTTCCACATAAGCTTAGAAAAATAGGCACTGAATATAAAACATAATAACAAGCCCAATTAAAGCAGAAGCTCATGTGGTATGATCAATGGTAACTGAGTACAGTCAGAAAGACTTTGAAGAGAGTCATCAGGGAAGGTGACTCTTTTTCCCCTACAATGTGAAGGATGCAGACCAATGTGCCATACAAAGAACATACTAGACATAAATGACAAGTAAAAGGCCTCCAGGAATAAAATGGTCAGTTTTGTAGATCTTTGTAAATCATAAAAGATTATGGCTAGACTGGAGAAGGGTGATAAGAAGCAGAAAGAAGATCATGTAAGAGGACTTAGATGGTTAAGGTCAAGGATGAATATTACTCTACATGTAATAGAAACAAATAATAGAACTTTAAGTACTGGAATTTCACTGTACCATTCTATTTTTAAAGGATTCTTCTCAATACATGGTCCCCAACTATTTTCTGCGATGGCAGAGTCTGAAAACTATCTAGGGGGAAATTAGGAACCAAGAATACAGCAAAGAATTATTATGATTGGATTATACACTTACAACCAATTTGAAAGTAAAACCCATCCAGTATAGGGTTATCACATTATGAGGTAAGAAGTTTACCCCCCCCCAAAAATGCAAAATAAAATTAAGCAACATATGGTATCTGTTTCAAAATGCTTGGCTGATATCTTTATGATAGAGCACCCAATGGGAATCTGGTTGTCTAATAGCAGTGATGCTTAATAAGAAATTTAAGAAATAGGAGGTGTGACTCCTTTAAAAAGTAGGGCTTCCAAACTAAATAGGCACCATCCTAGAAAGAGTATAACAGAAGAAAATCAATTTGGGAAAACATGAGATTAGAAAGGATGTTTATAATTAGAGAAGTGTACACTGAAGTAATTTAGTGACTTCTTGTTTAGTTGACGGTTTTTCTTTGTTTGGTTGGTTGGCTGATTGGTTGGTTGGATTTTGTTTTCTGCTTTTATCAGGAGATAGATGAAAACAAATTGTAATAGCTACTCCAATTCTGAGTTGACCTCACTGGCAGCCCTGATGGATAACAACTGATGCCTTTCTGTAAAGAAGCCCAGATTCTGACATCTTTGGGATTGCCAAAGAGTACCATGTATTCCACATTACTGAATCATGAAGCAACCGTAATTACTTCTAAGTCTATGGATATCAAATGTTTCTGGAGGGACCAAATGGAACATTTTAACATTTTGTACTAAGACCTCCACCATTCTGTGTGAAAAGAGGGCTCATTATGAAGTACAGGGCTTAATCCTTTGGGTGGGCTCCTTAGGACAGGGTTAAGTGAAACTGGATGTAGTCAACATCTGATTACAAGGTTGTGGTCAAAAGTACAGATGGCGGAGCAAGCATACCAAACAGGAAGTAAGGTCAGCAAGAAGTCTAGTGAGTGAAATGGAAGAGAACGAGAGGCTTGGGAGGACTAAAATTAGGTCTCGCTTACTGGATTCATGCAGCCTAGCCAGAAGCAAGTGCTTGCTGGAACCCCAGAACTGTGCTTGCTACTGGTGTGATAGCAGGGATGAGATACACCCAATAATCTACAGAGTTTTCTATTCACCAATAAAGCAGAAACGAATGCTCTTGCTTCAGGGGCCTTTCGTGTTGACTATACTGATCATTTTATCTGTCTTTCTTTGTTCTGCTCAAGGGGAACACAAGGAGAGGGGACAAATAAGGAGAGTAAACTTGGAGAAAGCCCATAAATGTGAGGGAACTAATTTTCAATCAGATCTTTTTCTAATGTCTTTTGAGGGATATTTAAAATTTGGAATTTTGTCTACACTAGTCAGATTATGGAGGTATTTGGCCATGTGGCTTGCCAATAAGGATGAACATAATAAATTACTAAAAGCTTCATATTTTGTTGTTAGATCATCACCTGAACAGATGGAGAAGGAAAGAGGAATAATTGGGGTTAACTATCACTACTATATAAATGACACGGAAGAATTTTGTCAATTAAGGGCACTTGGGTAATGTCTTGGTTCTGTCACCAACTATTTCCGTACCACCTTCAATTTTCCTGTCCATCCTTTGGATTTCTTTAATCAGGAGACAGAAAAAAGTCTGCCTCATCTACCAGTTACATTTAAGTCTGAAATTGACTCAGATTATCTCCAATCACATTGAAATTTGAGTAAGATATGATTATTCTTTTTTTTTTTAGACACCAAAAGAGGGCATCAGATCCCATTACAGATAGTTGGAAGCCACCATGTGGTTGCTAGGAAATGAACTCAGGACCTCTGGAAGAGCAGTCAGTGCTCTTAACCACTGAGCCATCTCTCCAGCCAGGTGTGATAATTCCATGATACCCTGTAGTTTCTCCAAAATTGTCGCCAAAAAACATTGGTTCATTAATTATATCCTTGTTACTTATACTCTATTTCCTACAAAACCTATCCAAACTAAGTCTGGTAGGTCTGATTTTCTAAGCTATTCTGCAATATATCAACTGTTTGCTACATCCTTCCTAGCTATGGACAATACAGGTCATCTCCCATCTCTGTTAGAAGAAAAGATGCATTTAAGGTACACCTTATTCTGACTTCAATTTGGAGCCAGAGAAAGCATCTCAAAATCTGATCAAGTAACCAAGAGGAATCAAGGCCAACACCCAGCTGGAATGATGGGATAGCCAAAAATTGAATGTGGGAAAACTGCAGAAGGAACGCTTTGAATAAAGACATAAGCTGCTATCACATTCTACTGTGAAGATAAAGAAAAGCATTGTGGTACCATACTTTGAAAATGATATGTGTTCGATGCTCTTATAGCTTATGCATTTTTCTCAGTGATGCTTAGAGTGAATTTTAAGAGGCAAATGGAGTGTCGTGTGTCTGGGAAATTGCTCAAATACCTAATACACAATAGATACTCCACATATGAATTTTTTCCTGAGTGAATAAATGGTAAGCACTTGTTTAGTATATGGAGTCTCACTCTGGACAGGAAATAGAAAGCTCTGAAGAAAGTATATTAACTATTTATCTCCTGGGTTTTATTTCAGGAGAGTGAGGAGATGATAAAGACACATAGAGAGGAATTATTGTCCAGGAAAGCCATAGTGCAGCCAGACCACAAATAGCAGAAAACAAGCCTAGAATTATTAAAAATTCAAATTAGTAAGGTACATAGAGTCCAGCTCTGAATCTTAAGCCATTAACGGTCTTGCTAATGTGAAAAGCCACAGGTTGTACTTTTTTTTTTATTTCCCCACCTATGATATTTTTGAAGCTGCTGAACACAGATGCTTTATCATTATAAAGGATATATAGAAATATTTAGAGCGCAGTTGATTTCTCTCAGTAAATTCTTTCTAAAATGTTCCCCTTTCCAGGCTTAATACAAAATATATGTACACGATGCTTATGCTAGTACAAAGGGCTTTTTACCAGCAGATACTCACAGCCTTGGAGAAAACATATTACCAAGAGGTTGAGTGTGAGTTTTTTATTTTAGGGGAGAGCTGAATTAAAATAAAAATATAAAATTCTTGGGGCTGTGCTGATATATTTGTATTTGTATATAAAGGGAATAACCATTCATTGAATAAGTATATAGGTTGGTAAGTAAGAAGCCAGTTGCCACCTCTTCTCCCCAACCTGCTCTCTCAGTAGGGTCTCAAAACGACCTGTAATCACAAATCAAAAGGCACCAGAATACAACTCAAAATATGGAATCTATGGGGAAGCCAGATGACAAGAGTGCACAAATAAAGATTGCAGAAACCCGATTATCCTTATGACCACTTTAAAAGGTCAGTCTCGGAGCTGCCAGTGTCTCTGCAGAAACGAACAAGCATTAGTAACTGGACAAGGGTCTCACTTGACTTTTCCAGACAAACAACTATGGCTAAACCAGAGAAAGAACTGTTTCTTGTTCCTTGAACCTCGGATTTGGAAAGAAACGTAACAGTTTCCAACCCGAGAGCCTCACCTTTCCAGTGGAAGAAAATGACATTCAAGATGTACTTAATTTGCCCTAGTGGCTAATCCAGGACCAGCTCCGAGAGCTCCTCTGAGCTTGCCCGTCGGATCCACATCAAATCCTTCTTTTAAATATATATATATATATTTTAAATATATATATATATACAGAATGGATTGGGAAGATGTGAATTCCAGATTCCAGACAGCTAACTGTCTTTGCCTTACCATAAATATTGATTTTTCTTTACTTGTCAGCTCTTTGTCTTGTCTGTTTGTCTCCAGTTTTTTTTTTTTTTTTCAAATTGGCAGTCAAATGTTCCATCTCAACAGTGAAAAGCATGTCAATGAAAGCTCAGGAAACTAGCAGACAACATAAAAACAGTGATGTTTCATCTCAAAACTACTGATCTTCAAAGTTGAAAAAAAAATCTAAAACATGCTGTCTGTCCCCCTCCTGGCAATCTTCAGAAGTAGTGCACATTAGTCAAATATCTCTTTAATTCCCTATTGCCTTCTTTCCTTCCTCTCAAAAAAAAAAATGCTTAATCTAGAATCTTGTTTGGTTAGCCATTAACGTGAAACCTTGACTCCTTCAAAGGACACAAGCTCAATAAGATTTCTATTACATATGCTGGGGTAGCACCTAGCACAATGTTCAGCACAAAATAAGTCTCCAATAAATATTTGTGAGACACTTAAGTCGACAGAGAGAAGAGAGATTACCGTGAGGTAAAAGAAGAGTCCAACAGAGGACTCCCTGGTATTAAGCAGATAGTTGGCAACCTTCTATCCCTTTGCAAACTCCTAAGGAAATACACAAACTCCTTCCAAGGAGTAAACTCGGTGCACTCGATGCTCCCTGTAACATTTCTTCAGTAACTCCACTTGATTGAGATCAGTGGGCAGCCTTTACTTCTATCTAGCTCTATTCTAGTCCTTCCATTAAATCTGACCAAAGGCTAACCACGCCCCAGAAGTCCTACATTTTAGAATTAAACAGTGAGGTATCAATGAGGTCCAGTCCCTCAGGTAGTTGACGAAGTGACCATTGCTCAAGTCACAGGAACAGGGACACTCAATCTTACTCAGGGATTTTGAGGAGCACGGTTGAGTTAGTTCTGGAGCAGGTGGCACTCCTGCGTGAGGTACCAGGCACACCGGATTCCCGAGAGCCCTATTCCCAAGCCAAAAGACCTCTGAGAACCAAGAATCCTATCACCTCCACACAGTATCCTTTTTGCCAGCCAAGTGGCGCCCCCTTTCGTCTCCACGCCGGTCGGGACACTCACTTACCGCGTAGTGCAGACGGGGCTTCTCGCTGTAGGACGGGTCCCCCATGTCCTCGACTGGAGGAGCAGCAGGCTCTCTAGCTCAGCCTAGGGTTCTGGCGTCTATCAAGTGGTCCCCTTACTTCACTGCCATCTCAGAGAAAGCCCTGGGCGTCAGCCCCGCTGTGCTCTGAGCGCTCTGAGCGGAGCTTGGCTCCTAGCGTAACTGGCACTGAGTCCTGCGGCAGAGCCTGTGGGGACCGGGAGGAGGAGGCAGCGAGCAGGGGGGAGGGAGAGGAGGAGGAGGGAGCGGCCAAGTCTGATGAGATGGGCGGGCGTTTAATTCCTTCCGCTCCTGGCGGGCCCCTGCTGAGGCAGTGGCCGCTGCCAGCTGTTGGAGGCTGCAGCCACAGAGGTCGCCCAAGACAGGTGTCAGGCTGGCCAATGTCCCACCTCCTAGCATTTGGTACCTCCCGCTGGCCCCTTGACCTGATAGTCAACACTGGGGTTTCAATACCTGTAGAGAGAAGAGCTTTCCGAAAGATATTTTTGAGTAACTTTGAAGGAGCTGGGCTCCTGTCGCTGGAAGGCGATTCCCACCGTCTCAAGGGAGGGTGGAGTTGAAGGTTTTGGAAAGTCTTGATCTGAATGTCAAAATGCTGGGAATCCCTCAGGAATCTCAGGTGTGTGAGAAGGATCTAAATAAGTATTATTGTCTCCCCAGGGTCTGTTGAAGCTAGGAGATCCGGACCAGAATGGCTAAGGGAGTTTGCACTAGCCAAGCAGTCTAGGGAAGCCTGCTGAAAGGGCTAGTCCTAGAGAATTTGTTAGAACAGGAGTGAGTTCGCACCCTGACTGGATCTGGGCATACACTGTAGAGTAAGGGGCAGCACTGAACAAGCAGCTCTAAAGAGGAACGCTAATGGCAAATACTGCCAAGTAAACCAGCTCATTTTTAGCACACACATTGGAGCTGCACAAAAACTCACACAATTGGCTTCTGCTCTAAAATCCCTCCATGGAAACCTGTCCTTTAAAACACCTCGTTAAAAAAAAAAGTCATCAAGTTTCCTCAGAAAGAAACACAGAAGAGGTTCAGGGGATGGGGTGGGGTGGGGGAAGAATCTGGAGAATGAATGGAGACTCCAGAACCATGCAGTCAACCTATTCAGGCCCCAGATGGGGAGCGAGGACATGGAAAGTAGATTTGGGGATTACTTATACTAGTTCTTCAGTGTCCTGCTGTATTAAACTGTAGAAACACCTTCCACAGATCCTTTTTGGCGGCAAGGAGAGGAAAGTAGGATGTGACCCCTGTTAAATCCACGTGGACTAGCTCATCCACCAACCTACATCCAATTATTTGAAAACAATTAGCAGCCTGCTTATAACAAACAGTAGAAGTATGAGAACAGTTTCAGGAATTCTGGAGATAGCTATTTGGATAATTTCATGGTGGTCGAACTACCTGGAAAATTGTTCAGTTCTATATACTGAAGCTAACTGCATGTCTGTCTTCTCATCTAACAATTCCATTTGTGACTATACATACAATAATTTAAATGACTACATCATATACAACAGTACTCATAATACCTTCAAACATATTTATGCACAATGGAAACAGTTCAAACTTATATAAACTGGTGCATATCAATTATCTGCGGGTTTTGTGCACAGTAGAATACTACTCATTGGAGATTTTTTAAAAAGGGCAATGCTACCAAAGTATACAGTATGACTCCATCCCTCAAGCTTTATATTGGGAGGAGGAAGTCACTGGAGTTCATATTATAACATTCCATTTATTTATTCTGCAACTGAAATGCAAATATTGAACAGGAATAGTCATATGTGATGCATGGTGACAGAGGCCAGAATGTCAGTTAGCAAGGTGGGGAATGTGGAAGAGACTAGGAAGGTAGCCCCCAGGAATTCATGTTCTAGGGTGCTATAGATGGTCTGCGTACTAATATGTAAAAAGCAATTGCACCAAGAGTTCAGCACATTGGCGCCACTTACACTCTTCTCTGTGTGTATTTTACACTGTCATAAAATATAAGAAATAAACTTAAAATTCAAATTTGTCTTCAAACAGAAATTTGCAGCCAGAATTTTGCCTGTCTTACAAACAAGACCCAGACACTTATCTAGGTCTCTCATTCTCCCTGCAGTCTACTTTGCTCAAGTCCCCTAACTTTTGGCTGTGAGGGAGGACAGAATCAACTCAATCACTTTATAGAGACTTCACTGTTCAAGCAGGACTAGGCAGGGCTGGGAAAAGGTTGCATTAAAGGTCTCTCCTTTTACTTTCATTCACATCTGCTGCTGAAAAATAACCTTTAGAAGAAAGTCTTCAAAGAAAGTAGAGAACTACTGCCTACTTTGCAAGCATTGACTCTTCAGAGACTTGCAACTGCCAGTGTCTGGGGAGGATGTGTATATAAAATGAGACATGATGGACTAACCATGACATGCCTGGTTTAGGAACCTTTGCTCCACTGCTGTCTACCCAGATGAACTCTGAGCAGGACATGATAGGTCATGCTTGTAATCTCAGCTTTTAGGAGCCTGAGGCAGGAGGATTGCCATGAACTTGAGGCTAGCCTCAGAAATACAGTGAGGCCCTGTTTCAAACAAACAAGCAAACATGAACTCTCTGGTTTCAGGAAATTCTCTTTTGTCATATAAGCTCAGAGTTTCAGTTAAGCCCCTATTTTTATGAGGAATGCTACATTATCAATACATGTAAGCAGAAAGCAAGTTATTGTTTTTATAAAAAAATTCTTCACCACAGTCTTTTGATAATCATTTCCAAGCAAGATACTTTTTAAAAACTAGGTTGCCCCCAGAATTTGCTTGTATTATGACCTTGAAAAAGTAGCAATAAACTAACCAGTGCTTGCCAATCTGTGTCATTTTAGGCATGATTTCTGTCTTCTAGAACACTCTTTGCTATAGTGCTATTATTAAGTATGATGGGTCCCCAACACCATAGCAGACAAGTTTACTGATATAGGACAAGCATTTAAGAAAATGAATAGTTTGTCCTCCAGAAAAAATACCTCATAAAAAATAATCTTCTCATTCAAATCTCAGCTCATGTGTTTAAGACTCAAGTCACAAAAAGGAACCTTAAGAGATTGTCCAGAACCCTGAGATGTTTGTTCAGTTTGAAATAATTTAGATTAACAAATTATTTCGACTTAAGTACATTTTAAGATCTATCTTTGAATCTCTACTCACGATGAGTATTTTTTCTCATTGTTCACTTTTCCAGACATGATTGATTATTTTGTGTATTCAGAGAATTAACCCTTACACCTTGCTATTTCTCTGGGTGAGCTCAACTGTATTTTATTGTGGCACGAAGCTTCAGAGTTCAGATTGGATCATTTAGAACAATGGGGGAGACAGGAGGAAAGAAGAAACCTTTCTGCTGGGCTCAAACTTCAATCCACTCCTTAGTTAAGGGATGTTAGGCTAATATTCCCTTTTCTTCCTTTATTGTGGTACTGGAATGGAACCCAGGGCTCTGTGCATAGTAGGCAAGAAATTTTTCCCTGTGATATATCCCCAGGCCTGGTTCCACTTAAAAATAAAGTTCTCTATATTTATAATTCTTCCCAGAGGGCACTCAAAAATAATCTCTGCGTTACTCTAACAGCATCATCTCTGAGAGAAAACTGCGTGTGCCACACTAAGAGTAGAATGGCTGTACATTTCTGTCCCCAAACTTCGTGGTACTGCCAAGACTGAACTTTATTTCCTAGAATATTTAACTTAAAATGGAGTCTGCCTGCCTATAGGTTAAGTTATGCTTTTCCATATTTGGTGAAAACTCAAGGATGATTACCTTTGCTCAGGAAAACTTCAATTACACTTGTGAAAGCAAATTAAACTGCAGACTTTTGAAGGCACCAACAACATCCCTGTGGGTTGCTTCACTCCATCACTGTTATTGGTTGCTATGGGATCTGATCGGGCAGGGAACTCCTGCCCCCAAACCCAGTGTTTCTACTTCTCCATCCTATTATCATAACAACTCAGCCCTTTAAAATAGCTTAACATTTTTTGAAACAAAGTATATAATGTGCAACTCACTAACTTTTATAAAACATTCCCCCCATCTACCCTTCATCCAAGTTAAAGAATGGAGTGCTAATAACACTCTAGAAACCTGGAGTGGAAGACATCCTCCTATTTTTTTATGATTGGTTTATTTTCATTTTATGATGTGTATAGGTGTTTTACCTGCATGGGTGTCTATAGAACATGTATATACAGTGCTTATGGGGGCCAGAAGAGGAACTGGAGCTATAGACAGCTGTTAGCTGTCATGTGGGTGCTGGGAACATGTGTTCTTAACCATTGAGGCATTTCTCCAGCCCCAATATTATATTTTCGTTTGGGTTTATTTTCTAGCTTCCCACATGGTTTCTCAAGTGCAGTATCACTGCCTTTGGGAGATTCATATTCTTTGTTGTGGAGCAGCCTTGTGCCCTATAGCATGTTTAGCAGCACTTAGATCTTTACTACTAGATACCAGTATTATTTATTCTCCTTCAATTATAACAACTCAAAACTATCTCCAAATATTGCCAGTGTTCCTTGGTGTAGGTGGAAGCAAAATCTCACCTGGTGGAAAACAACTGTATTTTAGTAAGTAGCTAAAAATATTAGAGCCTTTTCCTAACTTTACACATATTGATGCATAGATATATTTTATTGCATCAAGCTTTTTTTGTTTAATACTATGTTTGAAGGCTCACCCATGTTGGCAAATGTCACTGTAGCCTATCACTGTCATTGCTCTGTGACATTCCATTGCTTGTGGTAACCATTGTTTATGTTTTAACTGTTAATGAACATTTATGGTTGTTCCAATTTAGGATTAGTGAAACCCACATAGTTTGAGCATCTTTCTGCATATCCACATATACACATGCACGTGCCTTTTTACAGGCTAAGAAACTGCAAATAGCATTGCTGGACTATAGGCATGCCTGAGTTTAGTGTTACTGGATTGTGCTCTACAATTTCCCAAATGGACTGTATTAATTAAAATCTTTATTTATCCTACCATATAAATAGACTGAACATAGTTTATATAAAGGCTGAACATAGTTTAGAGTTGACTCTCTTTTAGGTTTTCTCACAAAGCTACAAAATAAAATTAAAGAAACCAAACCCCAGAATAAGGAAGGATAGCTAGGAAGTAGCTCCATGACCCCCTTTTCCCAAATCATGTCTTCTGGAATTAAAGGATGGCCCTCCAGCTCTACCAGGGCTTTGGTGTCAATAATATCATTGCCAATTTCACGTGCTTAGAAGCAGGAATAAATGATACACTTGGTGTTTTTAAGAAGGAGGACAGTTCATTTGGTAGAAGTTCAACTTGCTTGGAAGGGTGACAATCTCAATGAGAAAATTGTAAACATGTGTGCCACTTCAGGAATGATCAGTTTACTCTATAGTCATAATTCCTTACTTCATTTCCTAAATCCCTAGGAGAGATTGAAAGAACAAAGGACCCTTGTTCCTTTGTCCAACTCAATAAAAGATACACCCCTCAGCCTGAAAGCAGATCTAAGACTAAGAGTAATGCTTGAAGAATCCCTGGTGGTCCCAAGAATATCTCTTGGAGCTGCAATAACACAAGAGAGATGAGCGAGAGGGACATGGCTTTGGCACAGCCTCATGGTACTCTCTGTGATCCTGATAATCAGCACAAAGAACGGTACAGAGTTATGTGTCAATTATGGATAAGAACATGATGACCTGAGAATGCAGGGGAGAAAGGAAGCGAGGGAGAGTTGGGGTAGAGCAACTGCTACAATAGGTTCCATTAAGGTAACATTGGTTTTACTGTTCTTGTCATCTGATATGTTCACTGAAGAATTGCTACTCTGTGCCAAAGATCCCGGGAGAGTGCCCTTAAAAAGAACCCACAGAGAGATGGTTCTAAAATAAATGTTCTATTCAAGGGTCATTAATCAAAAAAAGAGAGGCCATAATCCCTCCAGCTATGCCTTTCCAAACTACAGCTTGAGAATTAAGAAATGACATGGCTATTGAACTCTTGAACTAACAGCGACTTCAATTACCTGCCCATGATCTGCACAAGATTGTGTCTGTGGACACCCTATCAAGAGGAGGGGAGGGACTTATGAATTTCAACCTCTCCTTGGAGATCTATAGGTAATTAATGGTTCCTGGGAGAGGGGAAGACAATCTCATTAGTGGTATAGCCACTGATAAATTGCCCATGCTTGCTTGCTTTTCTTTCTTTCTTTCTTTCTTTCTTTCTTTCTTTCTTTCTTTCTTTCTTTCTTTCTTTCTTTCTTTCTTTCTTTCTTTCTTTCTTCCTTCCTTCCTTCCTTTCCTTCCTTCCTTCCTTCCTTTCTTTCTTTCTTTCTTTCTTTCTTTCTTTCTTTCTCTTTCTTTCTTTCTTTCTTTCTTTCTTTCTTTCTTTCTTCCTTCCTTCCTTCCTTCCTTTCCTTCCTTCCTTCCTTCCTTTCTTTCTTTCTTTCTTTCTTTCTTTCTTTCTTTCTTTCTTTCTTTCTTTCTTTCTTTCTTTCTTTCTTTCTTTCTTTCTTTCTTTCTTTTATCTTCTTCTATAATGTTAGTTTTTGAAATTATAATAGAATTACTACACTTATCCCTTCCTTTTCTTCTATCTAAATCCTCCTGCATAGTTCCCCTTGCTCTCTCAAATTCAGGATCTCTCTCTCTCTCTCTCTCTCTCTCTCTCTCTCTCTCTAATATAATATAATATAAGCATATAATGATAAATTATTGTAAATATACTATATATGTTCCTAAATACATAAATAAAACTGGCTCATTCTGCATAATATTACTTGTATATACGTTTCCATGACTGATATCACTTAGTATTAGATTAACAATTTTTTTGTGCTCTTCACTGTAGAAGACTATTTTTTCTACTCTCAGCAGTCCTTGTTGACTATAGCCCTTTGTCTAGGGATGAGGCCTTATGAGCTTTCTCCTTACTGCCTTACTATGTTCTTTAAAATATTCATGCACCTATTGGGTTAAAGAAGAAGAAAGAGGAAGGGGAAGAGAAGGCGGAGGATGAGTAGAGTGAATAGGAGGAGGAACAAGAAAAACAGGAGGTGGGAAGAAAGAAAAGACAAAAGCAGAAAAAGATATGAAAGTAGAAATAGAAAAGAGATCATCACGACTGAATGTGATTAAAACACTGTATGTACTTGTATGAAACCCATTATTATATACAATTTAATAAACTGATGAAATGGAAATGACTTTTCATTTATAGACACAATCAACTGGTATGCATTTCTCTAATTGCAACCTTCCTTTATCTGTTTGGCAGCTCAAGTACCCATACTTTGCAGAATGTTCAAGACTGTGACACCACTACAAGTGGTAGGAAGAATATTCTAAATAATATCGTTTCCACTGTTGATTGAACAGTTTGGGGGATGGTGCTCTGTGGAATAACAAACGAGGATCTCTATCATATTAATATGAGGAAAGTACGATTATTTTCATTTTATTTCAAGGAGAGTTTTCTTGTTATACATACATAATATGTGATACATATGAAATGTAAATAGAAAGTTGGACACACAAAATAACTTACACAGTAACCAATCAGGTTTCAGAGTAAAGGATCCTTCTTACTGTTAGTCATGCTTCTCCTCCATTAAATTACCAGAATCTCCACCCATATCTCTTTGGTCAGTGATTCCCAATTGAAGGTGAGTTTGCTCCCAGGGAGAAATTTAGCAATGCCTAGAGCTATCATACTCTGTAATAACTTGGGAGAACTGGCACTTGAATCTAGTAAGTGGTACTAAATATTTCCCAAGTGATAGAAGGATAACTATCATCACAAAGAATGATCTGGCCTCAAATTGCAAGATTGCTGAAGTTGTGAATCCTTTCATAGCCATAAGGAAATCAGTCTTCAAGAATGCCTACACAGAGTTCTCACACCAAGAACATTGTTCTTTTGAGTACAGTATATTTTGTACCACCTGAGAATAAAGCTCAATGCTTCTCAAGTGTAGAAATGAGCTGACTTCTGAGAACCATGCACCATGGCAGGTTGTTGGAATGCCAGCAGATTGGCTGGCCATTTGTGGCAGCGTTTTAGAGCACTTGACTATTAATCCAAACAAACCAATTTTGGAAGCTTAAAAACTCTTTACTTTCTAGGCTCAACAGTAGTGTAAATGGTGACACTCTGTTACTGTGGTGACTGTAGTTTTCAAAACATTTTCACATGTAGCAGGACTCCTCCAATAAATCTATCTTGTGATAAATCTATCTTTATGATTAAGAGGGTAATATATGAAACCAACCTTAAAAAGTTTGGTTGTCAGGCATCTAATAAAATGAGTACAATAAAACAAAATGTCTCTCTCCTGCCAAGACACTTAACCTATCTGGAGCTCATTAATCCAGCAAATACGATAAGCCAGAGTGTTCCTCACTCTTGAGGGATGCCTGATGCACAGGGTCAGATCACTAACAGTATAGCAGCTTCTTGCCTTGCAGTATATCAAAAATCAAACAAAGGAAACTGTCCCCAACCTGATTTCTTGAATTCTTTGCTGAGCGACTACATTTTAGAAGCATGATTCCAAGAACTTTATTAGCTAATTTGCATACTGCCCTGGACACATTTGGTAATATGGAGAAGCAGCTAGCATTGATGCAAACTGAAAGCAGAGAGAGCAGCCACTGATATCTTATATGTACAGGGGAGAAATGTTGTCCAGTATCCTATAATAAATACAGGAAGCAGTATCACACACATAGCAAAATTTGACCTGGCTGAAAATACCCGTAGTATATCTGTTAAAAAATTCTAGTTTATATAGTAATTGTTCTGGTGAAAAGAATTCTAATGAATCAGGATCTAGACAAGACCTTTTTCTTTATTTTTATTTTGGTTGTCATTTTTTTTTGTGCATTGACATTCAGTACTAATGAAAAAAAGTACATGAAGATATAAGATTTTTCTTCCTCTTTAGCAGAAGATGGTACAAAAGGGAAGAGTCCAAACAGAAATAGCTAATTAGTAATCAAAAGAATGGTCATCAGGGTGACAGGCATCAGCATACACTTGGATGTAGGCTTTAAATTATTATTGTGAAGAAAGTCCTCAAAACACGCTGATCAGAATCACTTTAACCAACAGCTCAGGGATGACATTTTAAACAAGATCTCTATGTACAATACAACTTGAGAACCACAGAAATGGTAATGAGATGAAGAAACTAATGCTTACAAAGGCTTGTCCTTGGTCAAGAGACTTATGCAAGGTTATACAGGTAATATGAGACAATACTTGAATCTATCTTAAGCCCTGGATTTCATATTTCAAAAGATGTAAAAATATGACTAGGTATATGACTAAACAGCAAGAATCAAATGCTATTAAAAAGCAATGAACATTGCAATTAAGCCAGTTCCATAGATCTCTGAGCCTACTCAATAACTTGCTTTTTTTTCATTTAACATCTCCAACTTTTCTGCCTATTGTCTTCAGGTCGCATGATTTCTTTCAAAGTTCTCAAGAGAGTGGTTTAATTTTTTTTTTAAGAAACAAAGAATTTTTTCACATAAACATGTTAAATACAAATCTGTATATGAGATCGACCACTCCTTGTGATTTTTCCAAAGGGAAAACCACTTTCACATCCATTCCAAAGTCTTCTTACCCAGAAAGTGATTTTTTCCCCTCTAATCTGGGAAAATGAAAAATTATCTGCCACTGATTGACTATTGTTAATGAGAAAGCAGTACCCTTGGAACAAATGCAAGCTGTTTAGTACATCATAATAGATATTAGAACAACTTCAACGCTCTCTGTTTTCATTCCTCTAAGTACCATCTCTGTACTGGAATTATTAGAAAAGAAGAAAGTCAACCTGAACAAGTTAAGGAAAGACATGAAGGCAATGATGAATGATTTGCAGGGATGTCATGTGTAAGAAAGAAAAGTCTTTGTTCATTTTTCTGAAGAAGTTTTGACAAAAACCAAGAGTGGAAGCTATCAAGACTTGGCTTTTGGCTGTGAGTAAGAATGAAATCTGTGTCTCCATGTTATTTATTATAAGTATATAACCAAGAGAAATGAAAATATACATCTTCAAAGAATCTTGTATGTAAGTGGTCAAAGTCAAACCATTCATAACACTCAGATGTTTATTAACTGAGGAATAGATAAAGAAACTCTGTCGATTTGATAGGTTATCTTGCTGTAACATGGTACAATCTAAGTACATCTTGAGATATTGACAGCGATTGAAAGAAGACCATCAGAAAAGGTCACATGCTGTATGATTCTATTTACATGAATTATCCAGAGCAAGTAAATCTACACAGATTAAGAGTTCATCTGTTGCTGCCTAGGAATGGACCCCCAAATAGTTAATAAGTAGTTGTGTGACAAGTAAGTTAGTAAGCTGAAGGGTACTGTGTTTCTCTTAGTGCTCATGATAATTTTCTAAAATTGGCTATATAGATAGTCATTTACTTTAAGTGAGTGAATTGTGTGACATATGGAGTCTACAGAAGAAAGGTGGAGAGAGAGAAGGAAGATAAGATGTAGTGTCTTTTTCCATGGTAATATTTAAATTGAGCTTAGAAGACCCACAAATGGAGCTGCTGCACTACACCCTAGAGGACTGACAGCCATAAGATCTCTCAACATTTTACCCCTTCACTGTTTCTCTAGCCAAGCCTTACTAACCCATGGCTAAAATTGGCTTCTATTATTCATGGAGGACATTTTTTTATATACCTTTTCCATGATAACTAAAGGCAAAGTATTGAGCTATTTCTTTAGCATAGTAATTCCATTGTTTATTGCCTGAGGTGAAGTTCCCGAGAAACATAATCAGACAAGGACTGACATGGGGATGATTTTCAAAGAATGTGCTCCCAAGAGAAACTTGCAAAGATAGAAACAGGGCTAGGAAATGAAAGAAGTAAATTACTGGAACAATTTCTAGGGTTGTCCAAGCCTCAGTCTGATCCTGATTGGAGTATAAAGAAATCCCAGAGTTTGTTCTCCTTCAAGCCAAAGGACCTCTGACTTCATAGTTTCCCTCCCGCCAGCCATGGTCTATGGGATGTCCCAGGATGACAGAAACTCCCAGGAATTTCCTGTTCCTTGTGGGTACAGGAAAACTACTCCAGAACCTCATAGGAAATCCTCTGGAGACATTCAAGTGTTGTTCACTAGAAGCTACAGAATGAAACAGGAAACTGATGTGTATGTGTTTTATATATATATATATATATATATATATATATATATACACACAAATATGTATATATAGATATATATATCTATATACATATGCATATGGGAAAATAGGTACATATATGCATGCATGTGTAGAAGCTGCAAGTCAATAATACCAGATGTCTTCTTGAATCATCTTCTGCCTTGGTTTTTGATAAAGGTTATTTTGCTGAACCTATAACTCTCCAGTTCATCTAGGCTGGCTGGACACAGAGCTCTAATGATCTGCCTGTCTCTGTCTCCCCAGAACCAGAATTACAGGCATATATAGTCAAACCTGGCTCTTTATACGGGTGCTGGAGAGGTCTGAGCTCAGATCTTCATGCTTCTAAATCAAGCACTTTTGCCGATAGAAGCATCTCCTTAGGCACACCCCAGCAAGGCAGGAATTGGTTCAAATAAAAAGATCTGACATGTTCTGAGCAGAACTCCAAAAAGGATCAGTACACATATGCCTTAAATATTTAAGCTGCTTTTAAAAAGTAAACTGTACAAGCTGTTTATTATTCTGAGCCTACAACAGGCCCTGAACGTAGGAGCTTGTAGTACCTAGATGCATTTCCAGATTATGTGGCTCAAGCTTCCCAGGCTTGGCATCTGTATTTCTGCCATCCTTGCTGATGAATGCTTTATCTAGCATCTTTGCCCACATCATCCTTGTTCCATTTTAGAGCCTAAAAATCTTCTGAAGTAGCAGAAAGAGCTGCTGGCTCACACTTCAGACATTTCTGAGCAGCTTCAGCAACCGTATTTACCATTTCATCATTTAGTTTAAGGTCAGACAGATTCTAAAGCTGCAGACCCTTAGATATATGTATGCCTGGCTTGAGTTCTCTTGAATTAACACAAAATAGGCCTAAGATACTGATAATCTCACCACATACTCAAAATCTCTCCATTTTATCATTTTGTCAGACATCATGTTAAAGATGTTACTGAGAATTTAGCCAAGAGCCTTACACATGTTAGGCAAGCACTCCACTAGTGAGCTATATAGTATAACATTATTTTGGTGGTGATTAAGATAGTGTTTTCTGTATGTATATCTAGAAACTCCCACATATTTCCTGTGCTTTCTGTGTAGAGGAAAACTGTAGAACACCATAAGTCATTCTTTGCAAAAGTTCAAGTCCTATTCACTACAAGCGACACAATGCACAGATTCAGAATTGCAGTGTATGGTGGTGGTGGTGAAGGTATGTGGTATAAAGGCCCAGACTGTTCTTGAATGACAACTGTTTGATATAGTATTTTCCTGCTTTTCAGAAGTGAACAGGAATGACACCAATAGCCATACCAAAGTGGACAAGGGAATACTTTTGGGACCTCAAACCTACACAATGAATTGCAGGCAATTAAAGGATGCTGCCAGTGGGAAAACAGTCCTTCTCAGAGAAGAGCACACAAATTGGTTGTCCAGTGCCAAATCTTCATCCCCCATTCATATATATATACATATATATGTGTATATATATATGTGTGTATGTATAACATATATGTGGATATATATGTATATGTTATATATGTAATGTTATATAGAATGAGCAGGTTGTATTTAGGAGTGTGTGTGAGTGTGTGAGTATATGTGTTGTGTGTCTGTGTGCATGAAATATTGTGCATTTAATAGCAATTAATGAAAAAAGAGGCTATGAATTTGCTAGAGAGCAAATGGAGAGAGGAAAAGAGGGAGAGATATGGACCAGGAAAAGGAAGAATAGGTGAGGTAATTATATTATAAAATCTCAAACTAAAAAAGCAATACTCATTAAATAGAAATAATCCATTTAGTTTCAAAGTCTTTTCTTTGGCTAGTACAGTCAGGTCTTAAGGTCAGCTAGCAGCAGCAAGCAACATCTCCTGGTCATTCTTAGGTCAGAAGAAGAAAGGAGCAGAACTGAACAGTGTAGCATTCGGCTTAGCTAGAGGAGCTAGCAGGTTAAATGTATGCTTGACTTATGTTTTCAATCTACGATGGGTTTATTCATATATAAATAATAGTTCAAGGAACACATATACATTTAATTATACACTTAAAATACTGCTGAGTACATGAAAGTTTTCTCCAGAAGTCTTTCTAATTAGAGGCATGTACCTTCTCACAAGCTGCATGACAACATCTTTGCTCTGAAAATTGTTCTGTCAACAGACCATGACAGGTTTTCTGAGATATCTCAATTTTTACAAGCTGTTCCTATCTCCTGTTACTCCTTACTGTACTCTTTCTCCTCATGCCCCATGAGGTTATCGCACAAGATGAGGTTTAAGCAAAAATGCACTAACTACCTAATGGACTGAGTAAATGAGAAATAAAAGACCTAAGGGAGCAGAAATAAAAAGAGCTCCCAGAAACTCTTGATGCATATTTGCACAGTAAGGAGGGAGCCAGAAGGCTTTGCTCCAGAGTCTGGTTTTGTTTGTATCTATGAAAGTGCACGAGTTGAAATTCCATAAATAGAGGAGCTTCTGTACCACGTCCTATTGCTAATATTTTCTTTTCCTCTGACGTCTGTCCTCAGCATTTCAGTTCACAGTGAGTGCTTAATAAATGTATGACGACTGGCATTGGAAAGTGTCACAGGCACAAAAAGCATTCGAGAGAAACCTAGGAAAATACCAAAGGGGGAGGGAATCATCATTCAATAAATTCTCCCAAACTTAAAAAGGGCAAGGATGTTGCTTTTCAACCAGGAGTCTCAGAAAGAACCAACTTGTGGGGAGACGTCTGTCTCAAATTTAGCACAGGAGTGAGTTCATTTTTCAAATGGTTTGGAAGAAATCAAAAGACTGTTATTACATGACGTGTGAAAATTATTTGAAATTCAAATTCTTGCCCTGTAAATAAAGACTTCTTAGAGCGCCAACCCACCCATTGAGTTAAGCATTTATCTCTCCAGCTTACTCCTTAAACTGCCTGTTGAGCAGCTCTTGTGGGGATTCATGAGTTGGCCTACTGAATCTGGTCTTTTACTGAAAATGTTCACTGACCCTCAGATGTAAAAAGCGAAGTGACACTTTCTTTCCTTTTCTCCCTCTTTTTCCTGCTTTGGGCTTTCATTTTCTCTGTTATGGGGCTTTACAAATCCCAAGAAGAGGGCCATATTCATTTCTATGAGCATCCCAATTGTTTGTATCAGACTTAATCAAAGAAAGTAATTCCAGCCTCATTTCTTTGAGAACACAAATGAAAAACAATCCCACAAAACAAATCCTTAAATGCTTCTTGGCTGCATTTATGTTTCTAATCTCAAGCATTTAACGAAGTCTTCTCCTCATTACTTCATGGTTGAAGCTTTGCTTGTGCCCTTGTTTGCCTTGAAACTCTCTCATTGTGCTTTTGAGCACATTCTGGTCCCTCGGTGCTGAACCAGGCTTGTTACTTACCTGTGCTGGACTGAACTGCACAACAAGCTATGTGTTTTGAGACTAGCATAGCAGAAGGTTTGAATGCACACCTGCCCTTATTTAGTCCTTGGAGTCCTAGGACTTCCCTTTGTCCTTTAAATCCTAGAACACTCCCAGTAACTCAATTTTTAAAATTTATTTTTATGGGATAAATGGTTTTAATAGGCAGGTGGTGACTTTAGAGGAAGGTCATACTGTTTACATAAATTATATATTGTGTGTATGTATTTCAAACTAGTCAAGATTCTAGGAGGTATTCTGAAATCCAACTCACTTTCCATAACTAACCCAGTGCACGTGGTATCCTCCCTTGCTGTGGATATTCTACAATGCAGCCATGCATCTTCTTGTCTTTTCACACTCTGCAAGTCAAGGTCACACAGTAACAGGATTCCTTGCTTATAAGAGGAAATTTCTCTCAGTTTATTATATCCCTATTCCACCATCACATCCATCACCTCTTTTCCCCTCCACTTTTTCCATTTCCCCTTGGCTACTAAGGCTCTGAATAACTTCTCTGGGCTTCCTGGAGGGACAATTCCTAACTCACATCATCACGATGCTACAGGAATCTCTTCAGGCTTTGCACTGGCACCTTTGATAGGATCTTACTTGTTTCGTTTGCTATATATTCCAAAACACGATTCTCCTCAAAACAGAGCTATCATATTAATTATTTTTTGTTTGTTTGTTAAATTTAGGATCCCCTTCTTACTGTATAACAATACCTTGAAGAGTATTTGTTGAATACTTTTCTTAACTGTGACTGAATGCAGGAGATGGAAATACCATGACTGTTTACAGATCCAACAAATCTAGAATGAATCTGGACTAGATTTAACTGCAATTACAGCAGTTGTTCCTTTGGTGTGGCCTGGTGATGATTACAACAGAAGCATTCCTTCAGCCCACACTTGATATACACACATATGGTTTGATCATTGCAGATAGCTAACAACTCTTTCAGACACTGTGATGTGGTGTTTCAAAAGTAAAACCTTCTAAAATCAGAATTATGTTCCTTCAGAAATAATAAAGCATTTATCCAAAAAAGGAAATCACAGGACCTTTGTTATCTCAGAGCAACCATTTTTGGTTATGGAGTAAATGTATTAAGGGTCACCTACAAAGAAACTCAATGAGTCTAAGAGGTAAAGGGTGTGGCTTCACACTCACATGCTAATTGTATATAGAATTCAGTAACCAAGACTCCTTGATTTTACTACCCACAGTATACTAACACAGTATAATTGATGAAACCCCTTTCCAAAGGGCACCTGGTAACACTGAGGTAAGTACTTTGGTATTTGTGAGTGCTACTGGTATATTTAGCCCTGGGAAACTCTGTCATCAGAAACGAAGCTCTGACTCCCTTCAATTATACTCTGAGGGGTCACCAGGGTGTAGAGTAACTTAAAATAACATTATCAAAATGCTTTGCTTCATAAACCAAGAATTCTACTTAGCCTCAGAACATAGGAATTCCACAACAGGATCAAAATTCCAATAGCCCCAATTCCCTCAAACATCTGAATGGCTATCATTTCATTCCTTACTACCAGATCTCAATACTCACAAAAATGTCAATCATACATTATTCTCCTAAAGTAATTGATTTTCTTTGAATATATGGTTCTTGACATGCTCCAACCAAATTGAGCGGCTATACGAAGATTATCTAAATCTTCTGAGAGTCTAAGAAATAATAGCTTCAGTTTCTACACATCACTTTTTAGGTAGCCATTAGAATATACTAGTTCTAGAAACTGTATGCATTTCTGTGTGTGTGTGTATCAGCTTTACATTTATACATGTGTTCATATACACAATATATATAATTATAAAATGTATAATATATACACATTATATATACTACATATTATTATGTTTAATATATGCTATATGTATATAAAATAATTATATTCATATAATGTGCACATTATATAATATGTAACATGTATTATGTAATATGTAACATATTTCAATTATTATAGTTCATACATTTATGTATATATTTATATACATTTATATATTATATTATAAATTATGTAGAAAATATATACATATTTACATATATTTATATACAGAATATAATATATGTAATATAATATACATGTTATATAAATATTTTACATGTATTATATATTTGAAAAGATTAATGTATATATAATACATGCATATATATATGTATAATATATTATACATTTTATATAATATATATAATGTGTATATATAATATATGTATATTTTATAAACTATAAATATATTATATATAGTGTATGAACACTTCTGTAAATGTACAGTCTCAGTAAAAAAATATTACATTTTTAAGTGCAAGATTTTGAATTATCAAAAGGTACTATATATTAAATATATACACATATATACATAAGATTTTATATTGAACATCTATATTTATTTACTGTTAACTTTAATTTATGTATGTGTTATTTTCAAGAATGGCCATCAATCAATCACTCTAATGCCTGGGTTATAACATCCATATCATTCATTTTTAGAATTTAATGTTTTTCTTTTATAACTCCTGACTGCCATCCATGGGATGGGATGACTTTAACTCAATATGTCAGCCAATTATTTGTGCGGCTCTTTTTAAGCACCAAGCTATTTCTTCTGGCCTTCCTCCTTAAAAAAAAAAACTGTCTCAATTTCTCCTTGGGGAGCAATAACACTTAAATCCTTTTGTAAAATCCAAAATTGATTTCTTTGAGAAGTGCACACATTCTATCCTGACTCCCACAAAAGACTAGGCATTCTGCCAGAATTTAAGAGTGCAATTGAGGCAGACAACATTTTGCATACAAACAGCTCCCCCAGTCTCCAGTATCTCTTTAAAGTTTCAACAAGTTAAGACTAAACAGAAGTGGAAAGACGCTATCCTTACAAATTTCCTTCTCAGGCTCCATAAATCCCAACATGCAGCTCTCTTCTTGGAGCCTTCACTGTCTCCTTTGGGCTGACAAGACTGCAGACATGAGATGTGCTTACAGAATTCATCACACATGGTTGAGACTCCACCTTTTTAGGTTTGCCATGGAGCTGGGAAGACCTGGTCTGCCATACGTAAGTGGTGGAGACAATCTATTGCAAAAAGCTGGAAACAATAAGTATTCTACTTGTGACTGAGAGTAGACTCTACCTAGTCCTAACCACAGGTACTGGCTTGCTGTATAGACCCACATGATTATTTTATGAGGTATACTCCGTAAGTAACATTTGTAGAAAACTGGCTGAGTGCAGTTCTACCAGCACTCCAGCATTAAAAAGATGCCTGTTCTTTTTCATATCTTTTGATCTCTATTTGGAGCTTTATTTCAATCTAATATACCGGCAGATGAGTGCTGAAGTAAGCACATACATCAGTGCATTTTCCCAGGCTCTTCCTAATCTCGACCCCTAAATGTGACTACATACTGATTTTCAGTCCTTTTAGCTAGCCAGTCTGGCTCTGAGCTTTAGTTCATTTAGAATCACACAGTATACAGTAGACAGTTTTCTTAAATAGGTGTTTTTTTTTTACCCATACTACATGTTGTGGCATGTACTCATACTTCATATTTTCAGCTGAGAGGTATTTCATTGTGTGAACCAAGCATGCCAGTCAATAGACATCAGGTTAATACCAGCTGGGATGACTAGAAAATGCCCTTCAGTGAACATTTACTGGTGTTTCTGTTTCAGTATACGGCTGAGAGTGGAGTTGTTCCTTCAGAGAAAATACAAGTGCACCTTTTTTAGAGGTACCGTCCTGCAGTTTTCCACATCTTTATACCAATGTATGCAACTACCAACATACACACAAATAATCAGTAAACACAAATAAATAAATACATAGATAATGAAGACTATCTCTCTTTGGGTAAAAGTGGCATCATGTTTTAGATTAGAAAGACAGTTAAAGCATGTAAACATTAGGTTAGGGGTCTATAGGCAAACGATGAAACTGGGCACCATCTTCAGTAGAGTACTTTAAAATTTAAAAATGAATACTAATGCCTCCATGTCTATAGAGCATCTTTGTGTCCTTCAACATACTAGTGAGAGACTGATTGTTCTGACATTTTCAGTATGTTTATAATAAAGGTTCGGGTGAAAGTAGACTTCTATTTCTTACAAACCAGAATAAAGGGATAATGTTTCTTGATTGCTCTCCTTGAAGTTTTACAGAACTGGACCTTCACCTCCTGAAAATTCTGCTTCTTAAGATACTATCCTAGATAACGAAAAACTAGAAAATATTCTTCCCAAAGTGGAATCCGACTCAGCAATTTTAAAACAGCCACTGCTTAAATATTGTTGATAGCCGGCCTGCTAGTTTTTTGAGCCAATGACAATGCTGCAGTCTATTACTTCATTTGAGAAAAAAAGGGACAGGGACCATCAGGAAATAAATAGTACATGTGCCGAGTCTTGTTGCAAAGCCAGATGGAAGGACAGCAAGAAATGAGGATGACCTAGAGAAAATGCTTTATGATACAGACGTAAGGAAGGAAATTCCAAATAGCTAAGAAAATAGTAGCAAGAATTCAGCAAAAGAATCTCATAAAATTAAAATAGTCTACTATTAGTAATTGCCAGGGACAGGAAGAGGGAGTGTACATTTTCTTCAAGAGTATGAAACCACACTCTAGTAGATGCCCGCCCATCTATAAATATAAGGATAGCACAAAATGGATTTGATGGGATTTTAAAAAGGAAGATACAAAACTGGGTCAAGTATGGGGATGTATCTGGGAGGACTTACAGGGTAAATAAGAAGCAAAATTATATGAAATTTTCAGATAATTAAAAAATTAATAATAAATAATTAATAATAAAAAGATTAATAATAAAATAATTAACAGAGTGCAGATGATTGATTGCAGACAGTATGTGAGGGCACATTGCTATATGTTCATCTGTTCTAGTTAGGGTTTTATTGCTATGATGAAACACCATGACAAAAATCAACATAGAGGAGTTATTTAACAATATTCCAGTTCATCATCCATGGAAATCAGGACAAGAATTTTAACAGGGCAGAAACCTAGAGGCAAAAGCTGATACAAAGGCTGTTGAAGAGTGTTGCTTACTGATTTGTTCAACATGGCTTGCTCAGTCTGCTTTCTTATAGAACCCAGAGCCATCAGCCCAGAGATGGTACCACCTACAATGGGATTGGCCCTCTCCCCAAAATCCATAAGTAAGAAAATGCCCTACAGCTGAATCTTATGGAGGCATTTTTTCAATCAAAGTTCCCTCCTTTCAGATGATTATAGCTAGTGCCAATTTGACATGATACCTAGCAAGCACAACATCTGACTAGGTATTAAGACCCAGATACATGGGCTTGGTGGTAAAGAGCACTGGGCACTCTTCCAGAGAACCTGGGTTCAATTCCCAGCATCCATACACATGGATGTTGGAGTTCACAACTCTTTGTAACTCCAAATATTAGGGATCCAATACACCCTCACATACATGATGCAGGCAAAGCACCAAAGCACATAAAATAAAAGAAAAAATTAAAAAATCCAGAATACAGAAAGAACTCAGAAACTTACCCTCCCCAATTAATCCAACAGGTTCTCAGTATTAGAAATGTAAATGTCCATTGAAGATCTGAGAGAAAAGTTCATCATTTTTAGCCAGCAGAACCATCCAAGTTATATTTCACTGTTATTTCATCTGATCTCTATCAGAATGGCTATCAATAAGAAAATAGATGAGGACAGGTGCTGGTGAGGATGTGGGTCCAGGGGTAGGAAACACTATATACTATTGGTAGGAATATAAATTAGTCAATCACTATGGAACGTAGTATGGAGGTTATTTAAAAAAGCAAAAACTAAAGCTATAATAATGTGGCAAAACCAATACTCACTATTAAATATATATGTTTAGGTATCTATGACAGCAGGGCACAAAAATTCTTGCATGTTTGTGTGCATTGCTGCACTATTCTCAACAGCCAGAAAATGGAACCAGCCAAAATGTCCACCAACAGATGTATGGACAAAGAAAATCACACACATGCACACATACACACCCACACACCCACACCCACACACATGCACACATGCACTCACATGCACACACACACACACACACAGAGAGTGGGGGGGGGAGAGGAGAGGAGAGGAAAGACATACAGAGAGATAGAGAGAATGACAAATTTATCCACTATGAAGAAGAGCAAAATTATGTCTTTCTGTACCATATATTTTCTCTCATATACAATAATCTAGATTTTAACGTATGTGACATTAAAATAAATGCTTTCATTTCAAAAAAGGGCCAGTGAAAGGAGGAAAGGAATTCCAAAATTGATGGGAGATGAATATGAGTAAAGAACAGAAACCAAGAAACAATATGAAGGTAAAGACATGTGTTTGAGGAGGATTTTAGAGATAGCATCCATGATAATTTTCATGTCATGTGAACACAGGTAGAAAATATTCCAATATGAAGGGAAAGAGATTGGGGTGAAAACTTAACATCAGTTGTGGCCAGCAGCCAGTCTTGATCTTCCACTTCAGTTCTCAAGACCAGGGCTTTGCTTTAAAGATCGGGGACAGTAGGGGATTTTTGAAGGGGTAATGAGGAAAGGGGATAACATCTGAAATGCAAATAAAGCAAATATCTAATAAAAAAAGAGCAGGGAAAGGCTCTCAGCTGCTGACAAAGAAAATGGTGGAAAAGATGGTAAATTGTATGTGGAACATTTTTCAAAAAACATTCCGTGAATTCCTATCACTTTAAAAGACAAATATGAGACAGTCACTAAGCTGCAGAATTTGAAATTAATTCTAGCTTTTTGCACATGGTTGACCCTTACATTATCTTAGCTTTTCTCAAGGCTGAACAACATCTTGTCTACACGTTTCCAAGTGAGAGGCTGATTCCAATAACAGGTCCAAGTGCACATTTCTACCTGGAGGGTATTTTTGTATGCAGATTTTCATAAAGACACATGCCAGTAAGCAACGCAATGCAAATGTCCACTCCCAGCTTTAATGAGCAGTCTCCACAACACATGACAGGATTTAATGAGAAGGGAAAACACTTTTCTCCTATTCTTAACACCAAAAGAAAATGATTGTTTTTTCAAATTACCACCTGCTTTCTTCAGCTCTCTTGTCATGCAGCCTAGTCTGTTCTAAAGGTTTAAATATTTTTCCAGGCAGGAAGCCTGAGCCCAGTAATAACATAATTGTAAAAGAAAATATAAGAGCCATCACAAACGCTATGACAATTTCTTCTTACTTAGAACTTTAGATTTTTTTTTTTACATTGGGCAAAGATCATTTATTTTAAAACACTGTTCTTTTCCTTATTATCTAAGTTCAATCTGCCTGATTTTAACAAAACTTAAACCCTCCAACAAAGTATTAAGTCTCAGAATTTGTCTGTAGTCCACACACCATGGACTGGTTACATTTCTAGACTTCCATTGCAAGAGAGGAAGATGTCTAAAACTTCTGTAGAATAAAAGAGATTGTAGGATTTCTTAAAATTCTTCCCTATTTCCAAAAGCCAAAATGGGGACCAGATAATTTTCATCTTTCACTGGGCATACTTCAGGGTTTTTCTACTTCATAAGTACATTAGGATGACACAACATGATTGTCCTAGATAAACTAGAAGTGTGGGTACTGTACACATGTTGGTCTTTCTTCTTATACTGGATACAGAGTTGAAATCAAGTATGCAGAGAGAATCTAGAAGGAAGCCATGTGGTTATAGCCAGTGTTTTGTTTTGTTTTGTTTTTCAGGATATCAGTTAAATGACATCAAACTCAGTACTGAAGTATCTAGAAAACAAGCTTCAACTAAGGTGATTCTGTCCAGTGACATTGAGCAGGATCTGGAGACACTTGGTTGTTGTGATTTATGTGAGTTAAGGAAAGAGACACTATTGGCATCTATGGGGTAAAGCTCAGGGATACTACTAAAGATCTTACTGGGAGAACAGTCCTTACAATTAAGAATCACTCAGAGCTAAACAAAGAATTCTCAACTGAGGAATACTGGATGGCTGAAAAACACCTAAAGAAATGTTCAACATCCTTAATCATCAGAGAAATGCAAATCAAAACAACCCTGAGATTCTACCTCATGCCAGTCAGAATGGCCAAGACCAAAACCTCAGGGGTCAGCAAATGCTGCAGAGGATGTGGAGAAAGAGGAACACTCCTCCATAGCTGGTGGGATTGCAAGCTGGTAAAAATACTCCAGAAGTCAGTTTGATGATTCCTCAGAAAACTAGACATAGCACTACCTGAGGACCAAGCTATACCACTACTCCTGGGCATATACCCAGAAGATGCTCCAACATGTATTAAGGACACATGCTCCACTATTTTCATAGCATCTTTATTTATAATAGCCAGAAGCTGGAAAGAACCTAGATGTCCCTCAACAGAGAAATGGATATAGAAAATATGGTACATTTACACAATGGAGTACTACTCATCTATTAAAAACAATGAATTCATGAAATTCTTAGGCAAATGGATGGAGCTAGAAAATATCAACTTGAGTAAGGTAAACCAATCACAAAAGAACACACATGGTATGCACTGGATGATAAATGGATATTAGCCCAAAAGCTCTGAATACCCAAGATATAACTCACAGACCACATGAAGGTCAAGATGAAGGAAGACCAAAGTGTGGATACTTTGATCCTTATTGGAAAGTGGCTCAAAACACCCATGGCTCACAGCCAACCAATAGAATGAGCATAGGGTCCCCAATGGAGCAACTAGAGAGAGGACCCAAGGAGCTGAGTAGGTTTGAAGCCCTGCAGGAGGAACCAACCAGTACCCCCAGAGCTCCCAGGGACTAAACCACCAACCAAAGAGTACACATGGAGGGACCCATGGCTCTAGCTACATGTGTAGTAGTTGATGACCGTTTCAGACATCAATGAGAGGAGAGGCCATTGATCCTGAGAAGGCTCGATTTCCCAGAATAGGGGAATGCAAGTCAGGAAACTGGGGAGGGGGTGATCAGGGGGAGGGGAGGGATAGGGGGTTTTCAGAGGGGTAACATGGAAAGGAGATACCATTTGAAATGTAAATAAATCAAATATATAATAAAAAGAAGAATCACCCAGCCACAAAAATCAGCAGTTCTAAGGCTGGGAAACCCTGAATGAGAATAAGCAGAAACAATAGCAGTAGGTTGGGGCTTATACCCATTCCAAAGTACGTTTGCAGAGTATCTATTCCTGATGAGTGACACAAAAGAGAATCAGTCTCACACGTTGGGCCAAGTGAATGTGCCATTGTGCTCTAGTTGCTACAGAAGTTAGTATCAGACACTTATTACTCTATGTGTTCAAGCTACATTTCTAAATAGTCTGAAAGATTTCCTTTTGTGGTTTATTACTGTCAACAAACTATTTGAGTTATTGATGTAAATGTGGAAGAGCAGGAACCTTTGGACACTACTTCATAATGTCATACTATCTAACTACTCTGATGAGCATTTCTACATATAAAGTAAGAAAAGCAAAACATGACTTCCGGTATCTTTATTCAAAAGGTGACTTTAATGTAGCCTATCCCATCCAGACACATTTTCAATGAAAAGTTTAGGAACTTGCCTCTTTGATGTACAAAAAGACAACTGGTGATTCTATTACATCCCACTTGCAAATATGCACAGACATGGATGCAAGAAGCTTTGTTTATCCTCAACAATTGCTTTTTAATTGATACCTTCTTCAAATACATTCTCTATGTGACTCATGTTGAAGAGAAGAGAAGAGAGAGAGAGAGAGAGAGAGAGAGAGAGAGAGAGAGAGAGAGAGAGAGAGAGACTTCTTGCAGCCAGAAGAGTTGTTGGCAGAAAGCTGACATTCCATTCCATTCCTGGTTGACCAGCCTACACAGAAATTTAACTCTAAAGGGTGATTGGTGACTTAAAAAAAACCTTTCCCAGCCCTGATTGAAGCACTAAACCACATCAGAGTGGCAACTGAGATGGTGTATATTAAATAGGCCCTAATACTAAATATATAAATCAGGGTACATTAAAACCATATAATTTTGATTAGATATTTTATTTGTGGATAAGTATCTTCCCACTTCAGTATTTCATATAAATCTTAAGAACAACATTGATTGTTGACATGTTGTCAGAGATGATTTTGGTCAAAGCATATTTTTACCATAAAAAGAGAAATATTAATTAAAATCTGGGAACAGATTTTTCAGACCAATGTCAGTAGTTTTCGAGAGTGCCCTGAATTTTCAACATGAAACTCTTTTGTCTATCAATTACATAGCTGAAGACAATGATACTTCAGTATAAGATACTCTGCCTTGATTGGAGACCAGAGGATCTATGTAGATCATCAGGGGAGTAAGTTAGTAGGCAAGCTGATGCCTACAACTTTAGACCATTAGGACATCTTCGGTTTACAGAAACTCATCAGGAATTAGAAACAGCCATGTGTCATCACCATTTACATGTTACTTCATTAATATAACAAATTACAACATATATTTTTAAAGCCAAAATTAAACAGGCAAATTTATTAAAATGTAGACCTGATTTTCCCACAAAGTCATACCATCCACTAGAGTATTTTATTATCTTAGAAGTGAACAACCTGCAACCTTTTGGATCAAGCATTGCCCACCGACTGTTTTGACAAACAAAGTTTTATTGACACACAGCCACAACTCATTTGGGTATTGTCTGTGCCCTTCTGGATCAAACATAGTCTCTTTTGACAAACAAATTATTTTTTTTGGCACACAATTACAACTTATTTGTGTATTGTCTAGCAGCCTTCAACCTAAAAGTAGAGTTGAGTAGCTATGGCAGATTCTATCTTCTGAAAAGCGGAAACTATTCTTTGAACATTTATAGAAGTATTTTATTGATCCCTGCTGTAGAACCCTGAACCTCTTTTAATAGACATTTTTCTACAGGAGCATTGGTATATATAATGAAAAATCAAAAATGTTTTTCAGTTGTAGCAACAAAATATGCAAACAATAAAAAAGCAAGAACATACAATTTAAGCAAAACTATTTTTAAAACATGCTGACTCTACAAAACATTAAGTTTATCCATTGCTACATGCATAAATAACCTGCATTTGACATAAAGAGTTTGAATGGTGTATACATTTCTTAATGCAAAGGTGTTTTGATTTGCTATGATGAGTGTTTGTAAACACTGGAGATAAAATAACACACTGTGTAGCTATGCTAGAGTACTTGTAATCACTGTAAGACAGCCTCCATGTCAAAAATTTTGTCTATAACCAAAGAAGATTACCAGAACAAAGTAATACATGGAGATAGAATACACGCTTCTCGGCATTTATAATTACCAATCAATTGGAATGCCTTTGATCTCTGTGCCAATTTGGCCAGTCTCTCCCATATGTCTACACTCACTGTAACATGGAATCTTTAATTCAATGGTCTATGAATATAACCTTCAACCATTTTTGTCTTGATTATCTAGCAGATACTAGGATTGTATCTTGGATCTTATGCCTTCTATCTAGCCTGAATGCTAAGGTTAACTCAGAGTAACCATTCTAGCCATCTGTTGTTTGATGGCAACAACTCAGTGTCTATTGCAAATGAATATCAAACCACACCCTTCCTTGTGATAGATGTGAAGAACGCTGGCATAAAATGCACAAATAGGCAGACTGGACATAAGCACAAAAGGACTTCAGGAACTTTCACTCTTGGTTTAGGCTCCACTTTTCTTCCTAAATTGTGTTTCCAATTTATACCAATTGATGCTACCTCCTCTCCCATAGAGAAACCTATCATAGAGGTTAATGAAAATGCATTTTTATCAGCCACTATGGGTCAAGCGATGATCTGGACATTAAAATCATAAAGGCCGTATATGAGTATCTCAAACTACCATGTGAAATACCAAACACTGCCCATACCAGCATTTTACTGCCTACTGTGCCTTTTCCACTGTGGCATCTAACCTTTTTTCAATTTTCTAATCCATGAGCCAGTTGATGACTCCAGAATTTGACATAGAGCCTTTTGTTAACTAGAGAACACATTAGTTTGAGTTAGCGTTTATGATTATCTTGAGTAATAAGAAACAAGATGCTTATGAAAAATTTGAGAAATTGGATCCTCCACCAGCCTTCCTTTGCTTCTGTCAATCAACATCAGTATCATGACCTTATCAAAAAGGCTCAACATCAATGTGTCTATGTCAGAAGTCTCCCAAATTCATTACTTCCCTTTTGTAGTTACCAATGTTTTCTTAACTAGTCATTCTGCCCTCCCAACTCTACCTTCCCTAAGCACAATCAGTGGATTCTCTCTCCATTAATAGAACCAACCTATCTCAAAGGATGTTTCAATTAAATATATCTTATCAGAAGAGGAATGATGACATTCTAACAGACACTGGATGGGTTTTGTGAGTCCCTTGAGTACCCCACAGTAGTCACTTTTTGGATATGTAATTCCCTCTTCTTTTTACTTTCTTTAGCATATTTGCCTTTATAGGTAAGCACTGAAGTCACATTTCATCTGGTAAAGCCTCCCCTAACACACAGAGTCTAATGTGTACTTCTAGCCCTGAGAAGATGCTGGACATGTTGGTTCTTGGTTAAAATGTTATCATTTGTTTTCCATGTGTATCTCCACCTTTACTTGATTTTTCTGAAAGCAGAGAAAGCTACTCTGTAAATTGTAGATCTACAGATATTGCCACATGTAGCACTCATCAGGAGTTATGGAGAACATGTCTTCATGATAGGAGAATGGAAGGCCAGGGGTGTAGAATTTTGGCATGGTTTGTCACTGGTTGACATGAGTGAGCACTGGAGCTTTGGGAAGATATATGACAAAATATTTCTGGGCGAACATGGCATGAAGCCTGGGCTTAGAACAAAAAAGACAGGTTGTCAAGTTCCACAGTGTCACTGGAAAATATTGAAAGACACATACACAATTGTAACATCATTTCCTTATGACAGGTGAGGAATTCACTCTGACAGCAACAGCTGATGAATGAACATACTCTACACCTGTGTAGTTTCACAGTTGTCATCAGAATGGCCTCCAGATATCAAGACGGCAGTTTGTTCTTATTCCTTTGTGGATACCTTTCTAGAATAATAATAAAAAAAATGTGCCAATATGTAGATGAGATTTGCATAGAAAATGGTGATTTATGCTTAAAGTACCCTTCGCAGAACAAATAGTGTGTGTGTGTGTGTTATTTTCTTTTGCTATCTCTTGTGTGTTTAATCCCAAGCTGATGAAAGGGGTGGGATTCTACTTTTTTAAAAAACAAAAACAAAAACAAAAAGGCTTACTTGTTTGGAAGTCACATTAACATATGATGCTCAAACTAAGTGCACATAAACCATTTAGATGTGCTCTTATTAACCTAGAGTAAATTCTAAACAAGTATTATAAGATGGAGCATAAGGTTTCTTTTTCTTGAAATTGAGCTGTCAAGATTAGTGTGTAAGGTGATGCCTTCCTGTCCTAGATCTTGCTTACCCCATGATCCATTTGTAAACTATGTTCTTCCAAGATCTTTGAAATGTCTCAGAACTCACAGAAAACTTAGCCTAAAGAAATCCCCTTTACAGCATCATATTCGTACAAAACTCTGCTATTACTTTCTGAATGCCAGCTGCTCCTAAACATGAAGATCATGGTCCAAGAGTGTTTTTTTTTCTTCTCATTTTTAGCACTATGAATATTTGGGGCTCAATAGCTAAGTGGAATGGTAAGGCTCATTCTAAACATTACAAGGTTAGTGGCATACATGGCCTCCACTTTCTCAATATCATTAGTACTGCTACCACATTTGTGACAGCAAAGATGTCTAAAAGCATTAAAAAGTCTCCACAGAGAGACAAAACTCCTCCTCCACCTTTTCACCCCACACTGAGAAGCACTGGTCCAAAGTATGGCATTTTACTGGAAGCCCAGGCAAGAGACTCACACATCCCCACTGGTAGACTTGTATATACAACAGAGCTCATTCAATAAAATCACCTACCCCACACCACACCCACTCTGCATTCCACACACATCAAATGTAGTCCAAAAACCAAGGTGACACGAAGGCTCAAGGAAGATTTATCCCAGTAAATCCCCTTACAAGAGACTGTCAAACAGTAGGACAAATACCACGGCACTTCCTTCATTTCTTTCTTCTTTTTGTTCGCAATTATCCAAATGGAAAGCATAACTATCCTGGAACCAAAACGCAGAACCACTTGTTGCCATAGCAACAGAGCCAGAGTGTATTTCCTCTACCCTTGTGAGTTCACAGTGCAGGCTCCTAGTGCCACCTGACTTGGTTTTCTAATTGCTTGAACAGAGGAATCCAAGCCACTAAGCACTGAAGGAAAGAGAGCCTTGATCACTGACGATGATAAGCATTTAAATACATACAAACTCTTTATGTTAAAGGGAGCTTTGTATTTAAAGAACGTCGTGCATGAGTGGACAGAGGGGTGCACTAACCCTGAGGACTCTTTGTAGATTGTCCAAGTCATTTTGTGATCAAAGTAGATCTAATAATACAAGAAAAAGTCATCGAAAAGTGAAATCCAAGGATGTCGCAAATCCACTCATCAGGACTCTTAGTTTTGTCTTCCTCAGCCTGTGTCTGTAGTATCTTCTACATCTTGTGCCCATGTTACCTCTTTGATTCCCTTTCCCCAGGATCCCCAATCAGCTTGTTAATAATTTGCTGCACTGCAGTGACATTCCTTTATATATTTAAGTGTGTTGCCTGACTGAATATTCCAGTTCACAGAAGTGAGAAAACCACTTCCAGTTGATTTGAGAGGACTTTTATCAGTTGGCACTTAAAGGAACAAAATCAAAGTATAACAAAAGAAACTTATACAAAAAATTTATAAAAGCGAGTAAATACAAATCCTGACTTTCTGGATGAAGTTTGAAGTTTAGTATAAACATAGTCTGAAGTCCTACATGTCCCGTTGATATGCTTGAAGTGCCTATGGCATTCATTCATTAAAAATATACTGTCTACTTTGTTCAGGTAGGTAGACAGCAGGTTAGAACAACACACCATTTTTCTATATTTGACAGTCTACACAATAATTTTGTATGCATAACCTAATCAATAAATATCCAGAAATGTGTTCAGGTGTTAAATGTCCTAAGGTATAAAAGCAACTGATCTGACTTTTATTGCTGATTTGGATTATTTATGATTATTTTACAAGCACTTCCATTTAGAAAGGTATCTTAGAAGAACACATGCCTCTAAACAAACTATTACAAATTCCAGTTTTTAAATGTTCAATGTTGCACTCATTCAAGAAGCATGCTAGTGAATCAGAGTTTTGCTCTAGGGAGGTTTTTGTCATGGAAGCAGGCATTTCCTCCACCTAAGAACACCTCCCTATGCCTAGTCCTTTGGGGACTAGGCAAGGCAAGACACCTACTGAGTTGTTAAGAGAAAGAGCAAGGCAAACCACACAGATCTCCAAAGTTACTCCTTACCGGTACACTCCAAAGTTTATGTTAGAGGCACTTTTATGTAGGCACAAGCAAATCACACTCAGGCAGGAACAAATGAACATACACATGTGTTTTACAAAATGTAAGGATGTTTCTAGATATCCCCCTTTTCAATTCAGTAAACGTATTTTGGCTGGCTCAGCCCCAGTATGCTCTTGTTCTCCTGAGTAACTCAGCCATGCAAAACTGTTCCTTGAGATTTCTGAGCACTTGAGGCATGCTTGGGATTTGCTTACAGAGGCTGAGGGTGGTGGTAGATGGGAAAGGAAAAACAACACTGTGTGCTGTACTTTTTTCTTTTTTTTTTTTCTTTTTTTGAAACATTTTGATGTCCAGAAGAATTTCATGTCAAAGACTTGAATTTTTTTCAAAACTGCTGTGGTGGGCCCAGGAGTTTTCAACTCTTCACAACTAAGCTACATAAGTTGCATGATATACTCCCAAGCCTTAAAAATTTATGGTTCATAAAGCTACTTATTTTGTGTATTTCTAAGAAAAGTAAGCAAAGTTATATGTCAGTTCTGGGTGTTGGTAATGTTTATATTTCAAGATGGGTTAGTAGTATGTCTTCCTGACAAATCTCTTATGGTACTTGCACCCCAGGTATTATTTCATCTTCTTTCGTTGGCTCTGTCTCACGCTGTTCCAGAAACCAAAAGAGCCATTTCTTGAAGGTTCATTTCAGAAATTGACAGTCTCACATGCAGCTTTCCAAAATGAAGCTCATTTTCTATAAAAGCACATGTGAACTAGAAGCGATAAAACACTTTCTTCAGAGTAGCGGTACTAAAGAAAAAAAAGACAAGGGGCATCTAATATTCTCGTCTTCAAATAAGCAAAGAATATAATCTTTTCTAAAGACAATAACTACCTGATTTCTTTTTTAAAAAAAAAAGTATTTTCCTCCTTGAGGAGGCTTTCCAACAATCTGGTATTTTATTTCATTAGAGGCTTTCCTATAGTGAGTTTCCACATGGGCTTGTGCTGGCAAGAATCACAGAATGTGGTTTTCAGTTTTTGGAGTTGATTAGGCTGATGCTGTTTCATTTACTGATGGGATAGCCACTCACAGCTGGAAATCCTACTTGTAAAGCCTCCATTTCCATTTCCATGTGAAACAGATGGTTCTATGTTGGAGTAACTTAGGAAGCGAGCCCTTCTTAGTCCACCTTGCCATGGGGAGGACTTCACGACCCAGGCCATAAATTATGTAAAATGTTTGCTATTCAGTATGTAGCCCTCAATCCAGTTTTTCTCAGAGCTGGAACCATCTCAGGTCATGGGTCAATAGTGAATTAAGCTTGGTTGGAATAGAAGCTGAATTTCTTCTTATACACATTTTTTTTTCAAGCACAACATGGAGATTCATCAGATCTTTGTTATAAACATGGACAAAAACACTTGCTCTCCCATGAGTTTTCCTGGACTATATTCCCTGATTGCCCACTGGAAAAAATCCAATATATTGACTGGACATTGAACCATATTCTCCAAGGTGGTGGAAGAAATTTTATGTTTACCAAATGGAAATTCCATCATTTGCTTTCCAGGTCATCCTTTGAAAATAACCACAGAAATGGGATACATTCTTACTGGATCCAAAATGTAAAGTACTTTAGCAGATTCTGCAGAATGAAAACAAAAGAAATTGTGCTCTTCCACTGGAAATAATGGCTGCAATAAACAGGACTAGACTCTGTGGTGACCTATTTGTCATCCTACAAAAGTATGGTGAGACAAAGGATGATCACTGATATGAGTTCCTACTCCTTACAAAATGACTATCCAAAACAGTAGCAAGTGATGTGATCACACTCATATAATTATTGCCAATGAGTTCCTTACCTCAGTAGCAATGGGACAAAACTGAGATGATAAAGATTATAAACAGAGCAGTGATGGGGAAATTTGCAACTTGGAAAAATGAAAAATACATTTATAAGTCCCTATGGCTAATAAATCAAGATGTGGCATATTTGTGCTATTTTGATGTTCACATGGCAACTGAAATTATTTTCCTCATTTCCATCTACCCTCATGATACTATCGTCTCTCTGATTGTAGTTTTCACCTCCTTTCTAATGGTGGTGATTTTTGGAGGCAGAGGATTGTGTGAATTAAAAATATAGAAGCCTAGATTCTTCTTCTACATGAATGTATATATATATATATATATATATATATATATATATATATATATATATGAATGGGATGTATGAGACATCACTTTAAATCTTTGGCCATATTTTCTAACTTATAAAATATGCATATTGATTGTTTTGAAAGAATGCAATAATGTGATATATGTGAAACCCTTTAAAAATTCTAACCTGTAGTCATAATCTATAGACAGTACAGGAATTAACACTCGAGTGCAGTCATTTCAATTTACAAAACCAACAATTTGTATAAACTTTAAATCACCAGTGATAAAATGTAGTATTAGAAATTGTGCCAGTTATAATTGAAGAATCATGTATAATTTATTTTTTAAAATATCAATAGTCAAGACTTTTAAGTAGGAAATTTAGACATTTTGACTTTAAAAGACACTTAGTTTGATGTTGGCTACCGGTTTGCTTTAACGATGTTTAGGTATGGGCCTTGAATTCCTGTTCTTTCTAAGACTTTCAGCATGAAAGGATGCTGAATTTTGTCAAATGCTTTTTCTGCATCTAATGAGATGATCATATGGTTTTTTTCTTTCAGTTTGTTTATGTAGTGGATAGCATTGATGGATTTCCTTATATTGAACCATCCCTGCATCCCTGCAATGAAGCCTACTTGATCATGGTGGATGATCGTTTTAAGCGAGAAAAATACTTTGTTGCTACATGTGAATAGTGCAAAATTAGTAAGGATGTCAATTCTCCTTAGTTTTTGTATAGTTGGTATAATTTAATCAAATTCCCAATTTCCCAATTCCTCAATTGGTCATGAAAGTAAATTATCAAGAATGACCAAGATTTTCTTGAAAGAAAACAAAATTAGGTAGATAGAATTGTACTATCTAGAAACTATGACAAGGATAATGGAAAAGATAAAGAAAACTTCAAAGCAAGTCGAAATTTATATACAGACATTGACATCTTGGAATGAAGAACTTCAACTACTCTGTCAGGTTGACTAGTGGCAGTGGCTAGGGGTAGAAATAGTCCAGAAACCTATACCCAAATGACCATTTGTTGCCTGCCACAAAGCATAAAGGTATTGCTTGAAAATGGAAACATTCCTATTATCATGACATGGTTTTGAAAATCTATACCAAGACAAAGAAATAGATGTGGGTTGAATTTCTAGTGTTTATGACTGACATTTTTACTATGTGATAGAGTTTGCACCAACGATGGAAGGAAACAGTATTTGGTATGAAACATTTTAGTATGAAAACACAAACATCAAACTCCCGTTTCAAAATAGAAACCTGAACATTTCTTAAATATTTGGCATAATTTAATAAAATAATACTTGTTGGTTTTGTTATGTTCAATTAGTACATTATATATATTATGTTCAATATGTTACATCTCAAAATGAAAAAGCTTTCTGCGGGTTGAAAAATAAAAGGAATAATGAGTATTCAATGAACAATAAATGTGTATGTGCACATAGTCTCCCCTCACCCAATATTTTTTTCCTTTTATTGTTTTATTTTTAGTGGCTATTTTCCTTTTTTATTAGATTATTCTTTGTTTATATTTCAAACGTTGTCTCCTTTCCTGGTTCCCCCCCACCCGAAAATCTCATAACCTATCTCCCCTTCCCCTGTTCCCCAATCAACCCTCTCCCACTTCGCTATCCTGGTATTCCCCTACACTGCAGCATCAAGCCTTTCCAGGACCAAGGGCCTCCCCTCCCTTTGATGTCCATCAAGGCCATACTCTGCTGCCTATGCATCTGGAGCCATGGGTAATTCCATGTGTACTCTTTGGTTGATGGATTTGTCCCTGGAAGCTCTGGAGGTACTGGGTGGCTCATATTGCTGTTCCTCCTATGGCGCTGCAAATCCCTTCAGCTCCTTGGGTCCTTTCTCTAGTCCCTCCATTGGGGACCCTGTGCTTAAGATGGGGTTAATAATATTTGGCAGAATTCAGTAATACATTCAACCAAACTTATAAGATAAAGTAGAGATTTGACAACAGCAGGTTGATATTGTTATTAACAGGGAGAAAAGATGGCTATAAGAAGCACTGCTTGAAACTCTCCCACAGCCCCTGGGTCTGCTGTAAATGTCTCCCAAAAATGTGAGGGTTATGACATTTTACCCTACTTGCAAGGCAACATGTCATCCTGTCACTGTTTCACAGATAATAGCAAAAGACATGATACACCTGACTCAGAGATGAAAGGACAATTACTCACAGCAATGCCCAGCAGCCAGAGTTTCATCATTTCTCCATTTCCTACAAGGTGACCTAAAGATCTGGCAACAGCTGCTCACATGCTCATGGATTTCATTACAAGTGATGAATCTTGACGTTATGGAACTGAAATCTTATAACAGGTGGTAGCCCTGCCTAACCTTTGTCCCCAAGGGAGACATTCACTTTTATTAAACTGGATAGCAAACAAACCTACCTTAAGTCGTCTTTAGTTCAGTGTCTGGCCAAAGGAGTGTGCTGGATACCCTGCACAGAGTAGGCTAGACGTGCAGGGCAAAGGAAAGATTACAGATGGTGCCATAAATTCTCCTTTCTCATCATTTCTCAGCGATACATGATCAGCATACATTTTCTGAAGACTCGATAGAACTGAGTCCCAGTCACTCACAGACCACTGACTCACTAATACATTTATTGGCTTTCCTTCTATGTCTTTCTCATCCCCATATTCCCTCAATGTGCTACTAGGATTGTCTCCCAAATGAGATGCCTGCATTCAGTTTTTGTTGTTATGTATAGTTGTGGAAAACCTGTAACAAAACAAATAAAGAAATGAATCCATTTTGAATTTCCAGTGTTCATGACTGAAAATTTTATTATGTGATAGGTAGATTTCGCTTCAAAAATGAAAGAAAATCATATTTAATATGAGATATTTTAGTAGGAAAACATAAACTTGGGCTGCCAAATTTTATCAAAAAAGCTTGCTGCTGAGTCTGAAGATTTGAATTCAATCCCCAGCACAGTTGTGGTGAAAAGAAATGACTTAATACAAACTGTTAGTAACTGGCCTCCATGCATGGGCATACCAACAGACATACATAGGCATGCCCACATACACACACATAAATAAGATAAATAAATTTTAACTTAAAAATATTATCAAAAAGTAAACACAATCTTTTCTCTAACAGAATGGTTCTGGATTCAGTGTTATTTCAATGACTCAATTCTTGACTCTTCTGGTTTCCTACTTGGCTTAAAACAAGATAACCATAAATGTGATGGTGTCCAACCTTTTGCAATAGATTCAATAGATTTACTGAAGACTTTAGCAAGGCTGCAGGCCAGAAAATGAGCTCATTCTTCAGAAATATGCCTCGGCAGCCTGCCACTCTCATACTTTGAAATGCAACAGGGCAAAAATAAGGAATTGGCTTGGCATAAGCCAATGAATCAAAAACCTAATGTGGGTAAACATACAGATTGCTTGTGGGTTACTAGTGCTGGGCAATAATGCCTGATTCAGCATATCTGCCTTTGGAAGGCCTCACATAGCAACCTGTAGACAAAACTGTGTGTTGTGGAGTGATGACAACTATGTGAGCTACAACATCTCTTAAAATTTGGTTTCTTCATTAAATGATAGTGATGCTATCTACATCTCATGATTTTATTGTAATGGTTATATATGGCTGTATATATAAAAATACCATGCCACAGGTAGAGATGTCTTTCTTTAAGCAAGTATTTACTGAGCATGGGTTATGCCTTATACTTTGTTTTAAGAGTCCAAGATACAACCAAAACAATATTATATAACAATTGCTGATCCCATGGAGACTACATGATGTAAAAAGGAAAGATATAATCAAGAGTAAATGATATGTAAATATTTTGGATGTCAGACAGTTATGAATACTAAGGGAAAATAAAAAGCAGAGCAGGATTGTGAAGCATCAGGGGGAAGTGGGATGAAGAGAGTCAGTACAAGTAGCATCAAATGAAGTCATCAGAGGAGGTCTCCATGAGGTTGAGATTGAAAAGGTTATAGACATATCTGACAGTTATTATGGGATCCATTTGTTGCCATTGAGATAAAGTAAATATAGTGGTAAAGTCAATTATGATATATTTTTTAATTTCCCAGTGCACATACAACTTGAAGGTATAGTGTAGTATAGTCTATTATGGGCCACTAGAATTATGCATGTGACAACAAAGTACATATCTAATTTTAAAAGGCATTTTTGGTAAAATAAATAAATAAATAAATAAATAAATACAGCCAATAGCTATCTGAGCTGTGGGAGAAATGGCACTTGTTCAACATCAGATTACCATAGTTCTTCAATTTGGATAAAAGGGAAAAACATATTATCTGCAAAGCAAAATCAAGTAAAACATATGGCAATAAGATATACCCAAAATCAATTCAAAGAGAAGGACACACCCGCATAGAAGCAGGAGGAGGTGGAGGAGAGAAGGGGGTTTTGGGGGAGGCATCAGTAATGGGGATAGCATTTGAAATGTAAATAAATGAGATATCCAATAAAAATGACTAAGAAATAAAAAGACAGAAGGGCACTGGAACATGGGGGAGGGGTGGAGAGTTCTACAGAAAGAGATACAAATATAGTTCCACTCACATTATTTACAACTAGCCACCTGCAAATTTGCTTTATAATTTGAGTAAATTGCAATGTCCATCAAAAGAAGAATATGTGCCAAGTGCCACTAAGGTTTATTTTGTTAAGATTTACTTTTATTAATTTATGTATAGGTGAATATGTCTGCATGTGTATATGTACACATGAGAGTGAGTACCTATGGAGGCCAGACTTATCATATGCACTGAATGTTCTACATTGCTTTGTTCCAATTAACATGTGTGCTGGGAACTGAACTTGAGTTATCTGGGAAAGCAACATATCCCCCTAACTACGAATCTATCTCTCCAGACACTAAGTTTACTGAATATTAATTAAATTGAATATCAATGACATTTTTGTGATATGTACTATCTTATTTTTTAAAAGATAAAATGGAAGTAAAGAAAAATTAGTTAATGATCCACCCATTATTTTGTATGTTGTATATGTGTAATGAAATTACATGCTAAATGTGTCTTCCTGCTTTAATTATAGATTATTTGGGTGCGTGTGTGTCTTAGTCAGGGTTTCTATTCCTGCACAACATCATGACCAAGAAGCAAGTTGGGGAGGAAAGGGTTTATTGAGCTTACACTTCCACGTTGCAGTTCATCACTAAAGGAAGTCAGGACTGGAACTCAAGCAGGTTAGGAAGCAGGAGCTGATGCAGAAGCCATGGAGGGATGTTTCTTACTGGCTTGCTTCCCCTTGCTCAGCCTGCTCTCTTATAGAACCCAAGAATACTAGCCCAGGGATGCCACCACCCACACGGCCCCCTGCCTTGATCACTAACTGAGAAAATGCCCCACAGCTGGATCCCATGGAGGCACTTCCCCAACTGAAACTCCTTTCTCTGTGATAACTCCAGCCTGTGTCAAGTTGACACACAAAACCAGCCAGTACAGGGTGTTAGCATGTAAAATAATTGGTTCCATTGTAAGACTTTCACATTCATCATTGCATACTCTCCAATCTCACCTCACTGGTCTCCATTCTTGTCTCTAAATCATTCCCCTTCTGATTTCATGTCACATATATGTGTACACACATGGATGCTTGTATAATCATCTAGATTCTACAAATAGAATAAAACAGGATTTTGTCTGATTCCATCAAATATCCTCTGTCACCTCCATTTGACCTTTTCCTTCAGATTCCCTGTTCTATTTTCATGTAATATATTTTTATATTTAAATCTAGATTCTCTATACAAAAGAAAATATGACATTTTTCTTCCTAGATATCATTTATTTTCCTTAAAATGATTATCTTCAGTTCTTTCTATTTCCTTATAATTGACAGGATTTTGCTCTACTTCCTGCCTAGTTTTAGTTGTCTGAGAAGCCTCCGTATTAGTGGTAATAGAATGTTTCATTCCTAACAAGAAAATGCAGAATTCTTCCTCTATTCCCATCCTCACTAGCATTTTGTTTTGATTTGATTGCTTGTTTCCTTGCTTGCTTGCTTGCTTGCTTGGTTTGTGAATAATAGGCTAAATTGAGAGAGAATCTTAAAGAAGTTTTGGGTTATATTTCCCTAATAGCTGCTGATATTGAATACATTTTCATTTAGTGGCTTCTGTTTGCTTATTTATTGACTTAATTATCTGTATTTTTGAATTAGATTTTCATATATTCTATATGTTCACCCTTTGTCATACATATACCTAATACATTTTTCTTCCATTCTGTAGACTGCCTCTTTACTCTCTGATTCATTTACTCTTCAAAGCCTTTTAGTTTCATGGAACCACATCTATCAATTCTTATTTCCCTAGCTGGTAGAAATATTTTCAGATATTTCTTGCCTCTACCTATATCTTGAAGTGCTTCAATATGTCTTCCTGAAGCAATTTTAAAGTTTCAGGCCTAATGTCAAAGTCATTGATTCATTTTGATGTGATTTTTTTTATAAAGAACTGGGTATTTACTTTCATTCTTTAGTATGTGTTTATGCAGTTTTCTCAACACCATTTGTTAAAAGAGGTTGTCCTTTCCCTAATATTCACTGTTCATACATTCATAAAATCAAATGGCTCTTTAAATGTGGGTTAGTTTTTGAGTCTTTTGTCCTAGTGTTTTTTCTTGAGCTATTATAAACAAAAAGCAATAACTTTTATATGTACTAATAATGAAAATGCTGAAAAAGTAACTAGGTAAACAATCACATCCCCAAGAGCTTCAAAAAGTAAAACCCATAATAATAAACCTAACCAAAGAACCAAAGAACTATACAATAGAAACTTTAAAACACCAAAGGAGACAGTAGAATATGGAGAATTACCATGTTCATAAATGGGCAGGATTAATATTATGGAAATGGATATATTATCTAAAGTGATCTATATATTTAAAGTGATTCCCCAATAAAAATACAGTGACAATCCTCACAGAAGAAAAGAATCCTAAATTTCAGGTGGAAGTACAAATGACCTCAAATACGCCAAATAACCTCAAATAGAACAACCAGGAATTGGCATAATACCTAATTACACCCTGCACATCTGTTTATATTTAACTCCATTCCCAATTCATGGTAACCACAATTTTTGTGATTTGTCTTTAGTTGCTCAGTTTTCCTTGACACGTGACTTATATAGAATATTCATTTTTCCCTCCAGAAACTTCAAATCTGTTCTACATTGATTGAGTGAGTATCTAATGAATTTGACTAAGAACAAAGTATAACAAGTTTGTTCACTGGATGTAGTGAGCAGAATTATAAGTTGACCCACAACACCCCCACCCTTTAGCATACATCTTTTCTACAATTTTGGTAAACCGTGGAATAAACAGGACAGACTCTTCCTTAAGTGAGATACCTTACATGGCCAAAGTTATGGAATGTGGCACACGCCTTTAATCCCAGCACTTGGGAGGCAGAGGCAGACCGATTTCTGAGTACAAGGCCAGCCAGGTCTGCAGAGTGAGTTCCAGGACAGCCAGGGCTACACAGAGAAACCCTGTCTTGGAAAAACAGAAAGAAAGAGAGGGGGGAGAAAGAAGGAAGAAAGAAAGAAAGAAAGAAAGAAAGAGAGAGAGAGAGAGAGAGAGAGAGAGAGAGAGAGAGAGAGAGAGAGAGAGAGAGAAAGAAAGAAAGAAAGAAAGAAAGAAAGAAAGAAAAAAGAAAGAAAGAAAGAAAGAAAGAAAGGCAACTTAAGTTCAACAATGGCAAAGAACTAAATTTAGCCAAAGTTATAATTCTTGCAAAAGTATGCTGAGCTCAAGTCCTCAATGTTGCCATCTTTCTCATCTTGTAAAATCCTGAGTGTGGAATCCAGTCTGAATTTCTGACCAAGAAACTATGGAAAAATGCATGCATGCCATTTTAATCCACTGGCTGTGGTACTCTGTTTTTTAACCAGGGAAACCAGGAAATACAATACTTTCATTGAGATGATGCTTTATTTATCACCACAGAGAAGATTATCCATGCTGAACATTTTCAGTGTACTTCTGTTGTATTAATATAATTATTTTACATGATGCCCATCTGTGTTTTCCCATGCAACTTACCATGGGGATTAGAACACAATCATAGGAGCTAGGTTACGTGAGCTTGACTCTCAATACTGCTTCTCACCAGCTACATAGTTATCAGTAAGTCATTGCTTCTATATGTCTCAGTTACCTCATTTCTAAGCTGGAGGTAATAAAAGTTTCTACTATTATTGGATTGTTTAATCAGAGTTAGTAAAGTTCTACTATGTTTATAGATCTTTGGCCATGAAACTTTGGTGGCTTCATACTACAGAAATATTTTTTCGTGTTGCTGTAGATTTTAACTAGATCTAGGGAGGGGGATCTGCTTCTTTTAGTTGCCCATGCACTGTCACTGATGAACAACACATCCAAATTGAGATGTCTCATAGAGCACGTAAACAAAGCTGGAGCATCATTTACTACCTTGGCCAAGAAGTAATATACATAGCTACTTTTTAGACACTGTGTTGCAAAACTGATTAAATGATTCAATCTCATGCACATGGGTCAGGAAGCACAGAGAGAGGAGACTGCCAAGTGGAAGTCTTCCCAGTTACTAGTCATCAGACTTTTAGGAAGAGTAAAAACTCAAGTGGAATAGTTGTGGATGAATAAGTATAAGAGTTGCAGTAAAAAAAAAAAAAGAAGATATAGTGGAGTGTGGTCATGAAATGAGAGAGACAGAAAGTACAGTCTGGGCCTATTTTCTGGGTGAATGCAGAGCATACCTGTGCTTTCTGGATCTATATCCTGAATGAATAGCACATTTTCTAGGCGCATAGTAGCAGCTCAAAGATGTCTTGCTTACTAAATGGTTGCTATATTAATGAGGTAATAGGATGGGTAAACTATCTTTTTCCCTGGACCTTTCAGTAGCCAGGCTTTGAAAATACATTTCAAGGATGATGAAACAAACAAATTATCTTGTGTACAGGACAGCTCAGCAGAACCTTATCAAAAAAACAATATTCCTGTCTCATAGGTGAGGGATGACGCTGAAAGATGTGATTGGAGTTTAGATTCCTGCAGCCACCAAAGCCTCCTTAATGTAGGCTCTGTTCGACAAGAACCAGAAACCCTTGTCAAAGAGAAATAGATCAGGTCTAAGCAGAAAGTGCCAGAAAAGACACCTTTTAGACAGAGAAGAGCTAAGGGCCAGGACGGAGGCTGGAGGTGGGACAGTGACATCTCTAGGGGTCAAAATGTTTCCTCTATTCAATTGCCAACTTGCAAGGAAGGAAATTAACACAAAGCTGCTTTCTTAATTTAGAGTGACTATGTTCCATATTTTCCTTAAAATCTTTTATTTATGACATACAAAAGGAACTAGGGTCATACAGAGTAGCTGTGTCTCCTGGCCTTTTAGCACATGGTAGATGGAACATTTTTTTCTTGTGCTTTTAGAAAAAGGTTGTTGTTGTTGTTGAAGACAGCCCAATGTGTAAAATTGTACACATTTAATTCTTTATGAGATTTGAGGCCAAGAGATGTGACCTGAGCTGAGTCATATCCGGGTCAAAGGGAGCTGCTGCATCTCTCCACCAGAAACAGCAGTGCTTTCTTCATAAAAAAAAAAATATATCCAACTGTGTTTGTCCCAGATTAACATCAAGCCTCAGGATGATGTGGGAAAATGACCTTTGCTTTATTTGTTCGGAGTAGTAATGGCGCCCTTGTGTTTCCTTCTTCCCAACCATCTGAAATCATTTTCCAAATTTATTTCAGCAATGATAAAGAACTGACACAAGAATGGAGCAGTGATTTTGCAGTGTAGTGAATCAATCAAGCAGAGAATGCTACAGCTATGCTGCTTGACGATTTAGTACAAATGGATCAATAGGGTTTTACTAATGAGATATGAGATGACATTCTGATATTCCAGGTCTCAAATGAAATACGTTCATAATTATATAGGATTTCTGTTTGCAAGCTGTGCAATAAGAGCTGTATAATGCATTTACTCTCAAGTTTTACATTTTTACTGATGTGTATTTACTGTACGTAGCAATGGATTTCACTAAGATATTTTTATTCAAATGTGTGTTCTTTGACCATATTTACCAATTTATACTCTCCCATTTCTCTCCCTCCTACTTGGCTCCTTTGTTCCCACTAGACAATCTCACTTCTGATTCTAACACACACACACACACACACACACACATATCAAGGACTCATAAGTGAGAGAAAATATGTATTGTTGGTTTTTCTGAGTCTGACTTACTTGGATTAATATAATAATGTCCATAATGCCCAGTTTTACCCATTTACCAGAAAATGACACAATTTCATTCTTCTGTATGCACATGAAATGCCACTGTGCGTACATAATGCACTTTTTTCTATCCATTCATCTGCAGAGATGTAAGATGGTACTGAATCTTTGCTATTGTTAAGAGTGTTATATTAAGCATGGATATACAAGTATCTCTATAGTATGCTGATTTGAAGTCCTTTAGGCCAGGAATGATATAGATGGCTCATATGATGGCTCCAGTTTCCACTGTTTCCACAGAAACCTCCATGCTGATATCCACAGTGTCTGAACTAATTTGAATTTCTTCCAACTGTTTTGGGTTTTTTTTGTTTTTGTTTTTGTTTTTGTTTTGTTTTGTTTTGTTTTGTTTTTTTGGTTTTTGGTTTTTGGTTTTTGGTTTTTTCGAGACAGGGTTTCTCTGTATAGCCCTGGCTGTCCTGGAACTCACTCTGTAGACCAGGCTGGCCTTGAACTCAGAAATCTGCCTGCCTCTGCCTCCCAGAGTGCTGGGATTACAGGCGTGCGCCACCTCTGCCCAGCCTTCTAACTGTTAATAAGTGTTCCTCTTTCCTTTCACCAGAATTTGTTATTTATTTACATAATAATAGGTATTCTGACTATGGCTAAGACTAAATTGCAAAATAGTTTTAATCTGCACTCCTCAGATAGTTAAGGATGTTACATATTTTCATGCTTCTTGTATGTTAGTACTTTATCTTTTAGACATTATTTGTTCATTTCATTACCACACTTATTGATAGTATTATTTGTTTTGGGTAATTAGTATAGTTTTACATTTTATATTCTAGATATTAACCTGTGTCACATATAAAGATTGCCTCCCCTTCTGTAAGCTTTCCGTTCACCTGTTGATTGTTTCTCTTGCTGTGCAGAAACATTTCAACTTCATGTAATATCATTTATAAATTCCTGGTACTGTTTCTTTAGTTACTGGAGTTGTTTTTTTTTCAGAAAGCCTTTGTCTGTGCTTCCCTAATGTTGTGCTTAAATCATTCCTGTGTTTCAGAACTTAAGGGTTTTTTTTTTTTGATAGATTTCAATTGATTTTTATACAGGATGAAAGATAGGTTTGCTTCCATTTTTCAACAAAATATTTTTGGCAATGTGGCTATCACCAGCTAAAGTTCAACTCTTATGAGTGCTATGTCAGCCTCTCCTAGGTACTTCCAATAAACTCATGGATGGCTAAAACAACTTACACCGTGCAGAAGGGAAGCCTGTGGCAACATATGTGATGATTCTTCCACTGCTTTCCTCTGCTTTGTCCTCAACATTAATGCAGGCCCTAAGACTAGCAATTAATAAGTGGAACCTCATGAAAATGAAGAGCTTCTGTAAGGCAAAGGGCACACTGTCAATAGGATAAAACAGCAACCTACAGAACAGGAAAAGATTTTCACCAACTACACATCTGACAGATCTACACAAATATTTCTCAATAAATGAAACTCAAATGAATGGGAAACATCAATCTGAAAATGCAAATCAATTAAAGTGACTCTGAGATTCTATCTTTCACCAGTCAGAATGGCTAAGACCAGTAACACAAATGATGGCTCAGAGCAAACTTGTTCAATCACTTTGGAAATCAATATGGTGGTTTGTCTGAACATTAGGAATGAATCTACCTGAAGATCCAGCTATGCCCCTCCTAGGCATATGTCCAAAAAACACTCCACCCTACCATAAGGATACTTGTTCAATGATGTTCGCTCCTTTTCTATTCATAATAGCCAGAAACTGGGTAGGGAAAGACCCTATGTGTCCCTCAAGATAATAGATAAAATGTGGTACATCTACACAACAGAATGTTATTTAGCCCTTTAAAAATTGTGTCATGAAATTTGAAGGTTAATGAGTGTAGCCAGAAAAAAAAAATCATCCTGAGTGAGGCATCCCAGATTCTGAATGAAAAATAGGGTATGCATTGACTTATATGTGAATATTAGCTATTAAGTCAATGATAACCAAGCTACAATCCATAGTACCACAAAGAGTAGGTATAGAGTAAGTGACTAGAGAGAAAAGATAGGGCTTAAAAAAGGGAAATTGAATTGATAGTTATGGATGTACCACAGAGGCTAGACTAGGAAAATCAAGTTGGGAGAGGAGAGGGGCTTGTGGGAGGGAATATAGAGAGAGACATAAAATTTAAACATTTGTGGAATAGAATGGAAACCTAATATAGTAGAAACATACCACAATATATACATATATGAAGGCAATCTAAATGAAATCATGAATAAGGCAGATAAATTCCCAACTAGGCATTTCTTGTCTCCAAATGAAGTTTCCAGTACCAAACTTGTGTGACATCAAATTGCTGTTTAGCAGTCGCTCAGAAAAATGAAATGTCAGGCAGCCATGTGGGCAGAGTATGATATAGTGCATTTATCATATGATATGTGCATTTATATAGGACTATTGCTTGTTCAAAAAGCCTGTATTTTTTTTCTCAGTCAGAGAATCCCAGTGTTATTTGGGGAAGACATGTTTAACCAAAGTATATTTGTTTTGATGAAAAACTATGATCAAAAGCAATTTGGGGAGGAAAGTGTTTATTTGGTTTGCATTTCCACATGATAGTCTGTTATTGAAGGAGATCAGGAGAGGAACTCAAACAGTGCAGAAACATGGAGGCAGAGGCTGATGCATGGCCATTGAGGAGTTCTGCTTACTGGCTTGCTCCTCATAGCTAGCTCAGCCTGTTTTCTTGTAGAACACACAACCATCAGCCTAGGGATGCCATCACCTACAATGGGGTGGGCCCTCCATAATCAATTGCTAATTATGAAAATTCTCAGGCTGGAGAGATGGCTCAGACATTAAAGGCTAGGCTCATAACCAAAAATAAAGAAAATCATCTACAGCTTTGCCTCCAGAATGATCTTTTGTAGGTATATATATATAGACATATAAAGATCTATCTATATATATATAGATATAGATAGATCTATCTATATCTATATCTATATCATCTATCTCTATCTCTATCTCTATATCTCTATATCTATATATCTATAGATCTATATATCTATATCTATCTATCTATATCTATCTATATCTATATCTATATCTATATCTATATCTATATCTATATCTATATCTATATCTATATCTATCTATATCTATATCTATATCTATATCTATATATATATATATATATATCAAGTTTATTGGGAAGTTGCTCTTGGTGGAGGCTGTTGTTTACTGATTTCAGGGAAGACAGCATGGGTTAGGGAGGCAGAAAGGAGGGAGGAGAGAGGGAGAGAGAGAGAGAGAGAGAGAGAGAGAGAGAGAGAGAGAGAGAGAGAGAGAGAGAGAGAGAGGAAAGCTTGTGCAGAGACAAGAGAGGGCTGGAGGCATCTTTCATCTTTTTTATTGATAAATTTTTTATTTACATTTCAAATGATTTCCCTTTTTCTGGGTCCCCACTCCCCGCAAGTCCCATAAGTCCTCTTCCCTCCCCCTGTTCCTCCATCTACCCCTTCCCACTTCCCTGTTCTGGAATTCCCCTATACTCTTGCACTGAGTCTTTCCAGAACCAGGGGCCACTCCTCCATTCTTTTTGGACATCATTTAATTTGTGGATTATGACTTGGGTATTCAAAGTTTCTAGGCTAATATCCACTTATCAGTGAGTGAATACCATGATTGATCTTTTGAGACTGGGTTACCTCACTTATATAATGTTCTCCAGCTCCATCCATTTGCCTAAGAATTTCATGAATTCATTGTTTCTAATGGCTGAATAGTACTCCATTGTGTAAATATTCTACATTGTTTGTATCCATTCCTCCGTTGAAGGATACCTGGGTTCTTTCCAGCTTCTGGCTACAACAAACAGGGCTACTATGAACATAGTGGAGCATGTGTCCTTATTGCATGCTGAAGAATCCTCTGGATATATGCCCAGGAGTGGTATAACAGGGTCCTCAGGAAGTGTCATGCCCAGTTTTCTGAGGAACCGCCAGACTGATTTCTAAAGTGGTTGCACCATCTTACAGCCCCACCAGCAGTGGAGGAGTGTTCCTCTTTCTCCACATCCTTGCCAACACCTGCTGTCCCCTGAGTTTTTTACCTTAGCCATTCTGACTGGTGTGAGGTGAATTCTCAGGGTTGTTTTGATTTGCATTTCCCTAATGATTAATGATGTTGAACATTTCTTAAGGTGTTTCTCAGCTTTCCGAAGTTCTTCATGTGAAAATTCTTGTTTAGCTCCATACCCCACTTTTTAATGGGGTTATTTGGTTCTCTGGGTTCCATCTTCTTGAGTTCTTTGTATATATTAGATATTAGCCCTCTGTCGGATTTAGGGTTGGTGAAGATCCTTTCCCAATCTGTTGGTTGACGTTTTGTCCTTTTAACAGTGTCCTTTGCCTGACAGAAACTTTGTAGTTTTATGAGGTCCCATTTGTCAATTATTGATCTTAGAGACCTCCTACAGCTGATAAACAACTTCAGCAAAGTGACTGGCTACAAAATCAATGCAAGCAAATCAGTAGCCTTTATATATTCAAAGAATAAGCAGACTGAGAAAGAAATTAGGGAAATGACTCCTTTCACAATAGCTACAAACAGCATAAAGTATCTTGGAGTGACTCTAACCAAACAAGTGAAAGACATATATGACAAGAAGTTCAGATCTCTGAAGAAGGAAATCAAAGAAGATCTCAGAAAATGGAAAAAATCTTCCATGCTCATGGATTGGCAGGATTAATATAGTTAAAATGGCCATCTTGCCAAAGGCAATCTACAGATTCAATGCTATCCCCATAAAAATCCCAACCCATCATAGAGCTAGAAAGAGAAATTCTCAAATACATCTGGAATAAGAAAAAACCCAGGATAGCTAAAACTATTCTCAACAGTAAAAGAACTTCAGGGGGATTCAGTATCCCAGACTTTAACCTTACTACAGAGCAATAGTGATAAAAACCGCATGGTATTGGTACAATATCAGGCATGCGGATCAATGGAATAGGATTGAAAACTCAGAAATGAACCAACACACCTATGGTCACTTGATCTTTGACAAAGGAGCTGAAAGCATCCAGTGGAAAAAAAGATAGTCTTTTCAACAAATGGTGCTGGTTCAATTGGAGGTCAGCATGCAGAAGAATGCGAATCGATCCATTCTTATCTCCTTGTACTAAGCTCAACTCCAAATGGATCAAGGACCTCCACATAAAACCTGACACACTGAAACTAATAGAAAAGAAACTGGGGAAGACCCTGGAGGACATGGGCACAGGCGAAAAGTTTCTGAATAGAACACCAGTAGCTTATGCTCTAAGATCTTTCATCTTAATTAAAGTTCCCTCCTCTCAGATGACTTTAATTGTTTTGAGTTGACAGAAAACTATTCAACACACCCAGCTAATGGTTCTGGCCAGTAAATCATGAGCAATGATGTGACTGGATTTCTGAAAAGGCTCCTATGCCAAACCTTTAAGGGAGCTTCTCAGAAATCCATCAGAATTGTCATTTTCTCCATTGCCTCTAATATGGCTGTGATGGCTGTCATAGCAACAGCCATCTTGGACCATAAAATGTCCTGGATGAGAAAGGTATGTTCCAGGAAGAAGAGCAAATTTCATTCCAAAGCAGATATTTGCAAAGTTCCAAGTCAGCAGGAAATATTAACTTCTCTTTATTTTAAAACAAATTGCTATGTAGCCAATACTAACGCATCTTGCTGAGCTTTTCCTATTCAGCACATAAGATCATGGGATTAATTTTACTGTGAGTCTCAAGCACACAGACATGAAAATGGAAACAAAATCACAAGAAAAAACAAAATGTACACATCACAACATATCAAAAGGCAAAGAAACAGATGTCCTAAACCTCAAACAAATACCCATAACTATAATTAGAAAGGAAAAGGCACAGGATGTTCTTACCTGTTTATAAAATGAACAGCTCTTGGCCAAAGCCTCCTCATTTCTTATCTTCAGTAATTGCCAAACAAGTTCAACTGCAAAGCCAAAGAATTTTCCAGTCTCTTTCCCAATTTTGTTTCTCCTTTTATTTACTGTTCATTTTCTTTAATATTTCTTTAGATGTTCCTTAGACTTCTCTTTAGAAAATTACCCCTTTTACTTTAACCACAAAAAGGATTGTGTACAGAAAAACACCAACATTTATGGGCAATTTCCCTTCTACTTCTTCCTGCCAATCTCTCTTTCAGAAAAAATAAAAATAAAAACACTTCACTGAAAAAGAACTGGAGCAGCCATCTCTTACAGATATGTGATTCTGCAGATGCAGAAAAGAGGGATTCACATCTGAAGCTAGTCTATGAAAACACAGCACAGTTAGAACAACAACCTGCCAAGCCTAGAACAATTCCTTGGCTTCAGTACACTTATCTTCTTTCTCATTCTTGTTTGCCAGTGCACCACATAACCACCTTTAGAGTTCGCCAACGCTTAGAACTGTCATCTTTATAACCATCTTTGCTAATTATTGTTGTATAAGTCAGCCAGATATATGATCTCTGCCTCTTTTATACACAGTTGTTTCTATGTCTTTAAATATAAGTATCAAAGTATAATTATTAACTTATTTGTTACTAAGATAACACGATCTCTGTATGCGATTCTAAAATTGTCCTGTCAATGCCAAGATGAAGTAAGATACATAGGAAATAAGCAATCTTTAACTGAGAGAAATTAAATAGCTAGCAAAATTTTCCCAAGACAGCCTCACTGTAGGATCCAGATTTGTTTCTATGGTAGTACTATCCAATAGAAGTATGACACAAGCCACACATATAATTTAAAATGTTAAAAATGTTTCTGCAGTCAACATCAAAACATAAAATACTTAGGTGTTTATTTCATTTCATTCAAATATTCCAAATAGTATCATTTTGATATAAAATCAGTGTAAGAAAACTACTCCCTGCAAATATATTTCATTTAATTCAAATATCCCAAATAGTATCATTTTGATATAAAATCAGTGTAAGAAGACTACACACTGCAAATATATTTTACATTTCTACAGCATATTTCAATTGATATAATCAATTTTCATTGAAAAAACTTCATCTCATCTTTCTTGGCCTTTTGTCTAATAAAATATGTAGGAATATGTGATCTTGATTTTGATTTCACAAAATGTACACTTGAAAACATAGATTCCCCTAGTCAATGCTTTCTCAAAAGTATCAGTTTCCATGTTAAAATTTTTTATTACACTTACATATAACTAAAATCAGTTCAATAGTTGTTATTCAGGAACCACATGTTCAACAGTCACATGGAGTCCGTGCCTGCCATGTTTGATATTAAAAGTCTGTATCACGAGGCAATGGTGGTGCATGCCTTTAATCCCAGAATTTGACAGGCAGAAGCAGGCGGATTTCTGAGTTCAAGGCCAGTCTCGTCTACAGAGTGGGTTCCAAGACACTCAGGGCTACACAGAGAAACCCTGTCTCAAAAAAAAAAATCTGTATCTATAAATGGAGCTTCCAAACTCAACCACTTCTATGAATTCATGCAAAAAGTATGGCTCCTCCCCAATCTCCCTAAAAACAGCTGGTCACTATCCATTTGCCAAGAACCAGCTCAGATGTCTCTTGCAGCACTGAGATTTTCCTGATCCATGTAAAAGGAAGACAGCCTCTCTAGCTCTGAGCTTGAAGACCGCTTTCGCTGAGCCTCTCAAATTCTAACAATTGTATTTCACTTGGTATAATAGACATTTCCTTTCACTGACATATTCCATCCTCTTTCTCCTGCTCTCCCATTGTTGGAAAGCTATAACCCTGTATATAATGTAGCGCCTCGAAAATAGTTTATACGAATCAACCGAGATGATTTCTGAGAGAAGAATTTCAAAAAAAGAAGTCAAGTTCAAGCTTTACAATTTACAATTCACAGAGCACAGGACGCTCAAGAAGGAGGACTTAAGTGAGGGTGCTTTGGTTCCTCTGAGAAAGGGAACAAAATACTCACAGGAGCAATAAAGGAGACAAAGTGTGGGGCAGAGACTGAAGGAAAGGCCACCCAGAGACTGCCCTACCTGGGGATTCATCCTGTAAACAGTCACCAAACCCCGACACTACCACAGACGACAAGAAGTGCATACCAAAAGGAGCATGCCACGGTTGTCTCTGGAGGGTCCCTGCCAGAGCCTTACACATACAGAGGCAGATGCTAGCAGCCAACCATTAGTGTGGGCGTGGGGTCCCCAATGGAGGAGTTGGAGGGTGGTCCGGAGGAGCTAAAGGGCTTTACAGCCCCACGGGAAGAAAAATGATTATGGCCATCCAGATGCCCCAGGGCTCCCAGGGACTGAACCATCAACCAAGGGGTATACATTGTTCCAGCCAAAAATATGGTAGAGGAAAGCCTTGTTGGGCATTAGTGGGAGGAATGGTCCTTGTTCAGGTGAAGGCTCAGTAGATGCCCCAACAATGGGAAATCAGGGTGTGGGGGGGATGTGGGAGTGGTTTGGGTGGAGGTGCATATACTTGGAGGCAAGGGGTGGGAGGAGAGGTTCGGGGTTTTCGGAGAGGGGGGAAACACGGAAAGATTTTACTATTCGAAATGTAATTGAAGATTATATTCAATTAAAAAAAAAGAAATAAACCTTTAACTCTCCACAAACAGAACCATAAGAAAAATACTTTCATAAAAATTATCTTTTATAGAAAATTTAAAACAGCATGAAATCTCAACAATATAATTACTTAAACAAGAACTGCATAATAATATGCCAATGTGAATTGTGAAAACTCCACAAGGCCCCACCTCTAAATGAAGAGCAACAGGCTATCAATGGTTAGGGGGAAGGAGAATCAGTTCTCCCTAGTGATGGATATCCACATGGTAGGATGTCCCATTCTAAGTCATCAGTGCACTTGGTCTGTACACATGTACATACAAGCAACACTTCATGGCCTCAGTATGTTGTAAAAATAATTATAGAGGAGGTCATTAGTTTGTGAGAAAGTTGGTGTGGGGGGAGTTGGAGGGAGGAAAAAGAAGAATAAAATTATGCAAATACTATACTCATGTGAAATTTTAAAACATGAAATTAAAGAAAATAGAGAGGAACAAACATTAGCAAGCCTCTTTTGATATTGTTGTATAATAGACAAATTGATCTCACAGATGAATGAGCATTTTATTAAAATTACAATGTTTCTTGTAGTGAGACCGAGTAAATAACCAGAGTAATCTTCAATGGAAAACAATGTTAGATAGTCTATTTTAAAATTCTACTGAAGGTACACATGAGTGAGTTAAGAGCATTAAGAAACACTTAGGTCTCACAGTATTCAGAAAGCACATTGCAGCTCTGCAGCTAGTAGAGCTACTACACCTCTTATTGCACCCACTGAAACTAGGGTGGATCTTTCTTGGAATAACAGGACTAGTGAGGACAAAATACAAATTTCAAGTTTATTTAAAGTGGCAAGACATTATCCCCCTAATATTGACATTCCAAGAATATACATTCTGTAGTAAGGATGAACACCCGACACTCCAAACAAATTCTGGAAAATTTCCTACCTCAACACCTCAACTGTGAAAACACCTCTAAACTTCATCCACAGCAGAATGAGCATGTTGTGGAATACACAGTGACCAATGCCACACAACGCAACAAAAAGCAACACATATAAGTGCAGCATTGGGTTGAATCCCTCAGCATTGTAAACAAAGGAAGCAAACATATTACTCTCCAGTTATAAAAAGTATAAAAATAAGCAAAGCTAATCTATTGTGACTGATGTTAGCATATCAACTTGCCTTGGATAGGGAAGGTATAGATTTCAGGACTGGGCTCTCAAGAAATTTACAGGGTACCAGAATATAATCACCAGGATGGTAGTCACATGCATGTTACTATTTGGTGAAAATTCATTAAGCTGAACACATAATTTTTATGCTTTTGTATAGATGATGCATTGTGGTAACAATATTAAAATATAGTCAAATAGCTAGTAAACAACTTTGAAAGCAAATTAAGTATAGTTAAATCAAGCATCTGAAAGCTGATTTGAAAAAGTTATCCAAAATGCAGCTTTGTTTCTGTTACTGTATTTCATATTAGTCTTCCAAAATTCTGTAACCTTCTGTCATTGGCTTCTGATCCATCTGTTCTTTGAATCTTATGTTTTCTCAAGCCCTGCTCGTGTCTTCTTCCTCCCTTAACTATAAATTTCACTTGCTAACTGGTGAGTTATTTAGGAATAGTTTTAGTTTGAAAAGATATTTATCTGGAATAAATAGGTTTAGTTTTTTAAAAAAAAACTAATCAAACTGTCCATATTTACTAGCAGAAATATTGAAAAATCTGAAATGATATATAGTAGACATTGTCAAATTAGCATTTTATTTGGCAATTTGAGATAAGTTTTCTCCCCCACCAAAATTCAAATACAGAACCTATGCTAAGTATATCATAGTGCTAGTATAGAATGAATATGTCCTGTCCCTTCAAAATGCATGTGTTAAAGCACCAATACACAACATGATATTTGCATGTGAGGCATTTGTGAGTTAGCTGGACAAGTTGAATGCAGCTTTGTGGATGGGATGACAGCTTTTGTAAGAAGAGACAACTAAGCTTCTAGAAAGTGATATCATCATTTTTTTAAATAGGATCTGGATGTCTGCAAAACTTAGTATTTTATTCTTTATGGGGAAAAGTTTAAAATATGATTATGTTAAAGATAAACAATTCAATCCTATCTCTATATTTAAACTTTCAGGTTTTTTTCTTATAATGCTTTCTATGCAAATATAAACCAGTTTGATGAAAAATACAAACATCACAATGTTTTGAAATGCATTTATACCTGCATATATCTGCATTATCCATCCAAGAAACGTTGAAGTAATCATCTCAAGGATTACTCAACTCAAATATATTGCAGACATGTAGCAACTTGAATTTTGTAAAATACATCCTGAAACTCCAAGTACAATTAATTCTTTGCAACTCAGAAACTAAGGTCAAGAGTGGTGGGTGTATAGTATTAGGTATCCATGTAATTGTACACAATGCTGATATACATGGAATAAAATAAGTATAGAACAAGGTTCACCAGTGACATTTGTTGTCAGTGAAAGTCAGCTCTTGGAAACCAGTGGAAAACCATCTGTGGCTCAAAAGAGGCAGATAAGCACATCTCTTCTACCTTATCAGTCACTGTCCTATAGTAGAGCCAGTGTCTATTTCATATATACAGAATGAAGCATTTCTAGGTCTAGTGCAGAAGGGAACGTGAGCTCTGTATACATCACAGGCCATAAATGCATAGCTATATGGATAGCACAGCTAAGCAAATACTATGTCTGGATACTGTGCTATCAAATTTCTAAATTCAGCCCGTTACAGATTGATAAGTAAGTGGTGAGGAAGGTTGTGTATTTTTCCCAGTTGTGTATTTTTCAGATACTTTCAAAGTCCCAATGTACCATGATTTATCACAGCAGATTCCCTCATAGATCCTTTTACAATTTGAACAAAAATGACCAGCTGATGAGTTCCCTTGTGTAAGTGCCCCATTTGGACAAGTTAAATGGGTAAACCTGGTTAAGAAAATATAGTCACCAAAAGCCTCTGGGAATAAGGTACAGTTCCCAAGAGCCCAAGCATTCTTGGCTACTTATAAGTATTACTGGAAGATGCTCAAAACAAACACTCTGTTTGCCTGATCTTCAGCAAAGAAAATATCAGCCTGTATGAGCTAATGTGGATGTTATGTTAGAATTAGCTGTGCTGCCATTTCAGGGTAGCTAATAGAATTGTGCTCAACTCAAAGGCTTTTGAACTGAAATTTAGAAGGAGACGAGTTACAGAGTTTGAGATTTTGAGTGCTCTAGGGAAAAACTCACAGAAGAGTAGATCTTGCTCAGGTGTACAGGAGACTTTCTTTTAACTTGTTAAGCATTTGGACTATAGGGGAAGTTGAAACATAGGTAAGAATAGCAAGGGCTTACTTCACAGGCAAGCAACTGTAAAATGAATCTCCCAGGACATTGTACTCGAAGGATTCCATGCTGAGTTCAATGCTTTGCGGCCATAATCTTGAAATTCTTAATCTTCAACACAGATCTCCATGTCATTTTGCAATGAAACTCTTGTGTTATAAGTCAACTCTGGAAACATCAAAGTGTCTGTACTCCTACCTATTCCCTAGACATCTTCCCTTCTTGTCATTTGCAACTATGAAATTCTCTACTCAGATTACAATTTTATCTTGTAGCAACTGAGTCTCTTTGGAAGGTGTTGCCAACCAAAAGGATAAGGAAACGTCTCTAAAATGATAATGTTAGATGAAAAAAACTAAGTGTGAGATTGTCTTATTCACTGTTCCATTGCCGTGAAGAGACACTATGCAAAACATAACTCTTATAAAAGAAAACATATAATTGATAGCTTGCTTACAGTTTCATAAAGTTTTCCCATTATCATGGTAGGGAGCACAGTGGCAGATAAGTGTGATGCTGGAGAAATAACTGAGAGCTACATCCTAATGCATAGGAAGAGAGGTGGTGGGGATAGGGGGTGTGGAGAATCACAGACAGACAGACAGATAGACAGACTAGGCCTGGTGGTTTTGAAGCTCAAAAACCACCATCAGTCACACATACATTTCTTCCAGCAAGGCCAAACCTGTTCTATCAGGGCTACACCTATATGAGCCCATAGGAGGCATTCTTTTTTTTTATTAGATATTTTCTTTATTTACATTTCAATTGTTATCCCCTTTCCTGGTTTTCCCTCCAGAAAACACCCTATCCTATCCCCCTCCTCCTGCTCACCAACCCACCCACACCTGCTTCCCTGTCCTGAGCTAGAGAAAGGACCCAAGTAGCTCAAGAAGCTTGCAGCACCATAGGAGGAACAACAATATGAACCAAGCAGTACCCCCAGAGCTCCCAGGGACTAAACCACCAACCAAAGAGTGCACATGGAGGGACCCATGGCTCCAGCCACATATGTAGCAGAGGATGGCCTTGTTGGACATCAATGGGAGGAGAGGCCCTTGGTCCTGTGATGGCCCAATGCCACAGTATAGGAGGCATTCTTATTCAAAACCCCACAGAGTAGTCTCAACATAAAACAGGAATAATCTCTATGTAATCTTTGTAGCTTTTTTATAAATAAAAAATTCACTAATAAGTGACGAAACCAATTCATTCTCAATTGAAAAAAATTAAATGTGTGCTTTAAAAGACAATATCAAGATAACCAAAAAATAAAATAAGCCCTGAATATTTGAAAATTAAAAATAAAAAGGAAATTATATTCTGAAAAAAATCATTAGATAAAATAAAGCTTTAAAATAGAAATTCTAATTTTGACAATATAATTCTATTGTTTTATTTTTAGACTACTAAAAGAATTAATTAGCATATTAAACTATTCTTTTGTGAGTACCAGTCCTTATTGAGACATTTTTCTGGTGACCAGGGAAAGTGGTGAGCATGACACAAGCCAATCAAGGCTCTGCTTTTTTATGATGTACATCAAAAAGAGAAGTATAATAAATGACATAGACAGTACAACATTAATTAGTAAATAAGGACTCCCTAGCCTTGACACTATTGATATTCAGGGAAAAATAATTTTTTTGTTATGGGGATAGCCCTATATGGGGATGTGTACTATAGGATGTTTAGCAGTGTCCTTGGTCTTTTTCCCACTTGACATCAGAAACACTCTTTACCCTAACTACAATGACAAGAATATCTACAGGAATATCTTTTGGAATTGCCAAAAACAATGATTGCAAATCATTCAATATTGAGTATCCCTGAAAAACAATGAGTTCAATTATTTCAGGTAGCAATTGGTAAAATGAATAACATAACACTGCACGATAGATTTCAAAAGATGGAAAAATACCAGTAGAGCATTGCAGAAGACTGTTCCAAAGATGGAAAGCTGAGAGGCATGCATTAGAAAGTCAGGAAAGAGAGTTGCGGACTATGCAAAAAAATAAGTTAAATGGTGTAGAGGTGCCAAAGATCCTGGTGTGTTAGAAGACCATCAAGAAAGCAGGATGGTTAAAGAGTGATGGTAGAGAGTAAGTGGGCAGAAGCTAAGTAACATGATAATCAGTGGCTTATAATTGAAAGAGTTGAATTGTGCTGTGGTTAATGATGATGTGGTATAATAGGAGGGGTGAAAAGAAGGCTAGCAGTTCAGAGAACACATCACAGGAGCTGGAATGGGTTTTAGTAGATGGGAAGATTTGAACATGTTTATCCTTCAGTGATAGGAAACTGACAGACAGGATATGGTCCTTTTTCCAAGATGGGCCCCATTTTTCATACCCTGTTGGAAATCCAATCTTTTTCCAACTAAGTCAGACTTACCACATTTTAGTTTAGACTCAGCATCAGATTCGCCTCTGTACCCTCATGTTTCTACTAGGTCATCTGACCTTTTTCCTAGTTAGCTCCATGGCCAGTATCTTCATCTTCCTTTAATGTCTCTACTATCCCCTCACATCCGCTTTCCCTCCAAGCACTGCCAGCATTTTGCTTCTTTGGGAAACTGGAAATGAACATCCTGTTTTTATGACTGCAGTAACCCAGTATCTCCATTATGAATTCCAGAGAACAGGCCTAAGGGGTTCTCAGAGTCATCTTATGAACAAAATACAATATAGATGGCTCAAAACTGTAGAAGTGACTCAGTCTGAGACTGGAACAGCACAAGGAAGAATATTTATTTAAATGGTGACTTTTACAGCACACAAGCTTGTAAAGCATTCAGCCTCTCCAGAGGAAATATTTAAGTCCTAGCTTGTACCTGTGCACATGACCTTATTTTGAAATAGGGTCTTTTCAGATACAGTTTAATTACGATTGCCATGCCCAGTGATGGATGCTCTTAATAAAAAAAAATGCCTGAAGTGAACACAAACACAAATAAGCTCAAGTGCAAACAGGAAAAAATGTATGTGTGGCAATGGAGACAGAGATTAGAGTAGCCAAAGACTAGCATGAATGCGCAAGAGGTACTAAAAGCCAGGAAGCGATGGGAAGGAACTGCTCCTCTGGATTTCAGAAGGAGCATAGTCCAACACAGACCATCATTTTGGATATTTGACCTCTATAATCAAAAAGCATAATATTTTCTTGTTTTAAATCATCCAGTTTGTGGTTATTTGTTTTTTGATCCCTAAAAATGCAATACTCATTTGGACAGTTTAGCCTAACAGATAGATAGATAGGTAGATAGATAGATAGATAGATAGATAGATACATACATACATACATACATACATACAGACAGACAGACAGACAGACATATTGATACAGATATAGATATATCGTACTATTTTATGAATATTCAATTAAAAGCTATAGCACAGAGAACTTGAATGATATAGTTTAATGAGAGGGAGAATATCTACTGTGCGAACTTTGGAATTAATTTGGTTCCATGGACATGAGTTCTGATGATGCTGCCTTCTCCGCACTCCCTGTTGCTATTCAACTGATCCAGCAGGTCAATGTTTTTGGAACATAGACTCTTCTGTAGGGTTCTTAGCTCAATCAAGATTGACATGTATCCTCTGGTTCTTAAATCCCAAGGACAGTAGCTTTGGAGGTACAGGAATAGCTGAAAAAATTGTTGCAGGTTCTGATAATGCTTCCCTATGAGTGACAGGCATGCACTGCTCCAAAAAGACTTGGAAAAGTCGTCTCTCACTACAGTCTGCTTCTACAAAATTCCAGAAAGTATACAATGATTGAATGTTCTAGTTCAACTGAAGTCTTGCCTGTGGCTGCTTCTCTAAGTCTACATATCTCTTTGAGAAGCAATGAATATTATCCATTTGGATCATCACTCAATAAATAACCCAAATCATTGATGCTCCAATAATGGAGTGCTGGACAGTGAGAGAACTATTCTGCAAGGTGGCCCTTCTCTATTAGTCTTTCAACTCCTAATTTATTTTCTTTCCATTTGAGATGGTGTTCCATAAAGCTGAGGTTAGCCTTTAACTGGGTATGTAGTTGAGATTGACTTTGAACTCCTGACCCTCCTTCTATATCTCAATATTAGGATTATAGATTTATAGAGAACCAATATCCCAATCGCCTCAGTATTTCCATGCTTATGTAAGTAACTACATTCTAATTTTCTTAGTCAGACAGTAAAATAGACTTGTGAAATTAAAGTGAAAATATTGAGTATAAAGGTAGTGTTATTTTTTAAAAAATGTGGCATATTTGCATGTGTCTTCTGTCCTTTGCAAGGGCATGAAGATCACATCTCTTGGTAATTTTCCTCAAGGTTTCCTGTTCCCTCATACTCTTGATTCTTTTAATGTCAGAAATCTTACATTTTGCATCTTGAAAAACATGTTCATTGTATGAAACTAGACAGGATAAACTCTCTTACCTAGGGTAAATTATACCCATAATTATTTCTGAAGAGAGGACAAAAGCCAATCAACTAAGAAATTAGACTTCATAAATCCCCTTTCATACATATTAACGAATACCATGCTACTATGCTAATGGATATTCTCCAAGATTATCTTCAGTGATTAATCTTCCATGTCAGTGTTAATTGATAACTTCACCAATTAACTCTTAACACACTATTTCTATTTTCACGTCCCTTTATTTTATTGAAAAGAAAAAAAGAAGGCAGCATACCCTTGAAGCTTAATTTGGCACAGAACTGATAATATTTCCATGGAATAACTTTTTGAATGTGTCCCTGTGGGACCTCTGAAATTCTTTTTAAAGCTTTCAATAGCTATTGCTTGGTTTTCTACTGTTGTATTTCCCCTCTACCCAAGCCCAAAGGCTGGACCCATGGGAATCTGCAGTGTACATCTACTGCTCACTCAATCTAAAAACCAGAATTAAAAATTGTACATTTTCAACATTACTAAATCTACTTATGAACATGGGAACAAGGGAGATGAATATAATGTGGGTTGAGGAATATATATATATATATATATATATATATATATATATATATATCAGTGTATAAAGCTTTTTAAATGAACATAACAGAAAGAGCTAAAATGTAACAATTCTAGAAGAAAACAGAACAGAAGAAGCCTGAATTCAATATTTACTTTAAAGCAGAAGCAATCAAAACATAAATATCTTACATTTTAAGATACCTAGGACATGGGAGCTGGAAAGATAGCTCAGTGGTTATGAGAACCAACTGCTCCTGTAAAGGACCTGAGTTTGTTTCTCAGCAACAATGTCAGACAGCTTACAACCTATCAAACCCCAGCTTCAGAGTATTCAAGGCCCTCTTCTGACCTCTGAAGTAATATACATTCATATGCAAGTGTACAAGCACACACACACACACACACACACACACACACACACACACACTCAAACACACACTTTTTTTAAAAAATAAAAGGACTTGGAATAATTTAATACAATAGAGACTCCACAAAATCCTATAATAGACAACTGACTGGAACCATCTTGTAAAACTAACTTAGTGAGTTGAGAAAGACATGAGGCTGGAGAGATGGGTCAGTGGTTAAGAGTAGGTGCTGAGCGCTCCATATCCAAATGCCGCTGGGAGAGAGCTGGTGTCTCAGAAGTTCAAACATACCTGGGAAGACAGTTAAGACCACCATTCCTGCTCCAAGGAGGCCATCCAGAAACCTCAGGACACAGGAACTAATGGGCAGCCTGGGACTACATCTGTCCAGTTTCCATCTGCACCTGGAGTTGATCCTGTGCCACAGTGCCCAGAGCTGATCCTGTGCCAGAGTGTTCCATACCCAAATATTGCAGGTAGAGAACTGGTGTCCCAGGAGTGCTGACACACCTGTAAGCACAGGTAACATCACCACATCTGCTCCAATTCCTGGCCCAAGAGGGACCATCACAGAGTTATCAAGGCACAGGAACCAAGGAACAGCCTGGGACAAGATCCTTCAGGTTTCCATCTGCACACCAGAGCTGACCCTGTGCGACAGCTCTCCATACCCAAATTCATCCCAGAGAGAACTGGTCTCCCAGGAGTACTGACACATAGGCTTGCAGGAAGGACAAGCCACAGCGAAAGATAGCAAGACCAGCTAACACCAGTGATAATCAGATGGTGGGAGGCAAGGGCAAGAACATAAGCAACAGAAACCAAAGCTACTTGTCATCATCAGAACCCAGTTCTGCCACCAGTTAGGCCTGGATACCCAATCACACAAGAAAAGCAAGACTCAGATTGAAAGTCACATCTCCTGATGATTATAGAGGACTTTAAGAACAACATAAATAACTCTTTTAAAGAAACACAAGAGAACACAGACAAATAGGTAGAAGGTCTTAAAGAGGAAACACAAAAATCCCTTAAAGAAAAACAGGAAAACATAAGCTTGCAGGTGAAGGACGTGAACAGAACCATCCAGGATCTAAAAATGGAAATAGAATCAATAAAGAAATCACAAAGGTTGGTGTTTTGTCAGACAGTGCCTTTGCCTTACAGAAACTTTGTAATTTTATAAGGTCTCATTTGTCAATTCTTGATCTTAGAGCATAAGCTATTGGTGTTCTGTTCAGGAACTTTGCCCCTATGCCCATGTCCTCAAGGGTCTTCCCCAGTTTCTTTTCTATTAGTTTCAGTGTGTCTGGTTTTACATGGAGGTCCTTGATCCACTTGGAGTGAAGTTTAGTACATGGAGATAAGAATGGATCGATTTGCATTATTCTGCATGCTGACCTCCAGTTAAATCAGTACCATTTGTTGAAAAGGTAATCTTTTTTCCATTGGATGGTTTTAGCTCCTTGTCAAAGATCAAGTAACCATAGGTGTGTGCATTCAAAAAATATGTTGCAGGCTGGTACAACCACTCTGGAAATCAGTCTGGTGGTTCCGCAGAAAACTGGGCATGACACTTACAGAGGACCCTGCTATACCACTCCTGGGCATATACCCAGAGGATTCCCTGGCATGCAATAAAGACGCATGCTCCACTATGTTCATAGCAGCCTTATTTGTAATAGCCAGAAGCTGGAAAGAACCCAGATGTCCCTTAATGGAGGAATGGATACAGAAATTGTGGTATATTTACACAATGGAATACTACTCAGCAATCAAAAACAATGAATTCATGAAATTCTTAGGCAAATGGTTAGATCTGGAAAATATCATCCTAAATGAGGTAACCCTATTACAAAACAACACACATGAAATGCAATCACTGATAAGTCGATATTAGCCCATAAGTTCTGAATACCCAAGACACAATTAACATATCAAATGATTCCCACGAAGAAAGAAAGAGAGGTCCCTGGTCCTGGAAAGGCTTGATGCAGCAATGTAGGGGATTACTAGGACAGAGAAGTGGGAGGGGGGTGATTAGGGAATAAGCGGAGGGAAGAGGGCCTATGGGACTTATTGGGAGAGGGGAACCAGGAAAGGGGAAATCATTTGGAATGTAAACAAAGAATGTAGAAAATAAAAAAAAAGAAATCACAAAGGGAGGCAACCCTGGAGATAGAAAACCTAGGAAAGAGATCAGGAATCATAGACACAAGCATCACCAACAGAATACAAGAGATAGAAAAGAAAATGTGAGGTGCAGAAGATACCATAGAAAACATTGATGCAACAGTCAAAGAAAATGCAAAATGCAAAAATCTCCTAACCCAAAATATCAAGAAAATCCAGGACACAATGAGAAGACCAAACCAAAGGATGATAGGTATGGAAGAAAGTGAAGATTCCCAACTTAAAGTGCCAGTAAATATCTTCAACAAAATTATAGAAGAAAACTTCCCTAATCTAAAGAGCAAGATGCCCATGAACATTCAAGAAACCTAAAGAATTGCAAATAGACTGGACCAGAAATGAAATTCCTCCTGTCATATAATAGTCAAAACACTAAATGCACAAAACAAAGAAAGAATATTAGAAGCAGTAAGGGAAAAAGGTCAAGTAACATATGAAGTCAGGCCTATCAGAATTACACAAAACGTCTCACCAGAGACTATGAAAGCTAGAAGATCCTGGGCAGATGTCATACAGATTCTAAGACAAAACAAATGTCAGCCCAGGCTACTATACCCAGCAAAACTCTCAATTACCATAGATGGAGAAAATAAGATATTCTATGACAAAACCAAATTTATACAATATCTTTCCACAAATCCAGCCCTACAAAGGATAATAGATGGAAAATGCCAATACAAGGAGGGAAACTACACCCAAGAAAAAGCAAAAAAATAATCTTCTTTTAACAAACTAAAAAGAAGATAGACATAAAGAAAAAAATAAATGACTAAAATGAAAACACTGTGAATTGGACTCAAATTTAAAATTTATAATCTTTGGAAGGTATCATTCAAAAATAAAAACAGACTATATTGTATATAAAACTCTTAAAATATAAATTTTTCTTAGCATATATACGATTTTTACAACTAAAAATTAGGTAATACGCAACCAGAGTTTTTTAACTAATAAAATATTTATTAAAAATTAAACATAATAATAAAATTTAAATATTTATGAAAAAGATGTCCTCGACCTCCGTATACTTGTCCTGGTGTGTACATACCTGCTTACAAACACATACATATATATGTATATATCACACAAAACATATTAAATATATACTTATTGTATAACCAGGCCATTTTTAGTTTTAGCTATTTAGCCAAAAAAAGGAAAATGTCCTCAAAAGAACTAAACATAAATTATATTCATAAGCACCACAAACTAGAGGCAACTTAAATGTTCATCAATAGGTGAATAACTAGCTAAATATGAAAGAGACTAAGTATGAGTCAACATAAAAGAAACAAACTAAATACAGAACATTCATGGATCTTAAGAAGCATAGATTCAACAAAATCCAGCAGAGAAAGTTCACATATTATGTGATTTCAACTATAACAAATTCTAGAAGAAGCAATACTATCTATAGGGTCAGAAAAGAGAGCAATGGTTTCCTGATACCAGGTACTTACTAAAAAATAAGCTGAGAGAAAAGTCTTTGTAATAATGAAAATTCTGATAACATTATTGTATTTACATGTACATATGCATATATGTGTATATACAGACCCTTCAAAACTCCAGTTAAAGCAGACTATTTTATTGTGGACTAATAATATTCCAATACAGATTTTTTTAACATCATAATAAAATGCAATTATAACAACTAGAAGTCTTCTACATTAATGGAAAACTTTTTGGCAGTTAAAAGTTTAAACAACTTTCCAGTGACTCAGTAATTTCACTCCTAGCTTTATACCAAGAGAAACAAACATACATGTCCACCTAAAGACCTTCAAAAAACGGTTCAGAAGTATTTTATTTATACCCAAAGCCTGGAAATTACACAAGGAACCATAACAGGAAAACAGGTAAACAATTTGTGGTTTCCAATGCAGTGGAAAACTACCAGGTTGCAAAGCAATAAACTAATGATGCTTACAACACAGACATGTCTCAGGAATACTGTGTTACATGGAAGACACAGAGACTACATATAGGGCCAGAGAGATGACTCCAAAACATAGATGTGAATTAGGAAAGGAAGCATATTAAAAGGATGGGGTATGGTAGTTTGAAGAAGAGTGGCGAATGGCCTGCATAGGCTCATATATTTCCTTAGTCACTAGGAGTGGCACTCTTTAAAAAGGTTCAGAAGAATTAGAAGGTGTTACCTTGGAGAATTTATGGCATAAATGGAGGAAGTATATCACTGGCAGTGGGCTTCAAGTTAAAAAAACAAAACAAAAATCAAACAAACAAACAAAAAAAAAACCACTCCAGGCTCAGTCTCTCTGTTTCTGTCTGTCTCTGACTCTGTCTGTCTTGATTTTATCTCTGTTTGTCTCCCCACCTTCTCTGCCTTCAGTTCAGGAAATTGTACTCCTCAGCTATGTCTGCATACCCTCATGCTCCCCGCTATGATGGTGATGGACTAAGCTTCTGAAACTGGAAGTAAACCCCCAAATAAATGCTCTATTTTTTAAGAGTTGCCTTCATCATAACATCTCTTCACAGTAATAGAACAATGACTAGCATGGGGAAAATAGAAGATAAAACTACAGGACAGTTATGATCAAATTTCTTTATATACATGTGAAATTCTCAAGAATAAAGAAAAAGTGATTTTTAAAAGATAATAAACAAAAGAGGCAGAACACATACAGGGTCAAGAGATGGTGCAAGTCTAAAAAGCTGAGTTCAATCATCAGATAGAACAGCATTGACTACAGAAAATTGTCATCGGACCTACATGCATGCACCCTGATATGTGCCTGGCTATATTCACACACACATGTAATAATAGTAAATAAATAAAAGAGAGCTTAAAGTATGATTCTATTTAGAAGGATTTCAGAAACAGGCAGTACTATTCTATACACTTAGAAACCAAAATGGTGGTAGCTTCTAGGTAGGGTAACTAATGGAAAGAGAACACAAGAGAATTTTCTAGAATGATGAAAATGTTTTACATCCTTATTTGGGTATTGAGCAGGTGCATTGGTAAAAATTCATCAAACTGTATACTTTGTTGAATTTCATGACATATGCATGATCTCACAAAAATGAAATTCAAAGACGGAAGATGTTATAAGATTCTGGGTTCATTTATACTTATTTCCTCATTTTCCTAGATTTTTTAAAAGATACTATCAAAAATACCCTTTACAAAAAAAAAAAAAAATCTTCTGAGAGCATAGCGACATGGAGCTCCAGTCCTCTGAGGACACAAAGAAACAAAAACAAGAGCCTGCTGAGACGTCGATGCTGAAATTCTTTGAACTCACAAAATACAAGGGTCTAAATTGGGAATGCAAGTATTTTCTGTTTGCTAGAAGAAATATTCATGCATACACTACTTCATGCAGGCAATAGGCTATTGAAATGGCAATCTGGCCATCACAGTGGTCTAAGAAGTATTTGAAGTCACTCATTTCCCACTTTAAACAAATGTGGCTTTCTCCCAGAGTTACTCATAACAACCCATGTACCCTGTGGTCACAGTTAATCTGACTTGTGGGGTCCTGAGCTTGAGGGCTGTATATTTCAGAAGGTTTCTCATAGGCTTTTGAACAAACACTGCTTGCCACACAAGAAGCAATGCATCTCACATAGCATTTTATTGTTGTAGTCGTCATAAAATTTGGAGTGGTGTTTTGGAGGACCCACCCAAACAAGGGCAACAACCCAATTCAACTCATCAGAACACAGCCCAAAAGAAACATAATATTGGAGACACCAAGTGGCATATTCATTTCTGAAAAGTGGCATCCCTGTGGTCCACGGGTCATGGTATCCATTCAGTTGCTTAGGAAGCATCTGACAATATAAAAATCTGACTAAACTTTGGTATGCTATGGAGGGTATAATCTTGAAATTCACAGATGCCACAATCTTTTCAGGACTGATACTTTATTCAGGGAACCTGTACAAATGGCCCCTGCACTTGGTTGAATCCTCAGTTCTTACTATCATTTTGGAATTCTGCTTTTCAAAAGGCACTTTCTGTTTTCTGTATCCCACTAGGACCTGCCAATTATGAAGGTTTGACTTACTCATATTTTGCGACTTAAGGGGGACTTAATCATTGCAAGATGTTGTGGTGGGAGAATCCACGTACCAGAGCACCTTTGCATTATCAAATCTGCCAGTTAACTGGCCTTGCAATTTGGATTGACAAAAATCTTCACATTGAAATATATTAACAGTAGAAGTAGCTAGATAAGGTAAAGAAGAACAGGAAGCTGTGGAAGACTAAAGTAGAGGCATGGAGAAAGGAAAAGGAAACATACATCTAAAAGTTGAGTATCTAATTCTTCCTTGGCTTCCTGCAGCTTGTCTGAGAATGATTTCCCTGCCCTTTCTTGCCTCTCTATCCACCTATCCCCCACTTCATTGCCACAATGGTATTTCTAAAATGCAGATTTAAGAATGCCTCTCCCATTTGAAGTCCTCACAAAATTCTCCACCGTACCCAGATACAATGCTGATAACATTCTATGCCAGAACTCTTGCACATACCCTTCTGGTATTCAGAGCCTCTTGTCTACCACTTCAGTCACACTGAATGCTTTCATAGTGCAGGGACCAGGTCCCTGCTCTCAAGGATACTTTGACATTTGCATAAGAGAAACAAACCTTCCTCCCACAAGTTTCTTATTTGTTGGCCTACGCAACTGTTCTTCCAAAGGATTCATGCACTAATCCTAACCTTAGGAAGTTCTTTATGAATCTATAGGCTACTATCTTTGACATGAGAACTATAAGGTAAACTAATGATAACATGTCATACCTATTTACCAGGTTGACAGGTACATATTTTATTTGGTATTGCATCTGTAAATGTGTATTAAATGGCATAGGCCTGCCTTCCTTCTTATGGAAATACCCAGATTAGATCAAGAATTTTTCCATAAGTGTCTCTGAGGTAGAAGTTGTATCGCTATTAAGCTAACATTTTTGGAGAACATACCATGTTGCAGTTAATGAACTAAATGCTTTGTATGTCTTAAATCATTTAATAGTCCTATAGTCCTTAAATAATTGTAGCCCTACAAAAATACAAACATCCAAACCAGCTATCACACTACTAGAAATATGTAGTGAACAGGAATGCACTTAATATAATCACAGAGATGTCTACAGTCCTGGGTTCACTGCAGTACTATTTACAATCTCCAAACGAGGAAGTAAACCGGGATGTCTAATGCTCCAATTTCATTTGTGTTGCTGTGATAAAGCATCCTGACAAAAAAAGCAACTTCAAGAGGAAAGGGTTTATTTAGTTTACAATGCCAGGTTACAGTCCATCACCAAAAAGACATTAAATGATAGGTAAATTACTTCACAATAAAGCCAAATCAATGTTGAAAGGATACTTAAAATTGGGTACTGGGTTAATGGCTCAGTGGATGAATTAATTGGTGTAGAAACATGAGGAACAAAGTTAGGATCCCCAGCACCCATATTTCACCACAATCAAGTAGGCTTCATCCCAGGGATGCAGGGATGGTTCAATTTACAGAAATCCATCAATGTAGTCCACTACATAAACAAACTCAAGGAAAAAACCTACATGATCATTTCATTAGATGCTGAGAAAACATTTGACAAAATTCAGCATCCTTTCATGATAAAAGTCTTGGAAAGATCAGGAATTCAAGGCCCATACCTAAACATAGTAAAAGCAATATACAGCAAACTGGTAGCCAGCATCAAACTAAATGGAGAGAAACTTGAAGCAATCCCACTAAAATCAGGGACTAGAGAAGGCTGCCCTCTCTCCATATCTATTCAGTATAGTACTTGAAGTTGTAGCCAGAGCAATCAGGAAACAAGAGGAAGTCAAAGGGATACAAATTGGAAAGGAAGAAGTCAAATTATCACTATTTGCAGATGACATAATAGTATACTTAAGCGACCTGAAAACTCTACCAGAGAACTTCTACAGCTGATAAACAACTTCAAGAAAGAGGCCGGATATAAAATTAACTCAAATAAATCAGTAGCCTTATTATACTCAAAGGATAAACAGACTGAGAAAGAAATTAGGGAAATGACACCCTTCACAATAGCCACAAACAACATAAAGTATCTTGGTGTGACTCTAACCAAACAAGTGAAAGATCTGTATGACAAGAACTTCAGGTCTCTGAAGAAAGAAACTGAAGAAGACCCCAGCACCCACAGGAATGCTACATAGACATAGTGGCCCCACTTGAGTTTGCAGCTCACAGAAGACAGAGACAGATAATCTCCAGAGCAAGCTGGCTAAGTAGAATAGGCAAAGGAGGTGTGCTCTGGGTTCAGTAAGAAACCCTACCTTAATAATGTGGAGAGTGATTGAGGAAGACATCTGACATCAACTTCAGGGCTACACACCCACAGCCACACCCACAGGCATGCATATGTATCCATACACATGTATCTACATACACATACATACATGCACATACACTCACATACACATCACACACATGCAAATAATAATAAAGTTGCAATATGCTAGATTAGTTGTTTCCCACTACCATCTCCAATCTTTTTAGTTAAACGAAGCAAGTTATGAAGAGAAAAAATCAGCAATACACATACACATCCTTCTCCCTGGGCCACTAAGCAAATAACTCTATGAGGTATTAGATTCCCTTGCATGGCTTTGGGTTCCCATGATTCTTCCTCTAATAGCTCTGTTGTCATTTTCTTAATTACCAAACAGTCAACCACATCCTTTCTACGCCACAATTAGCAAATCTCATGTTTTTCTTATGTGGGGGTCCATTTTAATCAAACAACTCAAAAGTCAACTGTTCTTTTAAGGCATACTAATAATCAAAATCTTTTAGAAAACTCCTAGAGCTGAGAAATGTGGCTCAGACTTCCAATCCTCCAGCTTAAGAGGCTGAGGCAGGTGAATCATGTGTTCAGGGCCAACCTAGAATATACAGTGAAAACTTATTTCAAAAAGAAAAAATGAAAAAGAAAAATATGATTTTTCAAGCTTAACATTTTTGTTCTAGTCTTAAGTAGAAACTACTGGGGTTGGGGAGTGTAGATAACCAGTTAGGAGTGTGTAATGCATTTTCAGAGTCCAGTTTCCAGCAAGTGTGATGAAGTTTATAACCTGAAACTCCAGCTTCAGAATATCTGACACCCTTTTCTGGCCTCTAAAGATTCACAAACACACACACACACACACACACACACAAGTAGGGACTGGAGAGATACCTAAGCAATTAAGAGTACTTGCTGCTTTTAACAGGGAATAATTGGACCTGGATTGATTCCCAGCACCTACATAATGGCTTGCAACTATCTATAACTCTAGTTCCAATGGCTCTCATGCCCTCTTCTGACCTCTGCAGGCACTAGGTACAAGGAAGGTGCATGTACATCTATGCAAACAGAGCATTCACACACATAAAATAAATCTTTTTAAAATGTGAATAATATTTTAAGTACAAACTGCTAAGACATCTCCTGGGTGATTGGTTATTCTTTACAGAAAAAAGTCCCTTTCCTTTAATATTTTCATGCCTATCCTGGATGCAGGCTGTCAGAAGAGGGACTACTGTGGAATGCTGAAGAATTCCTTCCCCAAAATCTTTTGAAGCTAGATTACTCAGTTATTCCATTTCCATGAGCTTCTCTTTAAGGACAGTAATACTTTTTTTTCTTATACACTCACATACCCACAGACAAATGCTTCATATCTTAAACCAAGATCATATGATCAGCATAAGGAAGAAAAGACACAAAGCTCAAGAACAGAAAAGACAGGGAGCATGGGAAGTAGCAGCAATGTTTACAGTGCTGTCATGGAAACCCACCAAGTTGTGGGACTGCGGTGAGTGGTAAAAGCTAATCAGGCCACAGAGTGAGTATTCTGTGGCTGAAGAATAAACTGAGCACACCAGGACACTCCAGAATTTAGTCATGGCAGGCGTTTCCAGAATGAAGTCCCTAGAGAAAGAACACATTCCATTCCAAGCACTGTTGCCAAACAAACCACATGACACCCAGTTAAAATCTAAATTTCAGATAAAACAGGAATACTCTCATGGTGTCTTTCTTAAATATTATACAGGATAGATCTATACTGAAAAATATTTGGGTTCTTTTGGAATTCAAAGTTAACTAGACATCAAACATTTGTGTTTCCAAGCCTAATTTCAAAAGGAGAAAGCTGGAAATAATAAATGTAGTTGTTTGAATGAAAATGGGTCCCATAGACTCATATCCTTTATTACTTGGTACCCAAATGGTAGAACTGTTTGGGAAGAATTAAATGGTATGGCCTTGTTAGTGAAAGTGTGTCACTGGAGGACCAGGTTTTGAGGTTTCAAAGTATGTTCTCTGACTCCTACTTGTGAGATGTAAGCTGTCAGCTGTTTCTGCTTCTATGCCTTTTGGCATGTGATCATGGACTCATTTTTTTGTTTTGGTTTGGTTTTGGGAGGGGGTTGGCTTGTTTGTTTGGTTGGTTGGTTTGGTTTTTCAAGACAGGGTTTCTATGGATAGCCCTGGCTGTCCTGGAACTCACTCTGCAGACCAGGTTGGCCTTGAACTCAGAGATCCACCTGCCTCTGACCCCTAAGCACATGGGAGTAAAGGCATGCACAACCACTGCCCAACGATCATGGACTCTTAATAGTACAGAATCATAAGACAAATTATATGCCTTCTTTTATAAGTTGCTTTGGTAACATGCAGTATTTATCATAGGGATAGAAGGGTAATTAAGACCACAAGTAAATGTGAGAAAAAGAAGAAACTTAACATGGCCAATGTACTCTTCACTCCCCTAGCATAGCAGAAAGAAGACATAAATGCCTAACTCATTCATTCACTAAGTAACAAAGAATAAAAGAATTGTGTCTTATCTGATAAGTTTCCAGAAATATCATAAGTTCCATAGGGTGGAAGATATTTTCTCCAGTTGAATAGCTAAAAATTTAGGATCCAGAATTGTAGGAGGTCAGTGTTGTGAGCTAGTAGTTCTCAGAGACAATTTTGAAAAGGCCTGCAGAACATATATAAGTGGTTTTTGTATATATTGACATCAAGTGGGTAGAAGCCATGCTATTAACATGCTCCCTGTTTTTTCCCTGGCCAAGACATGCTAAATTTATCCTAGTTATAAAAATGAAATCTTCCCTTGGAACCAAACTGAAGATAATGCATTGCACTGTGCCCAGATTGTCTGAGATGTAAGCATGTGATCCAAATGGCTGGGGAAAACCCTGACTTACTTTATCAATAACCATCTGCACATGCTCACTTCTAGACCCTGTGCATCACACATTTAATATATTCATATAGTAGAGTTTAACATTTGATCCCAGGAAAAGTTGAGCCTTCCTTTAGCCTCATGACCTGTGTCAGGATGGCTCCCACCCACTCATGGTAAATAAATTATTCCTTACCAGTGACTTCTCCTGGAGTGAACATGTGACATTTATTTCTGGCCAAAGAAGGAAGTATAAAAAAAAATTAGATTGAGATTTTATTCAGTATAGACCTATTCTCTCTCTCTCTCTCTCTCTCTCTCTCTCTCTCTCTCTCTCTCTCTCTCTCTCTCTCACACACACACACACACACACACACACACACACACAGAGTGTTATGGGTATCAGTAACTTTTCTTTTTGTAATAAAACACCATGACCAAGGCAACTTATAGAAGAAAGGGTTTAAATAACCCTATTAAAAATGGGGTACAGAGCTGTCATCTTTGGGCGGCGGCGGCGGCGGCGGCGGCGGTAGCAGTGGCTGCTCCAGCTGAAGGGCCATCAGCAGTGGAACCAAGGCGACACAGGGTCCAGTTAGGCCCTGCGCCCACGACCACTGACCTTCGCTGACCAGCCGGGCTGCAAGCAACTGCGGTTCTGCGGAGCCTTTCGCTGCACGGAAGCCACTTCAGAACTCGGCTGCCCGCCAGTCAGGAGAGACTCACCGCCATCTTGATCCCAGAGATCGGTCAGACTGAGGTACACAAACATAATCCTAGGCCCAACACCGCAGGGGTCTGAGCCAGACGGGCGTTGGCCTGCACCCAGGCCCTGGGCTGTTCGAGTGGCCATCGGGGCGCCAACCCAGCCAGGAGTTTTTTTTTTTTGCCCCGGCCGGTGCACGCGCCGCCATTTTGCCTACAGGAGCCAGAGTGCTCGGGAGGGCAGAGACTGCTAACAAGCGTAGCCTGAGGCTAACAAAACGGGGGTCTAGGCCCCAAAAGGCACAGGACTGACCCCAAGAACTGGGCGGCTTGGTGGGCCATCTGTGTGTCAACCCGCCCAGGAGGTTATTAGCACAACAGACTCTCCCGGTGCTTTCGCGGAGCGCGGACGCGCACGCCCGCCATCCGGGTCACCTGGCGGACCCAAATAACAGACATAGCCCTAGGGGAACTTTGCTCGGACCTTGGCCTCCCAGGCGTTTGCCTGGACTCAGGGCCCAGGCGACAAGGCTAACCTAGGGTGCGCCAGCCCAGTTGGGGAAATCGGCTGCCCAGCGGAGTGAGCGGAGCACAGGGGAGGTCACAGCAACATTCACCTTTGGAGCTCCCTGGGGGTGCACACGGGTTCCACCTGGTCCACAGACACAATCTGGGGCAAGGCCTCAGGCAGAAGCCCCCAGCTCAACTCTCTCCGCTTCAGATCAGCCTGGGTGGCCGCCACATCTCCAGGTCCCTCAAGAGGCTAGTGGGGGCTTCCGGGCGGCCAGCTGGGAGAAGTCGGTGTGCTCCAATAAATCCTGCGGGCCCCAGCGGGAGCCTTCAGGTGCCTGCTTCGGGATCTGAACAGCCTGGACAACAGCACCCTGTCTATAGGCAGTGCAGAGTGTAAGCTGTGCACCAGAGGCCAACGGGGAAGGGGCAGCTTGCACTGGTGAGTCCAGCACTGACAAGACCAAGTAACACCAGTGAGAGCTAGATGGCAAAAGGCAAACGCAGAAACGTCACTAACAGAAATCAAGGCAATATGGCAACATCTGAACCAAATTCTCCTCTACCAGCAAGTCCTGGATACCCCATCACACCAGTAAAACAAGATTTGGATTTAAAATCACTGGTCATGATGCTGGTACAGGAACACATGAAGGACATTGAGGAGAAAATGGATCAAAAGTTAGAAGCCCTTGCAAGGGAAACACAAAAATCATTGAAAGAAATCCAGGAGAATACAAAAGCCAACAAGGAGGAAATGCAAAAAACACTTAAAGAAATACAGGAGAACTTTGCTCAACAGGCTGAGGTCATGAAAGACGAAACACAAAAATCTCTTAAAGAAATACAGGAGAACTTTGGTCAACAGGCTGAGCTCATGAAAGAGGAAACACAAAAATCTCTTAAAGAATTACAGGAAAACACAAACATGCAAGGGAAGGAGCTAAGCAAAACCATCCAGGATCTAAAATCAGAAGTAGAAACAACTAAGAAAACTCAAAGGGAGACAACTTTGGAGATAGAAAGCCTTGGGAAGAAATCAGGGGACAGAGATGCAAATATCAACAACAGAATACAAAAGATAGAAGAAAGAATCTCAGATGCTGAAGATTCCATAGAAACCATGGACTCAACAGTTAAAGAAAATGCAAAGTGCAAAAAGCTTGTAACCCAAAATATCCAGGAAATCCAGGACACAATGAGAAGACCAAACCTAAGGATTATAGGCATAGATGAGAGTGAAGATTTACAACTTAAAGGGCCAGCAAATATCTTCAATAAAATTATGGAAGAAAACTTCCCTAACCTAAAGAGAGAGATGCCCATGAATATACAAGAAGCCTACAGAACTCCAAACAGACTGGACCAGAACAGAAATACTTCCCGTCACATAATAATCAAAACACCAAATGTTCTAAACAAAGAAAGAATACTAAAGGCAGTAAGAGAAAAAGGCCAAGTAACATATAAAGGAAGACCTATCAGAATCACAGCAGACTTTTCACCTGAGACTATGAAGGCTAGAAGGTCCTGGGCAGATCTCATGCAGACTCTAAGAGAACACAAATGCCAACCAAAACTACTATATCCAGCAAAACTCTCAATCACCATAGATGGAGAAACTAAGATATTTCACGACAAAACCAAGTTCACCCAATATCTATCCACAAACCCAGCCCTAAAAAGGATAATAGGAGGACAACACCAATACAAGGAGGGAAACTCCACCCTGAAAAAAGCAAGATAGTAACCTTTCATCAAACCCAAATAAGTTAAGCAATCAAATTTAAAAAATAACGTCAAAAATGATAGGAAGTAACAATCACTATTCCTTAATATCTCTTAACATCAATGGACTCAATGCCCCAATAAAAAGACACAGACTAACTGAATGGATACGTAAACAGGACCCTACATTTTGCTGCTTACAGGAAACACACCTCAGGGTCAAAGACAAACACTACCTTAGAGTAAAAGGCTGGAAGACAATTTTACAAGCAAATGGTCTCAGGAAACAAGCTGGAGTAGCCATTTTAATATCAGATAAAATTGACTTTCAACCCAAAGTCATCAAAAGAGACTCTGAGGGACACTTCTTGCTGGTCAAAGGAAAAATACAACAAGAAGAACTCTCAATCCTGAACATCTATGCTCCAAATGCAAGGGCACCCTCTTTCATAAAAGAAACTTTATTAAAACTCAAAGCACACATTGCACCTAACACAATAATTGTGGGTGACTTCAACACTGCACTTTCCTCAATGGACCGATCAGGAAAACAGAAACTAAACAAGGACACAATGAAACTAATTGAAGCTTTGGACCAATTAGATTTAACTGATATATATAGAACATTCTATCCTAAAACAAAAGAATATACCTTTTTTTCAGCACCTCATGGTACCTTCTCCAAAATCGACCATATAATTGGTCACAAGACAGACCTCAACAAATATAAAAAGATAGAACTAATCCCATGCCTCCTATCTGATCACTATGGAATAAAAGTGGTCTTCAATAGCAACAGAAACAACAGAAAACCCACAAACACGTGGAGATTGAACAATACTCTACTCAATGACACCTTGGTCAAGGAAGAAATAAAGAAAGAAATTAAAGACTTTTTAGAACACAATGAAAATGAAAACACAACATACCCAAATCTATGGGACACAATGAAAGCAGTGCTAAGAGGAAAACTCATAGCCCTGAGTGCCTCCAAAAAGAAAATGGAGAGAGCATATATTACCAACTTAATGACACACCTGAAAGCCCTAGAACAAAAAGAAGCTATTTCACCCAGGAGGAGTAGAAGGCAGGAAATCATCAAACTCAGGGCCGAAATCAATCAAGTAGAAACAAAGAGAACCATACAAAAAATCAACAAAACTAGGAGCTGGTTCTTTGAGAAAATCAACAAGATAGATAAACCCTTAGCCAGACTGACCAAAGGGCACAGAGAAAGTATCCAAATTAACAAACTTAGAAATGAAAAGGGAGACATAACAACGGAAACTGAGGAAATCCAAAAAATCATCAGATCCTACTACAAGAGCCTGTACTCAACACAACTGGAGAATCTGGAGGAAATGGACAATTTCCTTGACAGATACCAAATACCAAAATTAAATCAGGACCAACTAGACCATCTAAACAGTCCCATAAAGCCTAAAGAAATAGAAGGAGTCATAGAAAGTCTTCCAACCAAAAAAAGCACAGGACCAGATGGTTTCAGTGCAGAATTCTACCAGACCTTCAAAGAAGAGTTAACACCAATACTCTTCAAATTATTCCACAAAATAGAAACAGAAGGAACACTACCCAATTCCTTCTACGAAGCCACAATTACGCTGATACCAAAGCCACACAAAGATCCAACAAAGAAAGAGAACTTCAGACCAATTTCCCTTATGAACATCGATGCAAAAATACTCAATAAAATTCTTGCCAACCGAATCCAAGAACACATCAAAACGATCATCCACCATGATCAAGTAGGCTTTATCCCGGGAATGCAGGGTTGGTTCAATATACGGAAATCCATCAATACAATCCACTACATAAACAAACTCAAAGAACAAAACCACATGGTCATTTCATTGGATGCTGAAAAAGCATTTGACAAAATTCAGCATCCTTTCATGCTTAAAGTCTTGGAGAGAACAGGAATTCAAGGCCCATACCTAAACATAGTAAAAGCAATATACAGCAAACCGGTAGCCAGCATCAAACTAAACGGAGAGAAACTTGAAGCAATCCCACTGAAATCAGGGACCAGACAAGGCTGCCCCCTTTCTCCTTATCTTTTCAATATTGTACTTGAGGTACTAGCTCGGGCAATTCGACAACATAAGGAGGTCAAAGGGATACAAATTGGAAAGGAGGAAGTCAAACTATCATTATTTGCAGACGACATGATCGTCTACCTAAGTGACCCAAAGAACTCCACTAGAGAGCTCCTACAGCTGATAAACAACTTCAGCAAAGTGGCAGGTTACAAAATCAACTCAAGCAAATCAGTGGCCTTCCTATACTCAAAGGATAAGCAGGCTGAGAAAGAAATTAGGGAAATGACCCCCTTCACAATAGCCACAAACAGTATAAAGTATCTTGGGGTGACTCTTACCAAACATGCGAAAGATCTGTATGGCAAGAACTTCAAGACTCTGAAGAAGGAAATGGAAGAAAACCTCAAAAAATGGGAAAACCTCCCATGCTCATGGATCGGTAGAATCAATATAGTTAAAATGGCCATTTTGCCTAAAGCACTATACAGATTCAATGCAATACCCATCAAAATCCCAACTCAATTCTTCACAGAGTTAGAAAGAGCAATTATCAAATTCATCTGGAACAACAAAAAACCCAGGATAGCTAAAACTATTCTCAGCAACAAAAGAAAATCTGGGGGAATCAGTATCCCTGACCTCAAGCAATACTACAGAGCAATAGTGTTAAAAACTGCATGGTATTGGTACAGTGACAGGCAGGAGGATCAATGGAACAGGATTGAAGATCCAGAAATGAACCCACACACCTATGGCCACTTGATCCTCGACAAAGAGGCTGAAAACATCCAATGGAAAAAAGATAGCCTTTTCAACAAATGGTGCTGGTTCAACTGGAGGTCAGCATGCAGAAGAATGCGAATTGATCCATCCTTGTCTCCTTGTACTAAGCTCAAATCCAAATGGATCAAGGACCTCCACATAAAGCCAGACACTCTGAAGCTAATAGAAAAGAAACTGGGGAAGACCCTTGAGGACATCGGTACAGGGAGAAAGTTTCTGAACAGAACACCAATAGCGTATGCTCTAAGAGCAAGAATTGACAAATGGGACCTCATAAGGTTACAGAGTTTCTGTAAGGCAAAGGACACCATCAAGAGGACAGATCGGCAACCAACAAATTGGGAAAAGATCTTCACCAATCCTACATCAGATAGAGGGCTAATATCCAATATATATAAAGAACTCAAGAAGTTAGACTCCAGAAAACCGAACAACCCTATTAAAAAATGGGGTACAGAGTTAAACAAAGAATTCTCACCTGAAGAACTTCGGATGGCGGAGAAGCATCTTAAAAAATGCTCCACTTCATTAGTCATTAGGGAAATGCAAATCAAAACAACCCTAAGATTTCATCTTACACCAGTCAGAATGGCTAAGATTAAAAATTCAGGAGACAGCAGGTGTTGGAGAGGGTGCGGAGAAAGAGGAACACTCCTCCACTGCTGGTGGGGTTGCAAATTGGTACAACCACTCTGGAAAGCAGTCTGGCGGTTCCTCCGAAAACTGGGCACCTCACTTCCAGAAGATCCTGCTATACCACTCCTGGGCATATACCCAGAGGATTCCCCACCATGTAATAAGGATACATGCTCTACTATGTTCATAGCAGCCCTATTTATAATTGCCAGATGCTGGAAAGAACCCAGGTATCCCTCAACAGAAGAGTGGATACAAAAAATGTGGTATATCTACACAATGGAGTACTATTCAGCCATTAGAAACAATGAATTCATGAAATTCTTAGGCAAATGGATGGAGCTAGAGAACATCATACTAAGTGAGGTAACCCAGACTCAAAAGGTGAATCATGGTATGCACTCACTAATAAGTGGTTATTAACCTAGAAAACTGGAATACCCAAAACATAATCCACACATCAAATGAGATACAAGAAGAAAGCAGGAGTGGTCCCTGGTTCTGGAAAGACTCAGTGAAACAGTATTTGGCAAAACCAGAACGGGGAACTGGGAAGGGGTGGGAGGGAGGACAGGGGAAGAGAAGGGGGCTTACGGGACTTTCGGGGAGTGGGGGGGGGGCTAGAAAAGGGGAAATCATTTGAAATGTAAATAAATTATATCAAATAAAAAAAAAGACAAAAAAAAATGGGGTACAGAGTTAAACAAAGAATTTTCACCTGAAGAACTTCAGATGGCAGAGAAGCATCTTAAAACATTCTTAACTTCATTAGTCATTAGGGAAATGGAAATCAAAACAACCCTGAGATTTTACCTCACACCAGTCAGAATGGCCAAGATCAGAAACTCAGGAGAAAACAGATGCTGGTGAGGATGTGGAGAAAGAGGAACATTCCTCCACTGCTGGTAGGATTGCAAGCTGGTACAACCACTCTGGAAATCAGTCTGGCGGTTCCTCAGAAAACTGGGCTTGCCACTTCTGGAGGAGCCTGCTATACCATTCCTGGGCATATACCCAGAGGATTCCCCAGCATGTAATAAGGATATATGCTCCACTATGTTCATAGCAGTCCTATTTATAATAGCCAGAAGCTGGAAAGAAACCAGGTGTCCCTCAACGGAGGAATAGATACAAAAAATGTGGTATTTATATACAATGGAATACTATTCAGCCATTAGGAAGAGTGAATTTATGAAATTCTTAGACAAATGGATGGAGCTGGAGAACATCATCCTAAGTGAGGTAACCCAGTCTCAAAAGAACACTCATGGTATGCACTCACTGATAAGCGCATATTAGCCTAGAAGCTTGGAATACACAAGACACAATCCACATATCAAATGATGTCCAAGAAGAAGGAAGGAGAGGCCCCTGGTTCTGGAAAGGCTCAGTACAGCAGTGCAGGGGAATACCAGGACATGGAAGTGGGAAGGGGTGGATGGGGGAACAGGGAAGAGGGAAGAGGGCTTATGGGACTTTCAGGGAGGGGGGATCAAGGAAAGGAGAAATCATTTGAAATGTAAATAAAGAATATATTGAATAAAAAAAAAGACTCTGGGGTCTGATCCAACTTTGTCCTTGTATGTACGGAAGCTATGTTAAGAGGTGGGAAAATATATAAACAGGGGGAGGGAAGCCAAGAAAGAACAAAAGAGGAGAGAAAGAATTGTGAAAAAAAATGGAGTATGATAAAGATGAAAGAGTGTAGAGTCTATCCCTTATTTTGGAGGCTGAGACAGAAGATTTTTCAAGTTTGAAGCCAGCCTGGGCTACATACTGAGTTTAAGTCAGCCTGAACTACAGAGGAAGATTGTGTCTCAAGAAGGAAAGAAAAGAAAAGCAGAAAGATAAAGAAATAAAAAATTGTCTATTTCATCAGAATTTCAAAAAAAATCATAGAACTTACATTCTCTGTTGAAGCCCACCCCATTTCTGAAATGTACCTACAATATCCTATTTCCTGTCATAAAAATTATTTAATAATACATTTACAGTTATGATTAACACTCAGTAAAAAACAAACAGATGTTAAGTAGGGTCTGTTATTATTCCTATTTTATATTTGAAAAGACAAAAGCTCAGAAAAATTGTTCAGTTGCTGACAGTGACCCCGCTAAGTAGGCAGGAACTCATTCTAGGTATGCCTAAGAAAAACAATCCTACAATAAGTAACCCATTTGGAAAGTACCTGTATAACCACCTACTACAAATGGAAGCGTGTAGTTGTATGTATCACAATCTAAGCAGTACAATCACCCAAATTCTGTACAATTGATATCTTTCGCATAAGTGTAAGCAAATTAAATGTGTCATTCTTATCTGAAAGTGCATGGTGGCCTATAGACATAGACCAATGAACAACCATTGCTCTTTAATAAACTTAGTGGAGAACTACTGCAAATATCATAGAAAAGATGTTCTTCATGCCTGGTTTCCTGGTATGAGTGAAAATTTATCAGAGATGAAAAGAAAATAATTGCTTCCAATAGGTGTGCCATGCACAAGGTATTTTGAGAAAGGTGAACAGCTGAATGCATTAGAAGTAAAATTGTAGGAAATGCCACTTAACTTCCCAAAATATTCTGAGCCTACATAATGTTCATCTCACTTCTCAGCCTCCATGGCAATTCTTAGTCATAGAATAAACATATTTTGAGAGTTCTCATCCACTTTTGTCTCATTTCCACACACATAACTAGAATGAACTTTAAAACTGTGCAGTATTTGGTTGCAATCTCCTATGATTTTTTAAATCAATTCTACTAAGTGCTAAATGAATATAATTTTGTATTCCCTTGACACACATTGCTCATTTTTCTTGTGACAACTGGAGAGGGCAATGAGCCGAGCTGCTACATCCTCCCAATTTTCAGGTTTGCAGGGAGATTTTTCTCACAAGATTTTTCAGTACATGGTGAAAGGAGAAGAGCACTGGGCCCTGGAGCTTCTGAGTGTCTAACAGTCTCTTTTTTTCTGACTCATCTGTACCAACTGCAGAAGTAATCTACAATTCTTCCTTTCATGTGTGGAAGAATCTTTACTGAGAAGATATGTCATTTGATAACCTAAGAAGAAACAGCTGCTTTTGATCTCAGCATATAGCAATCGCTGTCAGACGTAGGACTAAATCTGCACAGGGAATGGAAGCAGAAAGCTGGGCGGCATGAAATGCAAGCTCTACACAAAAATCGCAAGATACTTCCTAATAAGGAAAAATGATGTTTTGGCCATTCTCTTGCAAGGAAAAAAAAAGAGAGAGAGACTGGGTTATAGTGACCTGAAAATAAACTTGTCTAGATGTCATGCTAGGTCAGGTAGCAAACTCAAAACAGCCATTGAATTATCAGGGGCAATTTTAGATGGAAGGTTGAATGAGTTCAAGGGCAAAAAAGATAAAAATATCAAAAATGTTAAGATTTACTTTCAAAAATACAGATATTGGAGGTTTTTCCTGCATCTGGCCCTCTGTTTGTTCATTCACGTATCCTTTCAGAGTTTATTCATCCTAGAGTGCCTATTGTAAGGCAGGCTCTGTTCTGGTAATATAGCAGTGAATGAGCCAAGTCAAGAAAAGTAAAGAGACAATAGATAAATAAATCAATTTCCCCATGAGGAGAAGTATTCGAGTCCCTTCTTTCCTCTCCTGAACAATTTAGTCTAGGGGCCTCAAAAGACTTATATAAGATTGAAACAATGTAAATAAAGATACATGACATGCTTACTAAATGCAATTTTGCCTTCTTAGGCTGGACCATTTTAATATAGAAAAGACTACTGAGAAAGCAGATCATTCCTGCATGGCATGCAGACTAATTGATAGCCATGTACTAATATTAATTTTCTTTTTTTATTCAATATATTTTTATTTACATTTCAAATGATTTCCCCCCCTTCTGCCCCCCCCACTCCTGGAAAGTCCCATAAGCCCCCTTCCCTCCCTCTGTTCTCCCACCCACCCCTTCCCACTTCCCTGTTCTGGTTTTGTCTTATACTGCTACACTGAGTCTTTCCAGAACCAGGGACCACTCCTACATTCTTGTACCTCTTTTGATGTGTGGATTATGTTTTGGGTATTCCAGTTTTCCAGGCTAATATCCACTTATTAGTGAGTGCATACCATGATTGATCTTTTGAGACTGGATTACCTCACTTTGTATGATGTTCTCCATCTCCATCCATTTGCCTAAGAATTTCATGAATTCATTGTTTCTAATGGCTGAATAGCACTCCATTGTATATATATACCACATTTTTTGCATTCATTCTTCTGTTGAGGGATACCTGGGTTCTTTAGCCCTGTAATTCCAGCACCCCAGCAGCTAACACAGAGGATATCTACAACTAAAAGTTCAGGATAGACTAAAGAGTAAGGTCTTATTTCAAATGGACTCAATGGGTTTTATTTTTTGAATTACAATACTATCTTTAAAGAGGAGAAAAAGAAGAAATACAAAGTTGGGTGGATAGGGAGCAGAGCATGGATTCAGAAAACGTGAGCAAAGTATTATCAAAATATATGAAATTCCTCAAGAATCAATGAAAAATTTTAAATGAAACAATTCCTTATATTGACCATTGTGTTAGTATCATTGGCTAGAGGAGTATAATATTAGCCAACTACTACCAATCCCAACATTTTAGAGGCAGAAGCAGGCAGATCTCTGAGTTCAAATCAGAGCAACTTGATCAATAGAGTGAGTTCCAGGACATCCAGGGCTACACAGAGAAACAATCTCTTGAAAAACCATTTGTTGTTGTTGTTACATTAATGAAAAACTCCATTTTAATAGAAAAATCATTTTACACATATCCCTATATTTTACACAGCCTCTACTTTCCATGTGTCTTTGACCAGTTCAACTCCATGCAAAGTGTACAACGTAATTTCAGTGTTTAATGTTCTGTAATCTACATAATATCCAGAGTTTATGTATGGTAAAAGATACGTACTAGCCAGACAATTTATAAGAAGTACCAAATGCGTCATATATCTGAACTACACAAAACTGGGAAAGTCTTTAAGTTAAGTGTTTACTTTCAGCCTGTACAGCAAAGAATGGCTTCTATTGAAGAGCAGGAAGAAAACCTACAGAGAAGAGCCTCTGACATTCAGACAGCAACAAAGTACCAAAGGAGTTTAAAACAGAACAAAACTGCCTAGCTGCTGGAGCCAGTGAGGGAGTGGTTCTGTCATCTCAGATATATGTTAACAAGAAAAAAAATGAAGGTAAAGGCTCCCAACATTTTATATGAACAAAAAATGAACTTGATCCTCTTTACTAGAAAGCACAAGCTGACACATGGAAAGAAACAGATGCTGAGTATGTTCCGTGTTGTATGTTAGACAGTTTGTATAGAAGCCATCAAATTCTGTCAGTGCTGTCCAAGATAAGCCATAGAGACCATTTAGATAGCTAAGATTGTTTGCCAATGCAACTTGATTTGAAATAGCAGACATGGATCAGAAGTGACCAATGGGTCATAGTTTGCCAATCATCACATTAGAGAATTCCAAGCTAGCTCTATGGTTTAGAATTCTGATGACAGGAAGAATGGATGCTGCTGAGGATAAAAGCCAGGAGGGGGCATTTGACATAACAAGTCCAGTGTTGTTTTTACACATGTTGCATTTGAGCTCCAAGAGGAGACAGCTAAGCAAGTCAAGGGACTGGTGGTTTGTCCACAAAGGAGGGATGCATTTTATAGAGATTTTTGCAAATATGGAGTACAATTGGGGCTATCTCTGGCCGTTGAAGTGCACAAATTTTGAAATGGTTCAGTTATTCCTGTACTTTTCTATTTTCTTGTTGCTTTTCAAGGAGTGTGTGAAGGTGGAAGGAAACCATACCAGGCTTATTTAATCACAAGGTTGACTTTATTGTGGATAATATAAGATCTACTCATAGTACAACAGCATCAATGTTTCAGACAAAAATCCCTAGCCATTTTATAAAAAGAAGAAGATGTTGACATTGTAAAGCCAAAGATAACAGTGAAGAGTAGGGATGAAACAGTTGAGAGGTCAGAAGTAAAATGGGCATCATATTATTCTTCACCCGTCCTCGCCTCTTCTGAGGAATGTCAACAGTGTAAAAGCAAGCCAGTAACAGACAGCAGAGGAATTCAGACTTGTCTCCAGTTCTTGGAAAACAGAACACAAGTTGCAGTGGATCATTTTAACTGCCCTCGTTATTTAACAGTGCGATAATAAACAGAACAAATCAACAAGTCCTTAATAGACAATTGAGGAGAATTGAAAATCAAACATTCTGGATCTGGGCTTGAAATATTAGAAAAATAATAACTAAAACAAAGAAGCCCCATTCAGCCAGACAAAGAACATTAATGCATCTTGCTCAAGTCCTATATATGGTGAGCATTTAGCCAGAAGTTAAACAGACTGAAGGGTCCTAAAATACAACTTAAAAATATTTATATACTAGCCTTCTAAGAGTCAAGCATACACAACCATTGCACTAGAGTTGAAATAGCTACTTTTAAAGTGGCACACATCTTTATATTCAGTAACAAGGGCAATATATTCAAAGCAAAGAAAACTTTTGCATGATGTAGTTTTATTTGGGTATTTGGGGGATATAAGACAATTAGGTAACTATATACTAAAATTTGTTATTATAGATCAAATGCCAGTCCCTCCTTCAGACATGTATATATGTACATAAATTCTTCTTCAATCCTTTCTCTTAAGTCAAAATGAACACCTTCAAGTTCTGTTAGACATTTTTACGACATGAAATGAAGGCCATCTGGTCATGATCACAAGATAGGACAGGGCCCAAAAGAGAAACAATCTCATTATTATGTCAGTCACTGAATCATAAGGCCTCTTTCTATAGCTTACCAAGTTTAACTTACAGGTATATTATCAGAGAGAAAATACAACTCATCATATATATATATATATATATATATATATATATATATATATATATATATATATATATATATATACTGCACATACATTCATGGGAAATGTTTGGATAGATATTTAACAAAATTTTCTGAGTTGTCTCTGAAGAATGAACATGCCAATGAGAAGTGGAAATATTGGGTGGAGTCAAAGAATAATAGTCATGAATCCCTTAGGCTTTAGCCCATCCTGGTCATAGGAAATACGCTTTCCTAACTGGGTGTTTCTAAGCAGCACTTTAAGTCTGTCAGAATTATATAGAATGGGGCATAGAGATAGCAGAGGGATTAGGAACACTTGCTGCTCTTAGAGAGGACTCACTCTTGACTCCCAGAGCCTCCACTGTGTCATAGCCATCTATAATTCCCACTCTCGAGAATCCTACACTGTTGTTTGGCTTCTGTAGGTACTGCATGCACATAGAGCCCAAACATACACACAGGTATAACCATACAACATAAAAAATAAAATGAAATAAATCTTTTTTAAAAGCTGATATATGACAGTAAGATATATCCACCAAGGTTACCGTGGTGCTGAGACTACAAGAAGGAGTTGTTACAAGTGTCCATACCTAAATATCCCTGCGTGTGATGACTTGAGATTCCATCTTCCAATGGTCCATCTTTCTATGGCAAACACTGATGCTTCTTTAGGATAGCACAGAGAAGTTAGAAATTATTCATTGTGTGATAATACCAGCAAAAGGCCAGCAAGAGTGGTGAGAAGTGTTAACAGTTACCTATTGGTTGGTTGTACTTGCATTCTCAACTGCCATTGGCTTTGGATATGACAGTTAGATTCCTGAGACTCTCTGAATCCCAGGTGAGTTGGTACAAGGTTGCTCATATGTAGGATTCAGGTACAATAACCAAAAGAATTGCATTGTGAGAAATAGGGCAAATGTATTTAGAAAGATTTGGACTGTCCATTCAAATACAAATATATTTCATAGAAAGTCCTAAGAATTGACAGAAATGTTTGCATCTTCCATACAAAACTGGATTGCAAGTTTTTATTCATCCCTCTCCTACTGAAATGCTTCTTCCCAACAAGCTCTAGTCCACTTTGATAGACTCCACTTTATCTTCCTCACTTATTTAATTATAGTTGCTCATTTTCTTCAGTGGGGGACTCACTGACAAGTTGTCCATGTTCCAAGGAATAATACCATCACCTATGCTTACAGACAGCATTTCCTAAATGTTTGTTTCTGAACTTTATAGATTGAATCATTTTTGTGGGATGACTATATATTGTTCACTGTAGAGTATCCCTCAGCATCCTCGGAGTGGATCCACCATGTGCTGGTAGTATACCCCTTGACATTCTTCACTATGACAATCATAACCATCTCCACATATTGCCAGATGACATGGGTAGGTAGAAAATCCTTTGTCTTCACCAAAACTGTGGACCAATATATTGAAGAAAGTTTAAAAAAATCACTACCTTCCCTCAAACTGATTTTTTTTCTTTTAAAATCCCACAAATTTATCAGAATATTTGGGGTTATCACATGGTTTTGCCTCAGTTGGGTGATGTACCTGTATAGGCTTTACAAACTGTGGCTAACACAGGGTAGAACATTACAGAATTAAAGAGGATTGTAGAAGCAAGGTACAGGAGATTGTGTCAAATGGACCTAATAAGTAAGATCCATTTAAAAAAATAAATATTAGCTTATTCCCTTCCACCTAGATGCCCAGCAGCAAATTATAGGATAAGAAGGTAATAATTTTCCTCCTGAAAGTGGAACAGAACTTCAGTAACAAAACACAATATGCCTGCTTACAAGAGCAAGTCGACTGAGATCACTGTAACACTGAAGCCTGGCAATCAGTTTAAACTATGGTGACCGGTAGTAGCTTCAGCTATGGGAGTTGGTTTAAGGCTTTGAAGAACTTGGGGGGAACATCAGGAAGCACCATAAACCAAGGCACCAAAGAGAACAATTCCTGTTCTGATTACATGGAGATGCTTTGTTGTTTTGTTTTTTCTTGTTTTGTTTTTCTTTAAACCCACCTGCTATCTTTTGAATACTTTCCTGGAAACAGTTTCTAAAATCCCTCATAAATAATGGTATGTATTTTCCTGATTATCTTTGCATGTCTGAAGAAATGGATTGACTTAGATGTTTATAAGTTAATGATCCATAAACGAGCCCATCTTTTCTGTTGTTCTTCTCTTTTGTTTTATTTTATTTTTGAGACTTAGTCTCTCTACATAGACTTAGGTGTCCTGAAAAATCACTATGTAGACCAGGCTGACCTCAAACTTAGAGACATTCACCCACCTCTGCTTCTCAAGTGTTAGGATTAAAAGCATGTCCCAGCCCCAGCCATAGATCATCTACCCATAGCCCCAGCAGATAGGTAGGTAGAAAGTTAGATAGATAGATAGATAGATAGATAGATAGATAGATAGATAGATAGAAAAAGAAAGAAAGATAGATAGATAGATAGATAGATAGAGATAGATAGATAGATAGATAGATAGATGAAATTAGATGAAGATTTACACATAAGAAATGCTTAAAGATTTCTTTTTCAGTATTGGAAATTAAAACTAGATTTATATACATGCTAGAAAAGCACTCTACCACTAAGCAATATGCACAGCCCTAGAATAAGGGTATGTTTTTGATTTTGACAATATCATAGTTGCATACAGTATGCTGATCACATTCAACCCCCACTACCTTGATTAATTGCACTCCCATTCCTGTCCAAGTCCATCTTCTCAATTAGTGCCTATGTGACCACATAAGCACTTTATAAGTACCATAATAACTTTACTTTATGTAGTAAATATTGGAAGAAAATAACAATGATAGAGAAATTCAAGAAGCTTCAGGACCTAGGTTGGAATTCTCAAGTCACACAAAGACTCAGTGTTATCATAAGAGACTATATGAGTGACAACCTCAAGCAAGAACAGAGACAGAAATCAGAGAAGTCAGCTGTTATATAGGCAATTGCTCCGGAAAAAAAAAAAAAAAAAAAGCCTATCCCTTAGTTATTGGTGGTTGTGTTGTATTTCTTTTCCTCTACAGTAAATTCCCAACCCTCTGTCCTATTTACACTTGTTTTTCATTTTGGACAGATACTCACATTCTACTGAGTATTAAAAAACAGCCATATCCTTACCCTTACATTCCTAGACCCACAGTACTGTTAATATAGCCACATGAGCAGATTTTTAACAAAGGACTCCTAAAGAGAAATCTATAAGGGGATGTTTGTAAAAGGGTTTCTTTAAAATACCACAGGTAAGTATACACTCTTATCTTCCCATGAGTACAGCCTTGTCTTCACACAGCACTCAACAGGACCAGAGACACTTTTGGTATCAAGGGGGACATCCCTGATCTAGATTAGAGAGGACTATATCTGGATTCTTAGTATAATTATACCTCTAAACTGAACTGCGTTTTAGCCCATGATATGTTGACTCTAAAGTGACACCAAAGATCCCCACAGGCTGATACTGATTGCCTTGTCTACTACATTTGAATATGAGCTAGTCTATCCACAGTCTTTTAACAAGTAAACTATAGTCCAGGTGATAGAACATCCCTTCCAATATTGCAATCTTTGCTCTAGTAGCTGACTCTGCTATTGTCTCCTTAACTTGAAGGGTTTGGCAAAGTAAGCTAGCATATTGAAGAAACCCATGTGGCAAGAGATTGAGAGTAGATTCCCCAAACGTCCAGTGACAAAATGAGACCTTTTGCCGGATGCCATTTGAATGATTAAATCCTAACAGGAACCAACGTGAGTCCCTCAATTAACACTTTCTTTCTCTCACCAATCTTTAGTAAGACCCTAGACTCAGGCTTCCACTTTGATTGCAGACTCATCTCAACCCTGAAACATGGGGATCTACTAAGATGTATTAGAACTCTTGAGGCATAGAAATTGTGAGCTAATAAATTCATACACTTCAAAGACAAAATGTCAGTGATAATATGTTGCGTGGTAGTAGACAATAAAGGTAAATCCTACATGAAACCGAAGACTTCCTTCCTGCTTAAGAGACTTGCAGTCATCTTTTTGTTTACATGCATCCAAAAGCAATCTCGCTCATTGTAGCAAGCTTTCTTGTATAAATAATGTCCTTTTATACGGACAATATTTAATTTGCAAAATAATACTCCCCTGCTTATTACAAGATTTATTATCTTATATATCTGCTATTATAAGATTCCAGAGAGTTCTACTGTATTAACTTTATATACAAAAGAACAAGAGAGATTTTGCAGAATTACCATTAGCATTGACATTTGAGGGTGATTCATTTTGCTTAAATGAATTCTAATTATCTTGGACTAGAAAAAAAGAATTATTGTACTTATTAATAACATTTCTACAGTGTTCAAATGCAAACAGACTTTTTTACACTTTATTTTCTCATTAAAATCAAAGCATAGAGTTGGACTAAATTATTTTTTTTCAACCATAAATCTATTCTTGGATTTTACTAATGTCAAATCACTCCTCAAATTGAGTTAATTTTGCTAATGCACTGGTTATTGTAAATAGTGTTTGTTTGATTAATAGATTTAGCAACTGGTAGTTATAATGTAGAAAAACATCACACAAAACTATTATCATCTAATAAATAAATCCTGTCATACTTTATTTAAGAGTATCACAGAGCCGCCTAATTTGAGAAGTCCTCTTATAGTTTGGCCCTATAATTTTAAAAGATTTCTTTGGGTATTATCTTCCAGGATGCATGTTTTAAAGTTTATTTTTGTGTTCTGTGCTACAGCTACACGGGTCTTGACAGTGAATTATCACAAACTTCTCTTTCTTCTACTTCAGCTTCTCTGGAGGATGATAAATTAACATAAGGACTTTCCCTAAGGTCTACCAAAGATAATTCATATGTGCCAAGAAGCCTATATTTTAAGTTAGGTCATCACATATGTAACCCATCCAACTGTGTTTCTGTGATTATAACTGAAACAGCTGAGTCATATGGATAAATGTTTTTAACACAGATATTTTGTCCTTAGTTTAATATTTAACTACAGTAAAGTAAGACTAGAATAAGTCAACATTGAGAGTCTGTTTTAAATTTAATAGTTTTGTCCCTACTTCAAAATTTATATGTTAATGCTCCGTCATGCCCTCCCATGTGATGGTATTTGTACACAGAGACTTTGGAAAATGATTAATATTAGGTAAGACCACTAGGGTGAAGTGTGCACGATAAGATTTATGCTGTATGCTTAAAAGAAAATAAACCAGAATGCACATTTTTACACCCCCACCCATATGTGAGGCTACATCAAGAAGGTGGGTGTCCGTGCTCAAGTCATGATGAAAAGCTTTACAAGAAATGAAGTCTGCCAACATATTTATCTTAGCGTCCTAGGCTCTAGAATGATAAGAAATAAATTTCCTTTGTTTAATCCAAAGAGTCAGTGGTATCTTATTATAGCAGCTTGAGAGTTCTCTCTGTCTCTCTGTCTCTCTGTCTCTCTGTCTCTGTCTCTCTGTCTCTCTCTTTCTCTCTCTGTCTCTCTCTCTCTCTTTCTCTCTCTCTCCCTCTGTCTTTCAGAGCTCATGAGAATTTTCCCTTACCACTAGTCTCAATTTGGATAAAAAGTTTTAGAGTGATAGTTCCTGTAGGATATTGTATTCTTTACTAGAAAAACCTATTTCTAGTTGTGGTGTAGCCTCCGCCTTTAACACACATTGTTTAATCCCAAACAATGAAGGTAAAGTTAGTTGTAGAAGGAAATACCCATGTTTGAAAATGATGTCTAAGTGAGAGGCAGACAAAGTGATGAAATAGTGCTTTGACAGAATAGGGTATATGCAACTCTCATGAGAAGAGAGAGAAAAGGGAAGCTACTTAATACAGACCAGAACAAAGGGAGGAGGCAGTTTGTTGAAGAGGGAACAAGCTAGACACAGGTGAAGACAGAATGAGCCAGAGAATGAGAAGCCAGACGATTAGCACATATTTCTAGAGTTAGTATGAGGCCAAGCAGACCAACTCAGGAGAGACCGAGAGAGAGAAGCCACATAAAAATCAGTCAGCCTAGAGAGGAGTTTGAACAGCTTAGTTGAACCAGCCAACCAGATATCAGAAAGACAAAAGAAATGGTGAGCTTATTCAGCAGTAAGTCTCAGATACTGAAAACATTCTAGGCCTAGAAAATATTGTGTGGAGGCTAGAAGCTTCTAGGACTAGGCCTAGTTTAGCAGACTGAGACAATAAGTTTCAGAGACAACAATTATACCAGGCAAACAAAAAAAAATACTGTACAGGTTCCCAAACTTATGTTATTGTTTTTCCTTTCAACATAGAAAATAGTGATGGTTGTCTCCTCCATGATATTCTCTGATGAAAGGTTAATCCCCAAGGCCACATACAATCAGCTCTAACCTTTTCATCTTTCAAGGAAGAAAACATATTAAAATATGTTCATGTATCATTATTGTTCATGGAACATTGAAGGTTCTATTTAAATATTAAATTCTAGCAAAATTTGAGACTCATCCATATTGGCATAATTTAGCCTACTTCATTTATTTTTAATTGAACAAGATCATCTCATAATCAACTTGTCTATTCTCATATGAGGCAAACTCTTTACCGTTTTCTTCCATTGCCAATAATACTGCAATGAACATTCTCAAAGAAGTGGACAAGAATCTCTGTAAAGCAAACAGTTCATTCTTAGTATGGATAATAAATGGTGCTATCACCCCCCTTCCTCCAGGATTCCAAAATCTGTGAAGAATCAATTCCTTGAATATGGTGATGTAGGAATCATGAATTATCTATGCAGTGCATTTCTACACCTTCAAATTATTTATAATAGTGAATGTTTTGTAGATACTTTGCAAATAATTGTGATTCTGGATTGGCAGGGCAATGGCAAGGAAAGAAATCTGCATAGATAAAATTTTTGCCATTTTTTTTTGCCCCAAGGTTGGCTTAATCCATAAATGGAAAACCAATGGATACAGAGAGCCAAATGTGTATATAGAAGTGGAGTTCAAGAGACAAGCATTGCTTTAACTTTCCCAGACACAGCCACATTGCTCTACACAGAGGTGCTAACAATTTAATGCATACATATACAGTGGATAAGAACTTCCTTTGCTGCTGGGATTTGTAGCATACTCCTTTAATCACAGGACTTGGGATGGTAGATCTCTGAGTTCAAGGCCACCCTTGTCTGACAAGCGAGTTCCAAGATAGGCAGAGAAACTTGTCCCTAAAAGGCCAAAGAACAACAACAACAATAATAACAAATTTCCTTTGCATATACAAAATAATACCATTTATATGGAAATTCTTTTATTCCAAAATGTCCCTATGGCTGTTGTTAAATGAGAGAAGCATATATTGTAACTATTCAAACATCCATTTCTCTCTCATTCCACTCTTGTCATTTGTGTGCCATAGACAGACTTCAGTAGACTTAAATGCGGGCCCCATTGTGTGCTCAGACCAATGAAGGTATCAGAACAAAAGACTGAAGGTCTGAATGAAGATTTGTGAATCCTCTCCCTCCTCAAGATTTCAGACCACAATATTTCACTTCTCTGAACTTGTTTCATCATAATCAAAGTAGGTTAACACTCATCTTCCTTGGCAAACAGTCAAAAGTTAACTAGGGTTTGATTATATAGAAACATTTGTTGGGAGGAAGAATTTTTAAGAGAACAAAATAATGGCCAAGTTCTCAGCAACACTTTTGTTAAACTAAAGCAATTATATCCATATACAGGAAAGAAAACTAATTTGTCCTGCCCGCCCACACTTTCAAAACATTTGGCAAAAGATCAATCTCTGTGAGCATTTTATATAGTATAAATTCTTTTGGTTTTATTTATGTTATGTGCACTTATTTTAAAACATATACAAAGCATTAGCTATTAAAATATGAAGGTGTTTCATATGCATGTATGTATGTGAAACCATGTCTGTGCCTAAGGTCCACAGAAGTCAGAAGAAAGCATGACATCTCTTGAAAATGGAGTTATGGACCACCATAGGAATAGTGGGAACACAATCCAGGTTCACTACTAGAGAAGTAAGTGCTTCTAACCACTGAGCCACCTCTGGTGCTCCTTCAGCCACATTTTAACAAAAATAAACAAAGCTTTGTCCCTGGGAGCTCTGGGAGTACTGGGTGACTCATATTGTTGTTTCTCCTGTGGCACCGCAAACCCCTTCAGCTCCTTGGGTCCTTTCTCTCTCTCTCTCTCTCTCTCTCTCTCACTGTCTCTCTCTTTTTTTTAATTTTTTTTTTATTTTTTGGTTTTTTGAGACAGGGTTTCTCTGTATAGCACTGGCTGTCCTGGAACTCACTCTGTAGACCAGGCTGGCCTCGAACTCAGAAATCCACCTGCCTCTGGGTCCTTTCTCTAGCTCCCCCATTGGGGACCCTGTGCTCAGTTCAATGTCTGGCCGAGAGTGTCCCCCTCTGAATTTGTCATGCACTAGCAGAGCCTCCCAGGTGACAGCTATACCAGCCAGCACTTGTGGGTACCCACAATAATGTCTGAGTTTTGTAACTGTATATAGGATGCATCCCTGGGTGGGGCAGTCTCTGGATGGTCTTTCCTTCAAACTCTGCTCCACCTTTTGTCTCTGTATCTCCTTGTGTGGGTATTTTCCCCCTTTCTACAAAAGACCCAACGATCCATACTTTGTTTATCCTCCTCCTTGGGCATCATTTGATATGTGCATTGTGTCTTGGGTATTCCAAGATTCTGGGCTAATATTCACATATCAGTGAGTGCATACCATGGGTGTTCTTTTGTGATTGGGTTATGTCACTCAGGATGAGTACACATGGAGTTACCCCTGGCTCCAGACACATAGGCAGCAGAGGATAGCCTTGTTAGACACCAAAGGGAGGAGAGGCCCTTGGTCCTGGAAAGACTTGATGTAGTGTAGAAGAATACCAGGACAGGGAAGCTGGGTAGGGTTGATTGGTGAAAGGGAGATGGCTTATGGGATTTTGGGGGGAGGGGTGAACCAGGAAAGGGGACAATATTTGAAATGTAAATAAATATATCTCATAAAAAAGTTTTTAAAAAAGAAATCTATCATTTATCAATTTTGGTAACAAAAATATGAACTTGTAAATTAACACTACTTATTTGGCATACTTAATATTGCAATGTCAAAAAACTATTTTGATGGATGTAAGTTTACCTTGTTTAAATTGCATTTATTAAAACACAACTTTTATCCAATACATATTTTGTTTTACTGCTCTAAGAGCTTTTATTACTGTAATATGAAATAATATTTAAGTGCTAATTATTTTCCAGGTTGCCCAGATAGTTAAATTAAAATCTGTGACAGATTAAATACTAAATACTAAGTTATCAAAATCCTCCAAAATTTAATAGGTATGTGAACTTCATTTTCAAAACTTTAGCAGTGAAAAAATATAAGCATGCAAAAGTCATCAAAACTGCTGAGATATTTGGACTGCCAAAATTAAAATAACAAGACTAACTAAAATTTATAAATTATCATATAGTTTCTAACATCTAGGGAATGGTGTTAATCAGGGACTTCTTTTTTAAAATTTTCCAAATAGATTTGGAGTTTATATTTATCTTAGTGTTTGTTTTTTAAAATAACAATTTTTATTTTTATTAACATTCTCAATGATTAGTTTAAATCAGCATACCTCTATACATTTTCTGACTTTGTTTTTAGGTGACTTAAAATTCTATTATAATTAAAAAAATAAAAATAAATAAAGTTTCATTTGATCATGTTCTCTGATAACTTACACCACAGATTTTAAGAATCAGGGGAATCCATGCAACTGAATTATAGGGAAGAAAAGACTTCAGGTTTCCCTTTCACCCACGCTGCTCTATCACCAAAGTGCCATCCCTGAGAGAGGTGTTTCTGTTGTTGTAATATTTTCTGGCAGTGTCTATGAAATGCCAAAACAAGTGAAAGCAAAAATGCACAGGCAAAACAGGTACTTGGCACTTTGAGAATTGGTTGTTTTATTGACTTAATCTTTGCTCCCCCCTAATTGAGTCAAGCTGACTTTTGTGTGTAGACATAACTTCAGTGTTTATAGTTGAATTGCAGGTCATTCATCTTTAGTCAGGCGTGCGTTTGATCTGAAGATATTTGCAAAGTTTACATTTATGAAAATGTTTTTCTCCACTTCAGCAGGCAGGGTGGTTTTTTTTTTCTCCTAAACACATCACAGGACATTTTTTCTATGAATTAATTTATCTTCCAGATAGTTAGTTGACCTGTGCTCCTCCACTCTTTGCTTTTGTAAATAAAATGGCGTCTCCTCATTCCTGCTCCGGATGTTCTTCCAGAGGCCTCTAAGAATCACAGATCTTCTGAAGTTTTGGGTTCTTCTGTAATTTGTCTCTAGATAGCAAAACTTTATCTCAGCTTTAGGTATTTATACAAATGGCTTGTCTCACACCTCCTTGTTACTCCAGGCTATGGGTTACCAGTTACTTTCCCAGTTTTGATATTCTCATTCACCTCCCGTTCCATTCCTTCTGCCTAAAGGATCCCCATCCTGCTCTCTCCTGGGCAATACTGGATTCAAACAGGAAAAGAAAGTAACAGCATAGAGTTCTGCTTCCAGATAAGTGTCATTTTTACATTCGAAGGCATCCCAGATACGCTTCAGCTGGAAACCATCCTGAGGCAGTAAGACATACAGAGCTATATTCCTTAGGTTGTGAGTGTCACAGCAGCGTTCTCCCTGAGCATGGATTCAGACCCCTAGGTTGTTGTAGACTGCTCTGTGTAGTTACTAAATTGTCCATTGCTATTTTCCAACAGTCTTGAGCACTGGAGGCTGAGAAAGGGGGCAAACCCATTTAACTGCATGTCTAAAAAATTCTCTATATGTGATGTTACAAAATGAGAAAGCTAGAGAAGGTATTAAGAGTAACCCAGCCCACCTCTGTCTTTTGTGGTATACAATTAGTGGGTACATTGAGACCCTCCCTTCATTTCTATGGAACATACTTTCCAAGGTACTCTATCACCTGCACACCTCTTCTCCATGACTCTGAGCTACATTGAGTATCAAATACTCGTCTCCAAAACATTTTACTAAAACTATCAATCCACACACAAGGCAAATAAAAAAAAACAAAAAACCTTTTCCCCCATAGCATGTAAAGGTTTAACTTACGATGTTGTTTTTAACGTCCAAAAGGCAATATGTTACTCAGAATCCAGAAACATTTTAAATTTCACATTTAGCTCTTTCCCTGGCCTTGTACTATGTGGTCAGAACCTATGTCACTGTACTGGGCAACTCCTAAGCAGTCATGTAATCACAAGGAGAAACAAGAGATAGATACTTCCCAGTGTGCCATACTGATTGTCAGGCAAAGATAATGAACTAAATGCATTTCTACTGAAGATGTATTCAATTTTTGACAGATTAATTGAAATCATAACATTGCAACTTGATAATTATATGCATACATTATAGAAAAATGGATAAAAATAATCATATCTTTGGGATGGCATGTATCTCAGTGGCTGGGTACTCTCTTAGCATGCACAAGACCCTGGGCTCCATTTCTAACCCCACCAAAAACAAACATCAAGCCTTGTCAGGGAAGGTGTTACCCAGTTTCGTGTTGGATGCCTCCTGTGCCTAGATTCTGATGTACTAAAGATTTACGTGAAGAAATGTACATGGATAACATACCATGGTGCATGTAATATCCATGAGAGCATCCATAAGAATAACTGAGTTTTCACAGCAGGCAACATGTATAAATATTGACAAGACTGTGAAATATCTTTAAAATTCTAACACAAGAATCTGCATACTCATTCTATGAAGGGCTACATTAGTAAATGTTTTTAGCTTTGTGGGCCATGCACTATCCCTTTGCACCTACTCCATTCTGTCTTTGCCTCAGGAAAACAGACATAGAGGATAAATACAATCTGTGTTCCACTGATACCACTTATAAACACAGGCCTCTTTCTGGGCCATCCTTTGCCAATTTCTGCTTGAATGCACTGTCAGCGAGGAGAAAATTTTGTTCAAGCAGCTTGGAAAGTAAGGCTGAAATTGGTGTAATATGTTTGTGTTAATTAGCATGTACTCTCAGTCTCAGCATTTCAATATCAAAGGAGATGACAGCAACATATAAATGAGGTCGTTCGGGAAACAGATAAAGATGCACATGCAAGTATGACTTCTAATAGCCCCCAATTAGAAATGGTGTGTGCGCTCCTCAATAATAGAATAGATAAACCGTGGTCTATTCTGAATATGAGTAAGTTACAAGGAAGATGAACTGTTCTGGTAAGGGGTGAGCTATATTAGGAGCCAGTGGGATGTCTGGATGGGTGAAAGCACTTGCTGCTAAGCTTTTTTTTAATTGATAACCTGAAAAATCAGAGTCCCAAAATACTGCAAGTTACTCTATCAATCATCTTATCAATCATCTTTATTTTCTACATCTTTTTTTAAAGATTTATTTATCATTATATGTAAGTACACTGTAGCTGTCTTCAGACACACCAGAAAAGAGCATCAGATCTCTGTGAGGCACCATGTGGTTGCTGGGATTTGAACTCAGGACCTTCAGAAGAGCAGTCAGTGTTCTTAAACACTGAGCCGTCTCTCCAGCTTTATTTTCTATAATGTTTTAGTGTAGCACAGAGTATAAGTGTGTGTGTGTGTGTGTGTGTATGTGCTGAGTCAGATCTGATAATATTCTGAACCTAGAAAGGGGTGGTAAAATCTTGAAGAACTTCGGATGGTGGAGAAGCATCTTAAAAAATGCTCAACTTCATTAGTCATTAGGGAAATGCAAATCAAAACAACCCTAAGATTTCATCTTACACCAGTCAGAATGGCTAAGATTAAAAATTCAGGAGACAGCAGGTGTTGGAGAGGGTGTGGAGAAAGAGGAACACTCCTCCACTGCTGGTGGGGTTGCAAATTGGTACAACCACTCTGGAAATCAGTCTGGCGGTTCCTCCGAAAACTGGGCACCTTACTTCCAGAAGATCCTGCTATACCACTCCTGGGCATATACCCAGAAGACTCCCTACCATGTAATAAGGATACAGGTTCTACTATGTTCATAGCAGCCCTATTTATAATTGCCAGATGCTGGAAAGAACCCAGGTATCCCTCAACAGAAGAGTGGATGCAAAAAATGTGGTATATCTACACAATGGAGTACTATTCAGCCATTAGAAACAGTGAATTCATGAAATTCTTAGGCAAATGGATGGAGCTAGAGAATATCATACTAAGTGAGGTAACCCAAACTCAAAAGGTGAATCATGGTATGCACTCACTAATAAGTGGATATTAACCTAGAAAACTGGAATACCCAAAACATAATCCACACATCAAATGAGGTACAAGAAGAAAGGAGGAGTGGCCCCTGGTTCTGGAAAGACTCAGTGAAACAGTATTCGGCAAAACCAGAACGGGGAAGTGGGAAGGGGTGGGTGGGAGGACAAGGGAAGAGAAGGGGGCTTACGGGACTTTTGGGGAGTGGGGGGGGCTAGAAAAGGGAAATCATTTGAAATGTAAATAAATTATATCGAATAAAAAAAAAAGGGAAAATGATTTCCCCCAAAATTGCCTAGGAGCTGTAACTCCAAAAAGGAACCTGTATCTATATTGGCATGGACTTAAATTGGGAGGCAGAGTATGAGCATGGCAGCAAAGATTGGCAAGAAGCCAGTAGATGGCATGCCTGAATGAAAAGTTTATACAAGGGCACTCTGCTCAAGTAACAGGGACTTAGTTAGCTCTTAAGTTTTGATTCTTTCTGTGACATGAAAAGATGCCCATGTGTCATAAAAATGGAACATAATTCCTTCCAATACATACTTTTACCTGTATGAATTCTAACCCACATATTAGAAATTCCATCCATCCCTATTTTGTAAGAGAGAACCGAGGCTCAAAATGGAATGATCCTCCTGAAGTCATTCAGCCAGATGATGACAGCAGGCAGTCTGATTCTCATCGTAGGGCGGTGGCTCTCATGTGGGGACAACCGTGGCTCCCGGGTAGACTTGTGAAATTGTCTGGATACAGTTTTTGTTGTCATGGTTCAGACAGAATGAAATAGTAACTTTTATTTGCTTGAAGTAATTGTCTTTTCTGAGATTTACAATATCTGTTTTTTCTGAGATTTGGTAATATGTTCTAATCTTCTGGCTCCTTCTCATTCTCTTGCTCATTCTGTCCTTACCTGTGCCTAGTGTGTTCTCTTCCTTATGTCTCTGTAAAACTCTCCTGGTAAAACTGTCTCTTCCTTCTCTCTGTGTTGCTTTCTCTAAGTCACCTCTCTTTTCTTTCTGTTCTCTTGAGGGTTGGGTATATCCTATTCTCTCAAATCATTCTCTGATTCATCAGTTTTTCTTTTACTCAATTAGACATCTCTTTCAAACATGGGAGTTTCCTTCTACACACTAACTTTACTTCCACTGTTTGGGATTGAAGGTTTGTACTAAGGGCATGTCTTTATTCCACCCAGAGAGATTAAAGGGATCCGTTAAGAACTGAACTACACAACTAGAAACAGTTTTTTCCCAGTAAATAACACAATTTTTGTGTTAACATTGTGATCAAATATCCTGCAACATCAGAGGGTGCAACTAGCAGAGCCAAAAATATTGCTATCCCACAATGTATAATATAAGGTAATGCTAGAAAAGGTATATGGCTCGAAGTATATAAAGAATAATGAGATTGAGCAAATGTTGGACTTTGTTCTTACTCTCTCTCCTCTCCCCAACCACCTCTCTTATACAGCACACACACACACACACACACACACACACACACACACACTAACACAGTATAGAATGGAATCTATATTCTATCTTCTCCATATAAAACAATGATTTTTGCCTTGTGACCACATCCTGAAGAGTGACTTAGAAGAGTTTTAAACTGATTGTACTTTCAGAAGATGTGTAAACCCTAAGCCAATGTGGGCCACTACTCCAGAAGAGTGTGGAATGACAGGAGTCTTGATAAATAATTACCGAAAAGGCCCTCAGGTGAAATTCTTTCACTCTGTGTAAGTGGCCACTGATTTTTCTAATCTTGGGATCTTAGAATATGTAAAGTCATGAAGGTGTCTTTAGACAAATCTCAATGACTTAATAATTATTTCCTCCCTTTCCCAATACTCCTAATTGAAACTACCTTAGAACAATAATGCATTAAGCTTCTTAATCTAGCACCTCTCTCTCTATCCTCTTTTTCTTTATTTGTGGGACATTTGGCATTGATTCTTCTTGTCTTCACTTTAAAGAAGAGAAGACCTTTCTATTAAAGCATAACCACTAAGACTCAACAGCATTCCCCAATTGCTTTTTAACCATCTCTTTCTTGACTAATTGTAGAATAAT